>NW_027413640.1:646666-970000 GCF_048544455.1 Silene latifolia
AAATAGAGGTCCCACGTATCATTGTCTATATGAACGATATCTTCGTCGAGGAACGACCACGTATCTACAACCTCAGTTTCTTCTATCGCGTTATCCGCCAGGAAGTCTGCAACCGTCCTTCCCTTTATCACTTTCAGCGGTACGTATTTTAGATCAAATTCGGAAAGCATTAAAGTCCATCTCGACACCCTTCCGTTTAGAACGGGTTTTTCAAACAAGTATTTGATTGGGTCCATCTTCGAGTGGATGCAGACACTATGACTGAGCATGTAGTGTCGTAACTTCTTTGTCGCCCATACTAAAGCCAAACATGACTTCTCGAGCTGAGTATACTTGATTTCATACTCCAAGAACTTTTTACTAATGTAGTAAATTGCTCTTTCCTCTTTATCGACTATCTGTGCCAGCATTGCCCCCATTGCAGTATCCGTAACTGTAAGATACAACAAAAGTGGTAACCCAGCCGTTGGCGGGCTGAGCACGGGAGGGGAAGATAGTATATCTTTGATCTTATCGAACGCAGCTTGATAGTGATCATCCCATACTACGTGTTCTCCGACTTTCAACTTCTTAAAAATTGGCTCGCATATCATAGTTAGCCTTGCCACGAACCGGCTTATATACTGGATTCTTCCTAGGAAACCTCGAATTTCCTTTTCGGTTTTTGGGTGAGGCATTTCCATTATGGCCTTTATTTTTGATGGGTCCACCTCGATGCCACGGTGGCTAACGATGTGACCCAACAGTTTGCCGGATGTGACTCCGAATGCGCACTTTTGGGGATTCAACCTCATTTTATACTTGCGTAATCGTTCAAAGAATTTGCGTAGTGTACCAAGGTGGCCATCACGCTCCTTTGACTTGACAATCATGTCGTCGACATAAACCTCGACTTCCTTATGCATCATATCATGTAACAACGTTGTCGCGGTCCTTTGGTATGTGGCCCCTGCGTTTATCAACCCAAAAGGCATTCTTGTATAGCAAAGAGGTTCCCCATTGCGTTACGAACGCAGCTTATCTTATGCATGTCTTCTTTCGCCATCTTAATCTGATTATAACCGGCGTATCCGTCCATAAAGGATAATAACGCGTGATTTGCCGTGTTGTCAACCAAGATGTCTATGTGAGGTAATGGGAAATCGTCCTTCGGACTTGCCTTGTTTAGATCCCGGAAGTCGACACAAACCCGAACTTTGCCATCTTTCTTTGGCACCGGTACGACGTTAGCCACCCAGTCTGAGTATTCTGACACCTTGAAGAACCCAGCTTTGAGTTGCTTGTCGATTTCTTCCTTGACTTTCAAAGACGAATCTGTGTGCATTTTGCGGAGCTTCGCTGATCGGCTTATATCCCGGCTTGATTGGGATCCTGTGCTCCGCAATTTCTCTATCAATGCCTGGCATGTCTTTGTAGGACCACGCAAAAACATCTTTGAACTCATGTAACAACCCAATGAACCCTTGTCTCTCGGTGGGACTTAAAGTAGTTCCTATTTTAAGCTCCTGTGGTTCTAAGGTTGTACCTACATTGATGGTTTCGGTATCTTCGATGATCGAAGTTTTCTGTTCGTACTCTTCCAACCCTTTTATCAACTGTAGAGGTGGTTCCATTTCTTCTTCTTCTTCTTCTTCGACCAACTGTTCATCCTCGACCTCAGTCTCAATGTCATTATTAAAACAATCATTTTCAAAGTTTGAATTGCAATGTAAGTGAGACAAGTCGTAAGCAAACTGGTTCATATTATTATTGATTTGGAATTGCGCGAAATGCGCTAACATTTGAGCCAACTGCTCGGAGCTCAGTGGCGAGATAGGGGTATTCGGGACAGGCCCCGGAATACCACCATTAGGAAAAGGTGCATAGGAAGGGAAATCTAGGGGAAGGGTATTTTCAACACCTGACTCCTTAGACTCAATCTTAGGACCTAACTCAGACTCAGACTCAGACTCAGACTCAGACTCAGACTCAGAATCGGTAACATCATCTGGTTTGAACATCTCTCCTTCTCCCGTTGTCAACTTGAAAAGAAGTCCCTTGTTGTCAGCCCACTTGATTGTTTTCCGCCATCCCGTGTTGGTCCTAAGAGGATCTACATCGGTGATGAGGGTAGATGGGTCGAACCGCTCGCTTCTCAGGATCATGCTTACCAAATCTTCGTTTGGTATTGGTGATTTCTTCTCTTCACCGAAAAGAAGACCCATGGCTTTCTCGTCATTTATTGGATCTGGTTTAGTCCCTACCGGCATCACAGTCAGAATATCTTCAGGGATGTAGTAGCAATCTTGGAATACTTCGATTCCTGGGACCATAAGGTTCTTCTTTGGGTCAAATATAGGTTCGGGGAAGTCCGTGCAGGGAAGTTCTTCCCCAGCTCTCACGAAGTGACCGTTTAAGGTTAGGTGATACGGTTCCATTTTAATATCTCGATCTTCGATCGTTCTTCCCTTCTTTTCCAGCAGATCTTTCCCAGTGGGCTCATATCCAAGCCCGAAGGTTACTCCTTTGGCTACTGGCGGTTTCAACTTGAATGTACCCTCCTTTCTAGGATATAAAGAGAAACCGAAGTACTTCCCAGTCTTGAGAACCACTTCGCAGGAATGACTTCCTGTGTATAGATCCATATTCTCTCGCCGGAGTTCAGCTCAATCATGTTGACAATCTCGAAACCACATGCGTCATTGGCGGCTTCGACCCTTACTTGAAGTAATGTCTCCTCCCGCCACGATGGTGGCGTGGCGTCGATAGTGATGGTTTCACCGTTGAGTGGGACCTTGATCTTTCGATGCAGCGTTGATGTTACGGCCCTTGTAGCGTGGATCCAAGGCCTTCCCAACAATAAGTTGAAGGATGAGCAAATGTCAATTACTTGGCAACTTATTTTCTTTTCCACTTGCCCCGTCTGTACTACTAGATCGACAAGTCCACTTACTCGACGCACAGTGCCATCGAATGCCCGAACTGTCTGTGTAGTGGGAATGAAGTCATTCTTCTCCAGGCCCAGAATATGCGCTGTTTTCAAAGGGAGTACGTTGACAGCCGATCCGTCGTCAACCAAAGTCATAGGGATATGCTTATTGAGACACACGGTAGCAACATAGAGGGCCAGGTTATGTCGGGGCCCGAACGGTGGTAGATCTTCGTCGGAAAACGTCACGGCGTTGGTAATCTGTGGCCGATTCTGGGCGATGTGAGTGACCATGTCAGCAGGAGTAGTATTTAACGACACGGTCATGTTCATCAGGGCTTGCAACAAAGCCTGACGATGTTCGAAAGAGCTCAAGATAAGTTGCCAGATAGACACGTCGGCCTTAGTCTTTTGGAGTTGCTTGATGAGGGAAGCCTCGGAGGTCGACCCTTCACCAAGAACTTCGACCACTACCGGCTCCTTGGGAGGTGTCTTGCTCGGGATATCCTTAGCTTTCTCCACACGGTACGGGCGCCCTGATCTAGTCAGATGGTTTGACTCTAAGGCATGTTGCCTCACTTTTAAGATTTCTTCTTGGGTGTGAGGGATTGTCGCACCTTTGACGAGGTAAACATCATCTTCGTCATCAGCCCAAACGCCATTGATTCCATTTTCGCTTTGGAGTATGTAAGGAGTGCAATCGACAACAAAATCCCCGAATGTAATCTCGTTTCTCGAGCTTGGTAGGAATTCGGAGCAATCCACGAATATTCTTCCGATGAAAACCCCTTTTAGACGACATGGGCGAATCAAGTGAGAGTAATCAACACTATCTTCGGTAGAGACAAAGTTAGTGTGGTCCCCAAAGGGATTGGTGACGTTGTTGGGCTTTATGGCAGGGATTGGGAGCGTTCCGTTCTCAATCATATCTTGAATTTCGTGCTTTAGTCTAAAGCACCTTTCAGTATCGTGTCCCTTCCCTTGATGAAAGGCACAGTAGGGCATTTGGTTTGTACCATTTGCCTTGTTGTTCAGCAGGTGGATCCGGAGTTGGACCAATGGGCTTCAACTTTCCTTGGGCCATGAGCCTTTGGAGAGCGTAGGCGTAAGTGCACCCAATGCCGGTGAATACCCTCGGAGCTTGGCGCGGAGGCCTTTTTGACTGTCCATCTAAGAGATTGACAGTTTCAACAAAGTGGGCCGCTGCTGGTGCTTTTGCTTTAGATGACGAGGCCCCTTGGTATCCTTTTGGCTTCTCAGCTTCAGCCATTCGGACATCGTCCTCTACCTTTATCCCGATTCTTATCAATTCTTTGGAAGAACCAAAATTCTGGTATTTCAGAGCATTACGGTAGACAGGTCGTAAATTCTTCACGAACTTATCTACCATTTCAACTTCGTCAGGCTTCTTGGCTAACATCACGCTTTCAGCGCGCCATCTTGCGAGGAATTCAGTAAAGCCCTCTTTTTCCTTCTGTGTCATTACTTCCAAAGTCCTTATGTTGGTTTGAATCTCAACATTGTCAGCATAGTGCTTACAGAACTCCACCGTAATATCTTCGAAAGTGGGGAAGTTCTTAAGGTCAAGATTATAGAACCACGCCTTCGGGTGTTCATCCAGAGATTGGGCAAAAATTTCAGAGAGCATGTCAGCAGGTACTCCCTTCAGTGCTAAGTACCCTTTATAGGCCTTAACATGGTGGACTGGATCTTCGGTACCCTTGAACTTTGGGATGTCAGTGAGTACCATGTTCGTAGGCAACTTGTCCTGAACCGGGGCATAGGCCCTAGCATTTTGATAGTGGATGTTCTTCCCCTGGGAGAGTTTCAGACGGTCTTCAATGAACTTGAACCGTTTCTCCAGATCAGTCAGAGGTGGGGTAGATAGAGGGGAATCTTCACCTAGCTTAGATTCGATTGCATCCATTTGGGTCATCATGAGGTTCACGGCCTCAGTGAGCTTGTTGACAGCATCTTCCATTGCTTGACGTCGTGTTTTGGGCGGCCTTTCTACAAGAAAACCCCGAACCGAGTCAAAATTTAAAGTAAGAGCCCCTGCACACTTAAGGACACGACACCAACTTGACTCAAACAAAGACTCGACTTGAGACTGACTAACCAAAGGTTCGACTCACGGTTGGATTTAGACCTTGATTCATTTTAGACTCGACAAGACAACATGACTCAAACTGTCATAGCTCGATTCTAAACTGGACTCGGTGTGACTAAACACGTGATTGGACTAACATAGTCCTTAGGTTCGAGTGAAACGTCCTAAAGGGCCTAGCTTGGGCGTTTCTGTGGACTATCCTAGACCAATTGATCGACCAACATGACTCAAAGCCCAAGAGGTGAGCTTGGGTGACCCAACAGGGTCGTGTTCTAGACTCTTGGAACGAAAAAAAACGTCTAGCCTAACACGGCCAGGACCCGGACACGACTCGACGCATTTCATGCTTGGTTGAGGTTCGAGAAACATTTTGGGTTGAATTTGGAAAAAACGAATAATTGATTTGAAAATGAGATTTGAAATGGGCAGCATGCCGGCTATAAAAGCTCATTTTGGCCGAAAATTCTAGTCCTATTTGGGCAGCATTCCGCGTTTTGAAAATCATGCTATTTTGAAAGTAAGTTGTTCAAAGTTCGGTTTTGAAATTGACATGGAAATTTTGAAAAGACTCGGGAAAAAACACCTTGCACATTGTCATTCTCATGTTATAAGGATGTATGCTCCTAGACATCTATAAGTCTCGGCAAGTCTTCTACAAGAAGGCCTATGCCCTCCATCCTTTTGCGGTCTTATAGAGCAAGGGCCTATAGGTAGAGTACCTAGAAGAGCATCCCCACCATCAAGAACCACGCGAGGCGGAGCGGAAGCAAGCAATGTGCGAGTTCCTGGCATAGTGGGACGTCGCCCCCCACGCATCACAAAGAAACGTTGGGAAGGCCTGGGAAAATCCTTAAGGGTTTATGCATGAATCGTAGCACTATGAGTAATGTTTTACTTTCCAATACTTTCTTTTCAAGTTTCACCTCGGAGGAAAAGACCCTAGAAACAAAGTGTAACTAGTCCTCTTTTCCCCAGCGAGTCGCCAAACTGTGGACAAGGCCCTCGGGAACTGCGTCCTCGGGATCCACACTAGGCATAATCGACTCGAGGTTATTTCGAATCGAATTAAGACAAATTAGAGACGTCACCAAGTTTTTTGGGAACTTGGAACCGTTCAAGTCAACTTTACACCTTTCATCGAAAAGCATAAAGCCAATCGACTACGAGTGATTAAAGATAAAGACTTGTACCCTATATCACTCGATTTGAATGACTCTCGTAATCCAATGGTATTTAGACGGATCCACAAACCATAGATCTTGAGTAAGGGGTGAGGGTACGTGTTAGGAAGCCCATAAGGACACCTAACCCCGCCCGTCAATAACGGCCTCTACTAAGTCAAGTATCGGATTTCAAACAAGGTCATAGCTACTACGATATATGATATGCAAACATCGTTTTCAAAACCCTAACATGTGAAGTTTCTATGTCGTTTTAGATGCAACTAAACTAACTTTGTCAAAGTTATAATTTAGCATGTGGGTTGATTGATCTAACAACATATAAACGAAACAAACAAGGCTTGATGGGAATGGGGGAGCCGTTGGGATCTACCCTATTACAACCCAGGCATTTCATGCCGACACAACGAGAAATTAAAGATACAACTCGATCTAAAATACAACGCTATACACACGACGCAATACAAGGCCATTCGGCCTAGGAAACCGTGCACAAAAGGACGGCCCAGGGCTTACATGACTCATGGCCTTGGGTCACTCCTCGTAATGTGTGCTTTCACTTAATCTCATCGAATTAGACATAGGGCTACGCACCAAAGCATGCATTAGCATAAATCGGGCCATGTTGCTTTAAACAACATGCGATTTACTACGCTCTTACATACATGGGGGCACAACCATCTAACCAAACGAGACTAAGGTTTTTTTAGAGAGGTTTTGACTCGATAAAAGAAAGCTAGCTTGAAAATTACAAACAAACTACCAAACACGACTCGATAAACAAAGTAATTACAAGATACGAAATAACGAGATAAAGATGAGAAATAATGGGAAAAGGGACTACAAGGACACGGCCAAACACGGCCTACACGATTTAGCATACCCTAATCCTTAGGTTAGATTCATTAGGTTAGATAAATGATTGCGAAACGGGATAGGAAACAAGTTAGAAAACGAGTTAGAAACAACGTTGATTGATTTGAAAAGATACCTTGCAAACGCGCATTCTACACGGCCTAAAGGGGTCAAATTAGGTCAAGTTTGCTAATTAAATTAACTCATCGAGTGTAAATAAGAAGGTGCTAATCACGCACTCTTATACTAGCGAGAAATTATGTGAAAGAGAGAGATGTATTCAATTAAGTTACAGAATTGTTAATTGGTTTTAAAAGCTATGTCGATGTACCCTAAAGTGTCTAATTAGGTTATTAAACTGATCTAATATCATCTAAACGAGTTATATGTTAACAATCAGAGGTCATATTAACATGTAAATGGTCCAGGGGTAGGTCGAATCACACGAGAGAAGAGAGGGGTCAAAAGCGAAGAACGAAGTCAGAAATCGTTTTATTAATGCCCTACCTTGAACACGAGGATATGTAAATGAGACGGGGGTGTACGACCGACTGATGTAGCGGTTTCTTTCCCATCTCAAGTCAACGCGGGTGTTCATGGTAGTACTTTAACTCATACTCGGACTAAACTAGTTTCATAGTTAATAAGAACAAACGATAAACAAAAACGATAAACAAACAAAAACGAACTATAAAAAAACAAACATAAAAAACGAAATAAAAGGGAGAAAGAGGAGGATTTGATGCACCCTCAACCTTCATGTATCGTTGACACTGTCTTGGGTCGTAATCGATCGTAGATTTTATCTCGAGAGGCCGTCGTCGACGAAGAAACAAAGCAAACAACACGTTTTTTTTTGCAAATCTGGACAGCAACTTTCAAACAGCGATTTCTCTCTCGTTTCACGGTGAAAAATCGATTTAAAAGATGTTTTGAAAACTAGAAAGAGAGGAGAACAGAGATCTTAAAACAATCCCTGCTCGTTTTGAATTATTGGGCACGAAAAACGAGCACAAACAGAACTGGACAGACAGGGAAAAGCCGCGAAAACAGAGTGTATAACACTCTGTTTTTCGAGGGAATTCGTGTACTCTCAAGGGCAATTTGGCTCATAAATATTTGCCTAATGTGTAGATGGATGTTGTATGGTTAATTTGGAACAAGAAACTCGAATTTTGATGGAGGTTTGAAGGGAGAACGAATGGTTTCAAAGAGGACACACAAACCGATTCTCTGCTTGTATGTCGGTTTTGTCTAGGGTTTTTGGGAGGCAATTAGGGTTTGTTTCTGGAGTTTAAAGCTTATAAGTGAAGTTAGTATGTATGGAGAACTTAGAGGAATAAATGTATGGTGAAGGGGTGGTATTTATAAGGAGTTAAAATAGGTTAAAAGGGGGGAGAGGCAGACGGGCTCGGTTTGCACATAGCTGCTGTCCAGCAGCTTTTGTGAGGGTTTGAGAGGCTTTGTGACGGGTTTTCTTGGTGGTTAAGGTAAGGTAATATGGGTAGGATACTAGGGTATGAGTTAGGGTTAATGGGCACGGGTTTTGGTGGTGTTTGGAGCGGGTTTCGGACTCGGGTTTTGGCACGCAAAACAGGGGGGCTGCTCGTGTTTTATGCGGGCTGTTGGGGGGTGCTTGGGATGGGATTTGGGCCGTGGTTATGGGGTTCTAACTGGGGTTGGATGGGTAGAGGCTTAGATTGGTTAGTGTACTCGAGATTCGTGCAAACTCGTAAAGAAAACGGGCTCAAAAACCGAGCTATAATCGAGCTCCAAAACACGTGTTTGAAACGAGTTTTTTTCGATTTTTAAATCGATTTTTCAAATCAATTAACACATTAAAATAAATGACTTTTCAAATCAAATACACTCATAAAATGATTTTTCAAATCAATTATTTATTTTATTTTCGATAAAATAAACTTGTGAAAATAAATTCAAAATAAAATAAAATAAATTGAATTCACCTAAAAAAAGCTATAATTTAAATATCATTTAAATTAATAAAATACTCCGTCGACAACGCTCATTCTACATCGTAAAACGAACCCAAATAATGACAATGACAACTAATAAATACATGTGTCCTATCATCATCGGGTGTTTGTCGGGTTCTCTATAAATTCCAATATCGACGGATACGGGTATCTACACGGAGGGTCACCTGTCCTACAGGACGGTGAAGAGCTTGGTAAATAGGATTCATCACTCTTCATTCATCTTTTTTTCATTTCTGTTTGTCATTCCTTTTCTTCTTTATTTGAGCTAAAGAGAGCTTTTGTTTCAAATCCACATAGGAGGTCGGGAACATCAGGTCGTTCTCTGGCTACACGACGGCGATGGGGTGCTATGAGAGGCTGTCGGCTGAGGAGCGGGCCATGATCGAGCGGGGAGCGTTCGGTGCCTTGGTGCAGGCTTGGAGAGATATTGCAAGGAGGAAGCTTCAGGCTAACCTCTTTCTCGTCCGAGCGTTCTTGGACCGGTTTTGGGACACGACCTCCACGTTTCACATGCCTTTTGGTGAGGCAGGGGTCACTTTGGAGGACTACGGCATGATTTATGGTATGCCGTGTGGGACTGAGGTGGTGGAGTGGCCAGAGACGGCCATGAGGGCTGACTCGGCGGAGGCCAGGAGGCTGATTGGCTGGAATTTGGCGCCGAAGGCGGCTGCGGTACCTGGCTTGGTGCCTAGTTCTTACGTGCGGGACTACTTCGCGGGGAAGACCCCGACGTTGGTGGTGATCGAGGGGAGGGAGACAGCTCCTCCTCCCTTCACTGCAGAGCAGAGAGTCCGTTTGTGGCTCTGGTGGTTCTTGTCTTCGATTTACCACGAAGACAAGGGAGAGAGGCTTTCGACGAAACTTCTTCCCTTTCTTTCTGACCTGAGCTCCCCTAGGCCATTGGGACTGGGTCACTGCTGGTTTTGCGGTCCTCATCCGCTTCATGAGGGCCATGGTTCATCCGGAGTTGATGGAGAAGGGAACTTCTCCTGCTGCTGTCGGCCCTAGACTGTTGTTCGAGGTATGAACCTTCACTTGTTCTCATGAAAGATAATTTCTTTTTCTTATCAAATCACGAAAGATCGTTGCTGATTACCTTGATTTACAGGCGTGGGTGTACTCCTACTTTCTGAGCCTCGCGCCCAAGAGGACGGAGCAAGTGGAGAAGGCCTATCCCGTCGTGAGGGATTAGGTGATGTGCCGCACGAGGAGTCGACGTTCCTTCCACGACGTCTGTCGGCGGGAGGTGAACGCACTTCAGCTGGACGGCGTGAGTATTTTACCTTACATTTGACTGTGTTTTCTCCTTCTTTTAGTACTGGTCATAAGAATGACCCATCGTTTGCTTTTCTAGTGGGTGCCTAGGCCTTGGGAGGAGTACGCTGGCGCTCCTCCTTTCGTGGCTGAGGTCCTTCGACCTAGGAGCTCGAGCCGGCTGCTGCTGAGGACGTCGATGGGTCCTGCGTGGTACTTGGGCGAGCGCTTGGCTCGGCAGTGCTCTCGGGATGTCTTGACGGTTCCCATCGATCCTCCTCGGACGATGTTTAGGGAGCCTTCTGAGGCTGAGAGGGAGGCTGACCTGGCTGGCGTCGGTGGTGACGCCCTCCTCCTTCCTGGTGAGGACTACTCGGCGTTCCTCTATGGGAGATTGTCGTACTGGCCGGTTGTGGTAAGTGTTTTGCTCTCTTTCATTTTTTGATCGTTTGAGCATATGATGAAGGATCATCGGTTAACGAAAATCATCTGACTTTGCAGGAGGTCGAGGCGGCGGGCATCGAGCCCCCAGAGTACCCCGAGACCCTTGAGTACACCGACACGACGGGGATGACGACGATCTCCGAGCTACGTGACTTTGACGTGGCGGTGAGAGATGCTGGCCTGGACGATTGGCAGCATTTGATCCGGAGGGTAAGTCTTCTAGTCTATATAGTTTTCGTGTAAGAACACATTTGCTCGAGTTTGCTCAATTGCTAAACATTTTTCTTTTGAAATGTAGGTCGCGCCATCTCGGTTCGTGGCTTTATGGAGGGTAGCCAACCGGCTGCGGGCTACCGCCGTCGAGGCACTTGCTGGTGGCCGAGGACGTCAGGTATGAACCTTTCGTTTACTTTATTTTTTCCTTTATGCTTGAAATGATTGACATGAGCCAGTTTTTGTCGTTTGCAGAGAGAGCGCGAGCTGGAGCGAGAGCTTGCCCAGTCCCGAGAGGAGACGGCTCGCCTGCTGAGGGAGCTCGAGGTTCGCGATGCCGAGGTTGCTGCTCTCGAGGCGAGAGTCGCTGAGCTGGATGGCGACGAGCAGTAGCTTCCGTGTTGCTTCTTGTTTTTGGCTGTATTTTTGTACATTTATACATTTTCGGACATTTGGATTTTGTTTTGGGGCTCGAGCCCCCAGTTTGGTGTACATATCCCTTTTTGATCGTATATATGACGGCCTGAGTGCCTTTGATGTTGGGTTGCCTTGTTTGTACCTGCAGGTTAGCTTTGAACAGGTTTGGTAGATGGCGGTTTACGCCGTCATGCTGCCGAAATTTACACAGAAATCACACAGAACATGTATTTGTACATATGGCCTAAATTAGCGCAAAACAATGACTCGAAAAAAGCAAAGAAATGACCAGAAATGCAATAATTTGGTCGGAAATGGCAAAAATGCAAATATTTGGTCGGAAATGACCGGACGGTTTGGAGGGTTACCCCCTAAAAAAGAAAAAATAAAAACATGTAAGTTTGAAGTGGAGAGTGAGATGATTCTCCAAAAGGAAAAGAGGTGAAGTTCGAAAAAATGCTATAATTGAATTAAATACCAAAATGTAAATAAATGAAATTAAATATGTGAAATGATTCCCCAAAAAGAAATTTAAAAGGAATGTGCAAGTGTGCTAAAATGACGAAAATGTCGACATCGTCTCGAGATGCGTGCCCGCGAAATTAGGAAACACGAAATATGGCAACTTGACGCGTTTACCAAAATAATAACCTGTATGAATAGGAAATTATTCGTTGAGGAATTTAGGAGAGATCCAACGCGGAAAATTACAGAAAGAACAGCTGAGGAAGGGGCGCAGCAAGAGCTGCGTCCCTTCGAAGAGGCGCAGCACCTGCTGCGCCTGTTCCCCAGTGCGTCCGTTCTGACGGATTTTAGGAAACAACTTTTAGTATAAATAGAGACGTCGAAGGAGGTTTTGTTCACATAATTCTTCCGTCTTTCTTCGTCTTATCACACAAAACTCCCAAAATAAGCCTACATCATGAATATTCTTGAAATTCGTCTAAAAGAATGGACAAATGAGTTCTCTAGTGTGGAGAAGTATGACATGGGTGCTTATAATTTTGGAGCACTTTTGAGCTTGAAGTTGATCAAGGTAGTCAAACCGTTTCTCGACGCTTGTCTTGACTATTGGGACCCGAATCATCACGTATTTGCCTTTCCTGGAGGAGACATTTGCCCATTTCCCGAGGAGATTGCTGCGACTGGTGGTTGGGATCCAGAACATTTGTCTGTTATTCCCTCCACTTCTCAAGGGTATAAGAATAAGTTTAGAGACTTGCTTGGTTTGGCCAGAGTTGATGTTGACCGTCTTGTGACTTCTAAAGGAGTGCGAATGTTGGATTTCATCGATCGCTTCATCAATAAGGCTGATCCTACTATTTCTTATGTTGCGAGGCGAAGGGCATTCGAATTCTGCCTGTTGCATGTATATGTTCTTCAAGGGCATGTTGATGAGGACATGAGAGGCGACCCTCGCCTTTTGAGCCTGATTGAGCAAATGGAGCTGCGCAGGAGCCCAGCTTGTCTGTGTTTAGGAGAGATCCTATTGGGCTTGGATAACAGGAAAGCCAATCGTGGCCTACCTTATTTGGGAAGTCCCATTATTTTGCAGGTAAAAAAATACTTTTGTTCTTTTTCTCTTTTTTTTTTTCGTTTTTTTTTTCGTTTTTTTTTTCGTTTTTTTTTGTTTCTAATACCCGCTTTTGGTAGGTTTGGCTTATGGAGCGTCTTTGATTGATCGAGCCCCCAGCTAATGTCCCTTGTTACCATGTTCGTTCGATTGCAATGAGGACCAGGCTTTACATAGTGGACTTCACTCGAGTGTGCAACTACTGGGAAAACAAGTTGAAAAGTGAAGATGGCCCCTTAATTAGATGGATTGTACCATGGTGGCACCTCAAGTCTGTTACTGGAGTATCTTCCCTGGATCCTACCTGAGCTGTTCGCATTCCCGGTTTGGAGTTTATGATATGCATCTTCTCGGAGAGGTTGATGAGGCAGGTTGGATTGAAGCAGATGATCCCGAAGCTTTACACTGTCCCGCAGACTGCCGTGGCGCTTACTACGGAGAGTCGAAGAGAATGGGCCATCAAATGGGCTCAGAGGAACATTTGGTTCTTGAATTCTTCTGTCAGTGCTCTATGGGTGTCAGATTCCTATATGCGGTGGAGGAAAGCTGCTACTCCGGAGGAACGCGAGAGACTGAGGAAGCGTAAACCTGTTGACTTCAAGGTTCGCGAGGTGGAGAAAGAGAAGGAGAAGCATCTGACCGAAGGAGAGGAAGAAGACGGGTTTCGAGTTGTTCATCTTTCGAAGAAACCGAAGACTTCTCCTGCCGTCGAGATGGTGGTTGGCAAGAATGGCAAAGCAAGACCACGAGAGAGACCATTTGTGATTAGGTCGGAAGTGGCGCAGGAGCGTCCGGCTCGAGGTCGCAACAAGAAGTATGACAAGAAGGACAAAGGCAAAGGGAAAATGAAAGAGTAGCCTATGTCTTTTATTATTATTTACTATTATTATTATTGTAATAATAAGGCGGGGTTTTTAGAATCCTAGCCTATTTATTTTTATTATATACGTACTATTATTATTAATGAAATAAAAGAGGTTGATTGGTTATGAAACCGTTGTGGTTTTCTTTTCATTATTCTTGTCGAATTTCAAATGCATTTTCAAATGTCCTTCTATTCACATTTAAAGCGATTAAGTGGGTTGTATCCCATGGAGGATTGCCTACGTATTCATTAAAAAATGAAATCAAACTCTTGCGCGTAGTTCGAGTAAATGTAAAAGAATAATTGTTCTAAGCAAGAGCTTGTAATGAACTTTAGAAAATAAGCATGTGCTTTACTTACTCCGAAAATGCAATGTAGTTTATTTGATGATATGAGAATGACAAATTGTCAAAATGCAAGAGCAAGATGACATTAGTTTGATTCAGCTTGGCCAGGGGCCGTTTATTTCGTGCCACAAGAGCGACACGTGAGGTTACGCGAGGCGCGTTTTTGCTCCTATTCTAGGCATAATAACGTTTTAATTGGTCAAGGTTTGTTGGGTTGGTAAATTCGTTCCTGTCTAGATCTGTGATCCTAACCGTACCCCCTAGAAGTATGGACTTGACTAGGAATGGCCCGAGAATTTTCCTCGTGGATCGACAGGTAAAGGAGCCCTAACGGATTTGAGGACCAAATCTCCTTCTTTGATGTTCCTTGGCTTAACCCTTTTGTTGAAGGCTCGTTTGATACGCGCCTGATATGTTTGAACATTATGTAATGCACATAACCTTCGTTCATCCAGGAGGATGAGTTCTTCTTCCAATCGGCTTCGGGTATTTGACTTTCGAGTAAAATACGCAAGGATGGTATTTCTAGCTCGACTGGTTGTACGGCTTCCATTCTGTAGGTCAAATAGAAAGGAGTAGCCCCAGTGGGCGTCCTAACAGATGTACGGTATCCCCATAAAGCGAAGGGTATCTTGCTTGGCCAATCTCTATAGTTGTCAATCATTTTCTTGAGAATTGTGACACCGTTTTTGTTTTCTACCTCTACCGCGCCATTGGTTTGTGGTCTATATGGCGAGGAGTGGTGATGCTTGATTTTGTATTTGGCTAGCAATTGTTCAGTCTCAGCTTGGAAATGTGATCCATTGTCACTGATGATCTCATGTGGGCAACCATATCGACAGATGATATTGGTTTGTATGAACTTTGCCACGTTCTTGGTTGTAAAGCTGGTGTAGGAAGCCGCTTCTACCCATTTGGTGAAGTAATCGATTGCTACTAGGATGAAACAGTGACCTCCTGTTCTGGCTAGAGTGATCTTGCCAATGATGTCAATTCCCCAAGCAGAAAATGGCCAAGGGGATGTCATAGTGTAAAGCAATGAGGGAGGGACATGTTGTTCATTCCCGAAGATCTGGTAATTATGGCAATGTCTCACGTATTTGATGCAATCAGATTCCATCGTGGTCCAATAATATCCTAAATGTGTGATTTTCTTTGCCATCATGGGTCCACTCATGTGAGGGCCACATTCTCCATCATGGACTTCTTCCATCACTTTTCGTGCCTGTGAATGATCAAGACAACGTAGGATTACACAAAGAGGTGTTCTTTTGTATAGCTCTCCTTGCATGAGGACGTATTGGGAAGCTAGTAAACGGATAGCACGTTGTCCCCTTTTGTACATTTCCGGTGGATAAGTGCCGTTGAGTTTGAAGTTTAGGATTGCTTGGAACCAAGGCTTTTCTATAATTTCCTCTTCATCGGTGATTTGGTGCACATAAGCTGGCTCTGATCGTCGTTCGATGCATAAAGGCATTTCTACCATGCTATGCGGCATGTTAATCAAAGATGCGAGTTTTGCAAGAGCATCCGCAAATTGATTTTCTTCTCGAGGTAGATGTAAGTAGGTTACTTGATCGAAGAATTGGGTTACTTGGTCTATTCTGGCTTGATAAGGTGCCAGGCTTTCGCTTCCGATTTTCCAAGATCCCGTAACTTGATTGATGATCAAAGAGGAATCTCCGTGTACTCGAAGATTCTTGATGCCTAAACTTACTGCCGCTTGCAATCCAATGAGACAGGCTTCGTATTCTGCAGCGTTATTTGTCACCTCGAAGTCGAGTTTGACAGAGATTGGTGTATGCTCGCCTTCAGGAGAAATGAGCAACACCCCTATTCCAAATCCTCTTAAATTCGATGCTCCATCAAAATAGAGGTCCCAGGAGTCTACATCTGTTTGGAGTATATCCTCATCCGGAAATGACTAAGTGTCTATCGTTTGTGTGTCATTGATGGGATTTTCTGCGAAGAATTCGGCAACGGCGCGCCCCTTTATGACTTTCAAAGGCACATACTTAAGATCGAACTCAGAGAGCATCAAAGTCCATCTTGCTAGACGTCCATTGAG
Organism: Silene latifolia; assembly: GCF_048544455.1. Classification (NCBI taxonomy): domain Eukaryota; kingdom Viridiplantae; phylum Streptophyta; class Magnoliopsida; order Caryophyllales; family Caryophyllaceae; genus Silene; species Silene latifolia. Next base: position 662,902 of record NW_027413640.1, read on the forward strand.
AACGGGTTTCTCGAAGAGGTATTTGACAGGATCCATTTTGGAGAATATTTTGACGGAGTAGCTAAGCATGTAATAGCGTAGCTTCTTCGTTGCCCACACAAGAGCGAGGCATGTCTTCTCGAGTGGTGTGTATTTGCACTTGTACTCCAAGAACTTCTTACTAAGGTAGTAGATGGCTCTTTCTTCTTTTCCTACAGTTTGAGATAGCATGGCGCCCATGGCCGTTTCAGTTACCGTGAGATATAAACCAAGAGGTTGATCTCGTTGGGGTGGCGTGAGCACTGGCGGTTTGGCTAGTATTTCCTTGATTCGGTCGAAAGCCTTCTGACAGTCATCATCCCACATGGTGTGATCTGTTTTCTTTAACTTCTTGAATATGGGTTCGCAGATCATGGTGAGTTTCGATATGAATCGACTGATGTATTGTACCTTGCCTAGGAATCCCCTAACTTCTTTCTCTGTTTGAGGTTGCGGCATTTCGATTAAAGCTTTCATCTTTGAAGGGTCTATTTCTATACCTCGTTGGCTAACCACGTATCCCAGGAGTTTGCCAGATGTCACTCCGAATGCGCATTTCTGAGGATTGAGCCTCATGTTGTACTTCCGTAGCCTCGAGAAGAATTTACGAAGGTTCGCAATGTGTCCCTCTCTTTCCTTGGACTTGACAATCATGTCATCTACGTATACCTCAACTTCTTTATGCATCATGTCATGTAAGAGCATAGTTGCGGTGCGTTGGTATGTAGCTCCGGCGTTGATTAACCCAAATGGCATAACCGTGTAGCAGTAGGTTCCCCATTGAGTGATAAAGGCGGTCTTATGCATGTCCTCTAAGGCCATCTTGATCTGGTTATATCCCGCGTATCCATCCATGATGGATAGCAACGCGTGATCCGCTGTATTATCCACTAATATGTCGATATGTGGTAGAGAAAAGTCATCCTTAGGGCTTGCTTTGTTTAAGTCTCTAAAGTCAACACAAACACGGATTCTACCATCCTTTTTGGGTACGGGTACTATGTTAGCTACCCAGTCTGAGTACTCGGAAACTTTGATGAACCCGGCTTTGAATTGTTTATCGACTTCTTCTTTGATCTTGAGAGCCCATTCTGTCCTCATTCTTCGAAGCTTCTGGTTCATGGGTTTGAACCCTGGTTTGATTGGGATTCTATGCTCTGCAATCTCCCTGTCGATCCCTGGCATATCTTTGTAGGACCAAGCAAAAATGTCTTTGAACTCGTGTAGGAGGTCTATGAAATTGGCCCTTTCGGTGGGGCTCAGGGTTGTCCCTATCCTAAGTTCTTGGGGTTCTAGTTCAGTCCCTACATTGATGGGTTCAGTATCTTCTATGACTGGTCCCCCTTCCCCTTCTTGTAGTATTTCTTTGGCTATGTAGGGAGGTATCTCGATTGAGTCAGGGTCTGGGTCATTCTCATCATCATCGTAAACAGAATTGCATTCAAGATAACACGAAGATTAAGCAGAACCCGATTTATTCATATTAAGATTTGAGAAAAGTTGAAACAAAGAAGCCATCTTTTCTGTGGTCAGTGGCGGTAAAGGGACAGTGGTTGGGACATTTCCCGAACTACTATTGCTATTCGATACTAGGCTAGGAGAGACGAGGGGACTGGGAATGACGATAAGAGGAGACTCTCTAGGAACTTCTCTAGACTTCGACTCTGACTCCGACTCTGACTCTGACTCGAATTCATCGTCTTCTGGTTCTCCTTTGAACATCTCTCCTTCTCCAGTAATGAGCTTGAAGAGTCTTCCTTGATTGTTTGTCCACTTGATCGATTTTCTCCATCCTTTCTGCTGATTGGTGTTGATTTCTGTGATTAACGCGGTAGGATTGAAGTGATCATCTTGAAGTATCAGAGTAATGATCTCGTCCTGCGCGGCTCTAACAAATCGATCTTCTCCAAATAATAGACTCACTGCTAGTTCGTCTAGGCAAGGTGCTTGATGAGTCTTGACGGTAGGAACCGTTTATGGAGGAATGAAGTAGCAATCGTGAAAGATCTCGATTCCGGCTAACTTTCTTTCGAGATAATGCCAAGGTTCGGAAAATCCATGAAAGAATTCTTGACTTCCTTCCCTAACGAAGTATCCATTTAGGGTAGGGAGATAGGGTCTGATAAGTGCATATTTTATACATTTTAACCCCTTATATTAGTTTGATTTTACATATCATTTTAGCACTTATCAAAGTGTTTTTAAGCTAATATTGTGTTTCTAGTGCAATTGTGTGTTCAAGTGTGTTTTGTAGGAAAATGAGCTAAATGAGCTAAAGTACTATAAAATGTGCTAACACTAGAAGCAAGGCTAAGTATGAGAGCAAGATTGGACTAAGTGTTGGAAGTGCATGGATTTTGCATTAAGAAAGTGTTGGATCAAAATGAAAATGCAAGCAAAGTCATTGTGCAAGTCAAAGCCCAAGAATTCAAGTCCAAAATGTGGTAGAAAATTTGGATGCTAAAGAAGAGCTTAGGATGCCAAAGCACTTAAGATGCCCTCCTTAATGCTCTTAACCACACTCATAAACAAGGCATTAAAGCACCAACTTTGGATACCTTGAGCAATAAACCAAGAATTAAAGAGAAAATTAAGAGTGTGCTTAGGATGCCATTTTGGATTCCTCTGCAAACTTTGCTCTCTTATTTCCTATATAAGGGGTGCTAATCACACACCTCTAGACCACCATTCTTATATATATTTTTATTCCAAAGTTCTCTCTAAATATTAGTAGTTTAGTTTCGTTTAGTTTAGCTTGTATTAGTTTGTTACAACATTTCTATTATCAAGTTCAAGATTTTTTCCAAGTTATTTCCATTTGCAATTGTTCTTCTATTTTCATTCTAGGTAATTTTATCTTTATTTTAATTATGTTATTTATCATTTCATTTAGCATTAGTTTAGTTTATATTTTCACAATGTTAGAATAATTTACCTTTGTCTAGGGAATAAAGGAAGCCATGCATGATTAAGTAATTTGTAAATGTCAAAATAAGGATAAGTTAATATTGTATAAGTGTTTCTATCACATGTTTGCACCATAATGTTTAATCTATGTTTAAAGGCCTTATTCATTGATTAAGTTTGTTCATTCGTTCTAAAAGTCGAGAGGCATGGAATTGAATTAGACTAAGCATGTGTAGTAGGACGACCTAGTCATGGACGAGAGTTTCTCTAGGACCCGGTCTATGGTTGACACTAATATCGTAAGATGGGTGTCTTTAAGCCTAAACATTTATCGTAAAATCAACTTCTTAACTTGTCATGAGCAATTACATAATTAGCATGTGTGACCCGATCTCCCTAGACATTTTAGTTATTATTGTTTTATCACTTCAACCCAAACCAATTCAAACGTAATCGCCCAAGGTAAAATTCAATCCATAACAATTAATTAATAACTCCCGTCTCCTTTGGGTTCGACCCCTAAGTACTACATTAATTTTTTGTCAAGGGTATAAATATTATCTTTGCATAGGTGTGCGATAGCCTATCAAATTTTGGCGCCGTTGCCGAGGAGACGGTTTTGTTTGCTAATTAGTTGTTGAATTTTATCTTTTTATTTTGTCTCGAGGAACACTTGTTCCTTGAGATTTATGTCACTATTTTCTTTGTAGTTTTAGTGCCTATTTTTGTAGGTGATAAAGCTATTGGCCATACATAATGAATTACGAATTCGTCCCACAACTCAAAGATGAGCCTTTTTATGACTATCTTGCCGATTCAACCATTTTTGCGATAGTCTCCTCTCTCTTAGACATGTCCTTGATGGGGATTACATGGTTCAATTCGCGCTTAATGGCATGAATTTTGAGACCCGAGAAATAGCTCTAAACTTGAGTAATGGGAGTGTCTACTACATGATGGGGTTAGAACTTTGGGATTTCTTTGATTTCATGGCTAGCCAAAGTCAATTGCGGGAGGTATCACACCAATTCCATTATTGGCACATCGAAGAGGAGCTTAAAGTGTTACAGGCTCGTTTGGGAAAAAAATCTCAAGAGAAACCGAGACCACGTGAGCCTATATTTTCTCATTTTGCCTTTTTACCTCCCCAATGTGAGTCTTTTCAATCTAATGATTTTGAATTATTGGATGACGACGATAGTTCGACTTTTTCTTTTAAAAGTCCTCCTAATGTCATTCCAATTGATAATTTAGAGACTCATGTTGATGACATTGTCCTTGTAGTAGATAACACACTCACCATGGACGATGTTGGGCCCGAATATAATGAAAAGGATGAGGTTTTACACGAGACCTTAGATCCCTTTGAAAATCCTTTCGTGGAGGATGTGGTTGACCTTTTTAAGATTGATGAAGGACTTAGTGATGCTAATATAAAGGTTAAGTGGGATGAACCCCCCATTTTTGACGAGTCCTACCACTTAGAGTTTTCATACCACCAATTTGAGACCGAATATAATTATAATTTGCGCACTAACGATTATTTTTATGGTCTTAAGCATGATGCTCCTTTTCTTGCTGACGAGTGGAGTACGGTGGTTCTATTTGAAATCTCTCATGGGCAATTTGATAAGATTAATCCTTTCTTGCCTTTGATCTTTCATACTTATATCTTATCAATTGCTTACATATGCTTGTGTATTGCTCATGCACAGGTATATGATTTACTTCTAAGGGCATTGACGTGCTTTTTAGAGGACGATGGAGGATCCATTAGAAAAAAAAATAGTTTGTTTTTATTTCACTTTTTACGCAATTTCATGTTTTATTAGAATTAGGAATAAATTTTATACTAATTAGCTATTTTGACTTGTGACTTGTAGGTGTTTGAAGAGGAGAAGAGGCGTTTTGAAGGATAGCATACTACCCCATGTTGTAACCCCGTTCGGGGTCGTAACATTACGTTTTTTTTTTAAAAAAAAAAAAAACAAAAAAATTTTTTTTTTTAAAAAAAAGGTCAACGGTCAATGGTTGACCACCCCGATCGGGGTCGTGACTTTCTTCCTTATTGCGCGTTTTAATAAAATACGGGATATGGTAATCTTTTCCATATGCTTCAAAAGCAAAGATCGGTACTCCTTCTCTCTATTTTTCTTCATTTCTCAATCAAATCACCTCCGAAAACCTCTATTAGCATCAAGGACAAAGTACCCACCGGAATTTTGACCAATTTTTCGATGCGTTGCTAAGTGGAGGAATCCCCCAATGTTTATGCTAGCTTGGGGGAGGCTCGTTAGTCTAGTAAGTTTTCTTTGTTTTGCATGTTAGTTTAATTTATCGCAACCCATTAGACATGACCTCTAATCCTTCTTGTTTTGTGCTTTGAGCCATTTTTATGGTTTCATTGGGTAGTTTAATTGTGGCACATTGAGGACAATGTTATGTTTAGCTTGGGGGGAGGTTGCATTTGCATATTAGTTAGTTTGCATATAGTTAGTATAGATTTAGTGAGAATTTTTGAAAATTTGTGTTGTTTTTTGCTCTAATCTTATGCTTGTCCTACTTGTGCTCCTTTGTTTATCCCATGTTTAGCTTGATAGCTTTTGATTCACTATGTTCGACGGGATTTAGCATGCATGGGGATGTCTTGACATAGTAGGTGGAAGATGGATTTTGGACCAAGTAAGCTTGATCTTGACTTTTGGCAAGCCACAAGATGGTAAGGTAGAACCTCGTTTGACCGACGCATCCATATCCGGTCTCTCTTAGGTGAGTGTAGGTGTCTCCTTATGATGCATGTTACATCAAAACGCACTAATATGGTCTTCTTTTCATCTCTTTTAAGCATTACTTTCATTTTGCTATGCTTTTTTGAAGCCAAATTCACATTGATAAATTTACCAATTTTCTAGCCCCCTTCACATGTTCTTATTCCCTAGCTACATTAAAAATAGCCTACCCTTGTTAAAGCTAGTAGCTATGTCTTTTGGTGATGGGATGCTCAAAATTGGGATGTTCTTTAAAATTTACGTCATTGTGAATTTGTTTACGGGATGTCATTGTTTTCCGGTTGCGCTATGAAAGAAAGAATTAGAGTTGAAGAAGATGAAAAAGAAAAAGAAAGAAAAAATGAAAAAAAAGGATGAGAAAAAAGAAAAGAAAAGATTTGTTTGATGAAGTTGATGTTAATAATAAGTGGTAGAAGAAGAAGAAGTTAAGATTTCTCATATGGTTAATTATATATTTTGGAGAAATTCTTAAGGTTTGTAATGTAAGAAGTCATTTGTCTTCTAATTGGGCTATTTTGGGTTGGAATGAGCATTTTCACATGGTTTTGTTGCTAGCTTAACATTAGCTCCACATATCCATAATCATTTGTCCCCCTTATGTCCCATATTACAATAAAGCCTTTTTCTTACCCTTTGGCTTCACATTTTGCTTGCATTTGATTGTTTTGGCTTATGATTTGATTGTTTACCATATTATATTGCGGGCACATTCTCATGAGTCGAGTATAGCTTGAGTGATTATTCACAAAAATGTCCTTTACACAAAATTAAGTTATGGTGGATCGTGAGAGTCAGAAAGTCAAAAGATCATGCAAGAGCCGAAAAGTTTACTTGATGTCATCCATGCTACGCCGCCATGTAAATCTCATCCATGATTTTGCTTATCCTTATGCCCATGTTGTTTCGGGATTTGGTTCAATTGCTTGTTAGCTACTTGGGATTTGCAATGTTGGGATGATCTTGCTTGAGGACAAGCAAGGACTTAGCTTGGGGGAATTTGATAAGTGCATATTTTATACATTTTAACCCCTTATATTAGTTTGATTTTACATATCATTTTAGCACTTATCAAAGTGTTTTTAAGATAATATTGTGTTTCTAGTGCAATTGTGTGTTCAAGTGTGTTTTGTAGGAAAATGAGCTAAATGAGCTAAAGTACTATAAAATGTGCTAACACTAGAAGCAAGACTAAGTATGAGAGCAAGATTGGACTAAGTGTTGGAAGTGCATGGATTTTGCATTAAGAAAGTGTTAGATCAAAATGAAAATGCAAGCAAAGTCATTGTGCAAGTCAAAGCCCAAGAATTCAAGTCCAAAATATGGTGGAAAATTTGGATGCTAAAGAAGAGCTTAGGATGCCAAAATACTTAAGATGCCCTCCTTAATGCTCTTAACCACACTCATAAACAATGCATTAAAGCACCAACTTTGGATACCTTGAGCATTAAACCAAGAATTAAAGAGAAAATTAAGAGTGTGCTTAGGATGCCATTTTGGATTCCTCTACAAACTTTGCTCTCTTATTTCCTATATAAGGGGTGCTAATCACACACCTCTAGACCACCATTCTTACATATATTTTTATTCCAAAATTCTCTCTAAATATTAGTAGTTTAGTTTCGTTTAGTTTAGCTTGTATTAGTTTGTTACAACATTTCTATTATCAAGTTCAAGATTTATTCCAAGTTATTTCCATTTGCAATTGTTCTTCTATTTTCATTCAAGGTAATTTTATCTTTATTTTAATTATGTTATTTATCATGTCATTTAACATTAGTTTAGTTTATATTTTCACAATGTTAGAATAGTTTACCTTTGTCTAGGGAATAAAGGAAGCCATGCATGATTAAGTAATTTGTAAATGTCAAAATAAGGATAAGTTAATATTGTATAAGTGTTTCTATCACATGTTTGCACCATAATGTTTAATCTATGTTTAAAGGCCTTATTCATTGATTAAGTTTGTTCATTCGTTCTAAAAGTCGAGAGGCATGGAATTGAATTAGACTAAGCATGTGTAGTAGGACGACCTAGTCATGGACGAGAGTTTCTCTAGGACCCGGTCTATGGTTAACAATAATATCGTAAGATGGGTGTCTTTAAGCCTAAACATTTATCGTAAAATCAACTTCTTAACTTGTCATGAGCAATTACATAATTAGCATGTGTGACCCGATCTCCCTAGACATTTTATTTATTATTGTTTTATCACTTCAACCCAAACCAATTCAAACGTAATCGACCAAGGTAAAATTCAATCCATAACAATTAATTAATAACTCCCGTCTCCTTTGGGTTCGACCCCTAAGTACTACATTAATTTGTTGTCTAGGGTATAAATATTATCTTTGCATAGGTGTGCGATAGCCTATCAGGGTCGCATTTGGATTCCCACATTCTTACGGTTTTGAATTTGGGTGAGCATCTCGAGAACTTCCTCTTTGGTGGGTTTGTATCCTAATCCAAGGGGTATTCTTTGTGAATTACCCTCCTTGTAGGGGGCAATGGTGCTCCTTCGGATAGGATTCAAAGGCATTCCCGGGAAGTATCCCTGGGTTTTGACTATGTGGTTGACCACTTGGTTAGAGTATGGATTGAAGTATAATGGTGCCAATTCACTCTCTATGACATTTATGATATGGAAGCCCCCAAGCTCGTGTACTGGATCTGTAAGGACTTGATTGCTTGACTTCTTTTCGATGATTGCCTTGATGGGCGACGAAGTGATCGTCACCACCTTACCATTTAGTGGGATTTTGATTTTCTGGTGGAGTGTGGATGTTATCGCTTTGGAAGCGTGAATCCAGGGTCTTCCCAGAAGTATGTTGAAGGATTCCTCAATGTCTACTATTTGGAAATTGATCTTTCGCTCAATCGGCCCTGTGGCTATGGTTAGGTCAACGAGTCCCACCACCTTTCGTCGTGTTCCATCAAATGCGCGAACACCTTGATTGGTAGGAGTCCAATCTGATTCTTTCATGCCTAATTTGTATGCCGTTTTCAAGGGTATGACATTGACTGCGGAGTCATCATCTACTAAGGTTATTGGCACATTCTTCTTTAAGTAAATGACGGTGATATAAAGAGCCAAGTTATGACTAGCGCCAAAGGGTGGCAAATCCTCATCCGAGAAAGTAACAGGATTGTTTAGCTTTGGTGATTCTTGGAAGACCAAGTAGACCACGTCGTCGGGTGTGGAGTTATGTGCCACATTTAGTTTGGCCAAAACTTGCAGCAAAGCTTGGCGATGTGGGAATGAGCTTGACACTAGTTGCCAGACTGAAAGACCAGCCTTTGTCTTTTGTAGTTGCTTTAGTAGATGGTCGGTAGAGCCTTCTTCATTATCACTTGGTGTGACTACATTGGTTGGACCGTTTGCTATGGGACCATTTTGAGAAGTATTTTGGTATGGGTGCCCTGAACGAGTGAGGTGATCTACATCTTGATCTTCACAATTCTGGACTATTTCCTCACTGATTTTGACTAAGTAGTGTTCAGTGAGATACAGGTCTTCGTCATCATCAGCCCATATTCCATTGATAGTAGCAAGCTCCCTCATTCTCATGATTTCTGCTTCTAATTGGATAATCTGGTCGACTAGTTCATCAACCATGACTACTACTTCTTGCATTGTGGTGTTTTGAGAGAAAACTAGTGGTGCACGTTCTTTAGGTGTGGCGTTGGGGCCACGTAAGGTTGCCACTGCACTCTCTAGTTCCAAGACTTGCCTATCTACACTTTTTACCCATGCGATGAAATCAGTGATGGTTGGGGAAATGGTGGAGTAGTTCCCTTCATTTTCTATTGCATCAACTTCTTCTTCGACTGGGGAAATGAGATTTGAACAATCTATGGTAGATTCTTCATTTGTAATTATTAGAACTCCAAGAGGATTCTTAGTGTTGTTAGGCTTACCTCCAGGTGGTATTGGCCGGCGACCGTCTTCAATCATGTCTTGAAGTACATTTTTCAGTTTGTAGCATTTCTCTGTATCATGTCCCTTACCTCTATGGTATTCGCAGTATGAATTCTCATCCCAGAACTTAGATTTCTTTTCTGGTTCAGACGAAGGGGCTATGGGTTGAAGTTTCCCAAGTTTCATCAATCTTTTCAGAGCGTTGGAATATGTGTCCCCTAGATTTGTGAATTTCCTTGGAGGGGTACTCTTTTTAGATGGCTCAAGGAGGTTAACTTCATCAGTCTTGCTAGTAGAGCCGTAAGAACGACTCGTTGAGCCTTGGTATCCACGACCTATCGTTTTGGACAAGAGCCCTTTACGAATGTCATCTTCGATCCTTGTCCCTAGTACGGTCAAATGTTTGAAAGTCTTGATGTTTTGATACCTCAAATGATTTGCATAGATGGGATTTAGGTTGTCCATGAATTTCTCCACAAGGGTAGCCTCATCCGGGCGTTCAACAAGTTGAGTACTAGTCTTCCTCTACCGACTTATGAAATCGGTGAAACCTTCTTTGTCATTTTGGGTAAGAACCTCTAAGGTGCGCATGTTGACTTGGATTTCAGCATTATCCGCATATTGTTTAGCAAACTCGATTGCGGCATCGTCCCAAGTAGCGATTTTCTTGTGATCTAGCGAATAGAACCATTGTTTTGGGATGGTGTCATGAGATGAAGAAAAGATCCTTAAGAACATCTCGGGTTTAATGCCTTTGATAGACATGTAATCCTTGAAGGCACGGATATGGTTCAAAGGGTTTTCATGCCCCTTGAATTTAGGGATATCCGTCATGTTGAAGTTGGTTGGCAACTTGGAACTCACGGCCTCATACTTGCGATTATTCTCCCTATAAATGTCATCCCCTTTAAGATACATCAATTGCTCCTCTAACTATTGGAGTCGTTTCTCAGCTGCAGTCATACCCATGGGAGGGTTTTCATCCCCGAAGTCATTCACGAAGTCATCAACGATTTCACTTTCTCGAGGAGGCATCCTCGTTTCCACGACATATATTCAGCCCTCAATGGTGTCAAGGTGATCATACAATTGGTCTTGAGTAACTTGGGGACGAGCTAGCGCTGTTAGGATTTGATCATTACTATCCTGGAGTTGATTGAAGTTCAAATCGCTTGTTCCAGGCATCTTGGAAACTGAATAAGAGACCGACGATGAATCAAAACACGATCGACCACTCTAGCACACTTACTTGAAAAGTAATGTTTGGACTCGTGAAGTGGGAGTGTGCCACTTGTGTCAGTGAGCTTTGAGGAAATGACAAAGTTTGAAAAATGTTGGTCCTAGTCAACTTTAGTGTAGTTGTAGGAGTGGACTCAAAGTGAGGTTTTGAAGTGGGTTTTGAGGCCCGAATTTTGACTCGATATTTGGACAGAGTTTCGGCTTGTTTTGCGCTAACATTAGGCCCAAGTTCGAAATTTTACATGTTAAAGAAGGATTTTGAATTTTACAAAAATCGTCATGGTTTTGTTTAGAAAAGGGTAATCACGTATGGTACAAACAATATACAAGCATTATAACGGGATGTTGAGTGCATTTAGAAGGGTTTTGGTTTAAAGGGTGGGTTGCCATACCGAACAATCAAACCCGAAGTCTGTGGAGAGGCTTGTACCAAACAAGAGTAAGGCCGATTCCTAGTCCATTTCCTCAAGTAGTGAAAGTCCTTGATACAAACGAGAGTAAGTACCATGGTATGGATGATGTCAATCGCTATCCATCCTTATGCCCAAATAAGAATTAGGACCGTTTAGACGGGACGATTGGTCGAATGGGTTGGGTTGGGCCTAGGAAGGCCGAATAAAACGATCTAGGAAGACCGAGTTATGAAAACCGACAATTGTCTTGTACAAACTATTCTCTAACCTTGTTCAAGTTTCACCCTTTTGGCTACCCGTAAGTGTATTATCCCCAGCAGAGTCGCCAAACTGTGGATAATGGGCCACGGGGGCGCTTGGGAAACAAGCGTTTGCATTTGTGGAGTCGCCACCAATTTATTGTGGAAAATTGGAAACCGTTCGAATACCTTGTGCCATGTCAAGACACAAAGTAGTGACATGAACTCCAAGAACTCGTTACCCTTAGCATTCTATGTCTAGAATGACTCTCGTGGATGCCAATGAACACGAATGTTGACAGAGATCTGGAGTAAGGGGTAAGGGTACGTATTAGGAAGCTCTTTTGATCGAACACCTAATCCCGCCCGCCTCGATAGCGGCCTCTACTAATGATTAGAGAAAATCGTCTATACTCGATATATTGTCGATTTATGTGCATGCAATGCAACATCTATAGAATTAATCCTAGCATGTGAGAATTAATACTAAGTCGGTGAAACATGTAGTTTTAGCATACAATTAGGTCGAATCCGGATTTAAGTTCAATTACATGTGAAGGCATACAAGCAATAAAAAGGTACAATGATAAATACAATAAAGGAAATTACAATAATGAAAATTACAATAATTACATTGGGTTTAATGATTTATGTCGAAAATACATCTAAAACGGATAATTTGGAAAAGAAAGAATAAATAAATTAACGAACAGGAATTAGGCGATAATACGAATAATAGTTAATTAAATACGTAAGTTAAACTAGGTCAAGGCAAAACGGGAGTCCAGAGACAGAAGTCAGCCAGGAACAGGCGCAGCAGAGCTGCGCCCTCTGGAAGGGGCGCAGCAGTCGCTGCGTTTGTTCCTTGGCTCAGTTCTGGCTGTGAAGCCGGAATTGCAAGTCGTTAATGTTCGTTGGTGAATTTAATGATTGATTATATTATTTGACTCGGATGAAAGTGATTAGCTTATTATTTACATGCGATTAACGGTCATAAAAGCAATAAACATGGATGACACTAATTAGGATGAATTATTACAAGAATAAAGAGATTAATGAGCAAATTAATAACTAAACAAATTAATTAGGTTAAATATGATAAATTAGTGACGAACTAATGATGAATATGATAATAAACAGGTGAGAATATATCAAAGATCGAATTCCAGAAACCCAATATGAACGAATCAAATTTCTACAACCCGGTTTGACTTTAATGACGAAAACCCGCAAATATTAATTACTTGGGATTTAAGTCAGGAATTAATGATATGAACTAATTATGAAGAATTATGAATTGCAGGTTAAAATTATCATGCTTAAATTGTCGTGTTAATGAAACAATGAACATTCGAAAACAAAGCGAAAAACAAAAGAACGAACAAAGGACGAAGGAAGAAGAAAGGAAGCAGGAATTGCGGCAGCCTCACGAAGAGGCGCAGCAGGTATTGCGTCCCTTCGAAGAGGCGCAGCAGTTGCTGCGTCCTTTCTCGACAGTTGTCCTCTGATAATCCGTAAAAAAGGGTTTTAAACAAAGGGTTTTAGAAATCGGTTTTAATTGTATTTTCGACATAAATCTTACAATATGATTACAAAAGATAAAGAACAATGAATAAAAGAGAGATTTACACCCTCGGACTTACATGTTTGACGAAACGAGATGAACTAAGTTTACGATTAGTGATGCTCAACTCGAATGTAACGAAAGTGCCCTCGTAAGAGGAAAACGATTAAGATTGATTAAAGTTGATTATGGTGGAGTTGGTCAAATTAGTCGGTCATGCAAAACGAGGCTGGTACTCAGAAGGATCCGAGCTTACGTGGTCGAATGTTCAAGCACGTAGACGCCAAAAAGTAAGAACGTGGTCTAGAATGCAAAGGGAGAAGAGAAGGGCGGACACTCGCGTGAGAAATATGTGAGACCGAAGGTCTCTATTTATACTAATCACATGGAGGAAGTAGGGTTTTTCGGAGAAACTTTGGAAGTGAATCTCGAAAAGATATGAAAAGATACGAAAAATACGCAGAAAAGGACTTGGGAAGAGGCACGGCAGGCACTGCATTTTAGTTTCCTCCTGCGGAAGAAAGATTTCCGTGTTTAGTTTATGGAATAACGGAATAATTTGGTTTTCCTTAATATTTTGTGTGAATATTACGGGAAATTCTTTACCAAAGATTAAAAGATTTATAAAATATGGAATAGAAATATCAGGAACATTCCAGAACATTCCGACTCGGCATTTTAATGGTTGTCAGAAAATGAAGACGGTTTTAGGCCCGGACTCCAAATGTACTCTAATTACTGCCAAAACGACTGTATCGGCACGTAGATGACATTTAAGAGGTAGACATAAATGTTTGAGCGATCACTTGACGATAAACTTACGAATTGTCACAAATCGTTTCGCGTACCAAACATCCGGCCCAATCATCACCGGCTGGCTTGCGGGAGGTGCAGAAATGAGGTATCTACAACGTTTAGTCGCCTTTTTAGGTTCGGGCGACTTATATTAGTCGCCAAATTTAGCGACCGCATTCTTGGTCGCCAAATAGCTAAAATAGCGACGGACGGTAATCGCAAAATAGCGACTAAAAGACAAAATAGTCGCCAAATTAGCGACTGAAAACAGTCTCTAATGACTTTTCTCAGTCGCCATTTTGCCTACCATTCCCACTTCAGTCGCCATTTTCACATTAAAAAAAAAAGTCAAAGATCTGCAATTTGTTGTGGAAATATCACGGTCGAACACTCTAACAAACCCACTCTAAATATTTCATACTTGGAAATATAAAAAAAAGACAAAAACAATGGAGAAAATTTGTGTAGCAATGAGAGTGAGACCAAGATCTGAAGCATAAGACAACTCATTAATAACGAAAATGCAAGTTTCTTCTTGAATGTTGACATTAGTATAAGATACTTCAACTCATGATAATAACTCATTACAAATTTGCTCATCTTCACCAATATATTGTTCTTAAATATAAATTTACATTACAAATTACAATCGTTTCATATTTAAACTAAATAATAAATCCCGATCCGTCTTCCTCTGCTTCTCTTTTCCTTTTCGCTGAAATTAAAAATAAGACAAAATAAATTTATAACTTATTAAGGTATGTTTAGAAATATACATACATGCATCTTTAATACAAAAATTAAAATTGAAAAATCTGAAAATTAGAATTTAAAAGGAAAAATTAGAATCAATACCTTTAATTAATCATACAAAAAAATGAAATTCGAAAAGAGGAGCAATAAAGCTGAAAATTTGGGGAAGTTTAATCTTGTTTTAAGATGTTTGTTGAGAGCCCTTTGAATTTGTGTGGTTTTATTTCATGGGAAATAGAAAAGGAACAACAGAAAGAGACATATATCGGCTCTCTCTCTATCTCTAGGGAGTTTCTTCTCAAAATGAGAGTTTCTTAACCCTTAAGTTCTTCCCACCGCCAACACTGTTCCGACAATCCCTTTCCCTTTCACCTAACTTCTTATCTAAATGGCCAAACCCTCTGTTCTCCCACCAACTTATCTTTCTGCCCAACTTCCCACCTTCGTCTGTCCGGCTGAGGTGTCTGTCTAACGGCATCTCATCAAACACGTGTCCCCTTTGTTTTTCCGTTTAGCTGCCGCGTGGTTTTCCGGCTATCTTCCTCTTCTTTCATCCTTTATAAATTCCAAGCTACGTTTGTTTTTTGCCTCAGATCAACACTTCACATGTTTACTCCACATAATAAATACACAGCTTCCTCTTCCTCCACTGCCCCTTGTCGGGCAGGGGTTAGTATAAAACTTCCGCCACACCTTTGTGTTGATCTCACTGGTCTTGATTTCAATCGAGTTCTCACTGCTCGCTTTATCGACCAGCGATATTTGGATATCGATCGTATTTTATACCAAATTGGCATCCACTGGAGGTTAAATGGGTCAATTTCAATTCGGCCCATGAAACCTTATTACCTTTTCAGCTTCTCTTCTATGGATGACTACCGATATTTCAGAGACCGTCAAACGGTTAATATTGATGGCGGTATTTTAGTTCTTCGTCCTTGCTCTGCCACTTCCTTTTCGGACAATATGTTATTTAATATTGTTCCGATTTGGGTGCGTGTTTTACATCTTCCTTTTAATTTGATGCACTCCTCTGTCGCGGCTTTCCTCTTGCCACATGTTGGTGACATCTGTGAGGAAGAAGTGGTGAACTCTTTAACTCCAAGTCGCTCTTTTGTTCGTGTGAAGGTCTGGGTTAACCTGTCCAAGCCTTTGATACCTGGTTGCTATCTTTCGATTAGTGACCGTGATCATCAGTGGATTGGTTTTTCGTACGAGGGTGTTTTTAGGTTCTGCAAAACTTGCGGTGAGGTGGGTCATCGTGTATCCTTCTGTCCGTCGGGGAAAATTCAAGGTGCACGTTGCATTCATGCCCGCATGGATGAGCTCAGTAACAGTGGACTGTTGGTACTACATGGTCCACCTGGTTCGAGATTTTACACTCCAGAAATTATGGGTTTACCGTCAAGGGCGAAGTATTTGACGTCAAGGATTGACATTGCTGCACCTGATGATTCTGCCCATGTGGATTCCGGTGGTGATTCACCTATTTTCTCTTTCTCCTCGTCTACATCTGATGATGGAGATGATGACGAAGCTCCTTTCTCTGCACCAGCACCGGAGCTTGTTGTTCATCAGGATGCGTCCAGGGAAGTGCTTTTGGAGACTCATCCCCTGATTCGTGCTCTGCCTAATCCCACGGGTGCTTCTACATCTGCGACTCCAGTTTCCCCTGCTTTCAAAATGTCAGCTCCAGAAGATGATTTGGATACTTCTATGGCTTTGGGTTTAGCTGAGCCAGTTACGCCCCCTCGACAGGTTGACGTGGGGATTCTTTTTCGTGACAATCTGGTTGCTCGGCCTTCTGCTAGGTCTGGTAATAGTCCGGTGCCTATGGATTCGTCTGGTAGAAAATTAAAATTTGTCTTCAAAAGGAAGGTATTTTCTGATATCAATTGCTTGAGTAGAACATATTTTAAGAAGTCGAGTCGCTCCAAGTTTTTGGATTTAACTTGGGAATCCTCTGTTGTTGAGCTTCATACACTCCCCCCTGAGTGTCTTTATGATTTCCTAGGTCTCCCTGGTTTTAATTATACGATGTCTAAATCTCCACATTCAGTGGCTTCTGATGGTGTGTCTGGGTCTTTAAAACGCAAGCTGACGAATCTGGAGAATGTGGCCCCGGATTTTGGTGTTTTTAAGCGTTTAAAGCTGTCGGTAGGTTGTGGTGTTTGGAATTCTCTTATACCTTTGCTAACATGGTTTTCGTTTCCTTTCCTGTCTTCTACCAGCGTTGAAAATAGGCGGCTTCTTTTAGGTCAGGTGGCGGACCTTAAATCGTCACCCGGGAACCAATGACTACCTTTTGTTGGAATTGTAGGGGCTTTGGTGAAGCGGATGATCCTACAATTCCGTATCTACATAGATGTGTCCTTAAATTCCATCCGCTGCTTTTGTTTTTGCAAGAGACTCATACTTCTGTAGATGTTGCGTTTATGAAGACTGCTCACTTAGGTTTTCCCAATCACTTTGGGGTTGATTCTAATGGTCGTAGTGGTGGTCTTATTTTGTATTGGGATAATTCGGTTGATGTTGTTGTCTTGTGTAGTAACCCACATTTTATCTTTTGTAAATTGAGTTTACGACTACCTCAGGGTGTGTATAATGATATGTACATTATGTTTATATATGGGGAATCTGCGTTTCAGTATCGTTCATCTTTATGGGATCGCATATCTAATGTTATTTTGGGTTGTACCCCTTTTCTTGTAATTGGGGATTTTAATCAGGTTGAATTATATACCGACAAATTGGGTGGATCCAATTCTATACGCGGTCAGGTTGATTTCACGACATGGAAATTTCAAAACGGTTTGGTTGATATTCCTTTTTTTGGATCGCGTTTCACATGGATGAACGGACAACTTGGTGATAACTGTATCATGGAACGGCTTG
Organism: Silene latifolia; assembly: GCF_048544455.1. Lineage (NCBI taxonomy): Eukaryota > Viridiplantae > Streptophyta > Magnoliopsida > Caryophyllales > Caryophyllaceae > Silene > Silene latifolia. Next base: position 680,430 of record NW_027413640.1, read on the forward strand.
ATAGAGCTTATGCAACCCAGGATTGGTTTGACATGTTTCCGTATACTTCTCTTCTCAACCTACCTATTCTCATTTCCGATCACTCCCCGATTCTCTTGCAATTGTTTCATGCTCAGAATACTACAAAGCGCCCGTACCGTATTGATAACTGGTGTTTACATTTGCCTCAAGTTGTCTCGCTTGTTAATTGCACTTTTCAGACCCCTTTCCAAGGATCCTTACCTTATGTTCTTTCCCGCAAATTAGCTGCTGTGCGGTTTGCTATCCTCCAATGGGTTCTTCGACATCGGATTATTTATGGTATTGATTGGTCATCTATTGAAAGGGATCTTGACTTGTCGGCTGCTGATATTTCGGACCTTGCTTCAGCTGATAATTTCCAAATTATTCGGTCAAATCGGCTTCAGCTCATTTCTAAGCAACATGGATACTGGGCTCAGCGTGTGAAGCTTCTTAATGAAGTGTTAGATGGATTACCAACTCGTTTTCTCTTTAATCGATTTCGACAACGTTCTGTTAAACAGCGGCTGGTTTCAATTCGTACACCTGCTGGAATTTGGCTACATGAACCGGAACAGGTTGAAAATGAAATTTTATCTTATTTTCAGACACTTCTGTGTGCACCACCTTCGGCGTCCGATGATTCATCCTACACATCTACTGAATATTTTCCTTCGACCTTGGATTTACCATCACTTTCCTCGGAGGATCGCTCCATTTTGTCTGCACCTTTCACTGATTTTGATGTAGTTCGCGCTTTACGAACTATGGATGGTTCGAAATCTCCTGGTCCAGATGGGATTACACCTCGGTTCTACCAGTTTTTTTGGCCACAAATTGGATCGCTTGTGTCTGCTGCTGTACTTCAGTTCTTAAATTACGGGGTTATGCTTAAGGAATGGAATAACACGCACATTGTCCTTATTCCAAAGACTGATCATCCTGAGCTGATTACTCAATATCGTCCTATTAGTTTATGCAATGTTATTTACCGTATCGCTTCTAAGTGCCTGGCAAATAGACTCAAGCTTATCATTCCTTCACTTATTTCGGAATCACAGCAAGCTTTTATTCCGGGTCGGCTAATGTCGGATGGTTGTCTTGTTGCGCACGAAGTCCTGCATTATCTCAACAAAACCAAGAAGGGAACAAATTGTTATGCAGTACTGAAATTAGATATGAGCAAGGCTTTCGATCGAGTGTCTTGGTCTTTCCTTATGGCGGTTCTGCGGCATATGGGATTTCCTTCTCAGTGGCGCAACATTATTTGGGAATGCATCTCAACGGTTTCCTATAGAGTCCTTCTCAATGGGACACCTTCCAATGTTTTACGGCCTACTTCTAGTTTACGTCAAGGTGATCCAATATCCCCTTATCTCTTTATTATCTGCATGGAGGTACTATCTCGCCAGCTGGCCATGGCAGAAAAACTAAAAACTTTTACTGGAATCAAAATTTCGAGATATGCACCATCTTTGTCACATTTGTTCTTCGCGGATGACGCTTTCCTTTGCTGTAAAGCTACGCCAACTTCTTTTGAAGGTCTACGAGGTTTGCTCAAAAACTTCGAAGTTGTTTCGGGCCAAATGATTAATCTGGATAAATCTTATATCAAATTTAGCCCGAATTCTCCGCCTGATTTTCAGACGCATTTGAAGTCAATTCTGAAGATGCCTACGGTCTCCTATTTTGGTAACTACTTGGGTGTTCCGGTTGATATTCCTCGGAAAAAATCAGAGCCGTTTCTTCCGTTAATTGACAAGATTTCTACTCGCATTGCTTCGTGGTCCGCATTACATCAAAGCCAATCAAGTAAACTTGTTCTTATTTCCTCTATCCTGCTAGCTTCCTTAAACCATATTCTCTCTTGCGTTCCTATACCTCATGGTGTTTGCCGAAAAATTGATGCTCTAATTGCTGCGTTTTGGTGGAGGAGCGATTGGAACAAGAAGACGATTCATTGGCTTCGACGTGATATTTTACATGCTCCAAAAGCATATGGTGGCCTTGGTATCAAAAATACTTTTGTGCTGGGCCAAGCTTTACTCCTTAAAAAGTTTTGGCGCATGACTTCTCAACCTAATACCTTACTGGCAAAGTTCTGGATAACAAAATACAAGAAGGATTTACCTATTCCGAAGTCCAGGTCTTTGGTTTCAAATGTTTCTTATGCTTGGTCAGGTATTTGCCGTGCTGTGAACTTAACTAGAGATGCTGTCTGCTGGAAAATTGGAAGTGGAAAGTTGATTGATATTTGGTCGAGTCGCTGGGTTAATGGTGAGCTACCGACGCTTAGTTCACAATGTCTTCACCCGCTACCACCTTTATCATCATTCATTTTGCCGTCTGGTAATTGAAATCCAAGTATGCTCTTCCGCTATTTTTCTGCAACAACAACGAAGACAATCATTGCTATGGAACCTCCGGTACCAGATATTGACGACTTTATTTACTGGAAATTTACTGAAGATGGATCTTATTCGGCTAAGTCCGGTTATTGTTTCCTTTGGGCTCAAACATCGTCTGCGTCCTTTGTTCGGTCTAGTACACCGCGCTTTCCTTGGCATATTATCTGGAGAAAGACGATATCAAAAAAACTTTCGATACTCCTCTGGCGAATGGCTCACAATATCTTGCCCACAAATGCAAATTTGCTCTCACGAGGTTTGAACATTGCCCAAGAATGTCATTTCTGTCATACTTCAATTGAGTCGATGGACCACTTATTTCGATCATGTTCGATAACGAAACACTTATGGCGATCTTCCTGGCTTGGTATCAATTCTATGGCGAACCCGCTTATCCCCTTTACCACATGGATTGCGGACTTTTTATCATATCTTGGGCATCATTCTTATAACCAATCCCGGGATTATAGCTTGATCTACTTCTGCTCTTTACTCCGTGCAATTTGGTCATCGCGAAATTTGGTTGTCTTTCAAAATCATCCGGTGAATCCTGCATTTGTTTTTCGTCTCACTGCTGAACTAGTAAGTTCTTGTGCTCACTTGAAGGTTGTTAGATTGTCTTTTACGACACCTGCTGTGTGCTTTCCTTCTACTGCTGTCACAGGTTCAATTTCCTCACAATCTGGATGTCATTGGATAACCATTTCTACACAACGCCATCAGGCCTCATTTTCTTTCACCTGCTCGGTTTTTGATGCTGCTTTGAACTGCACTTTTTCACACCAAATCCGTGCAGAAACCACAGTGGATGCTACTGCAAGAGGCCTCCTTCTGGCTATGTATTATGCTCAGCGCGCAGGCTACAACAACGTCTGCTTTCGAGTCACATGTCGAAAACTATCTTCCGTTCTGGCTAACCTACTGCCAGTGCCCATTACTGTGCGGAACTCTATTCTTCAGATCCGTATAATGTTTGTTCTTTATCGTTTATGGTCTGTAAGCCTTGCAACAGGCTAAACTCTTTTGTATTTCTTTATTTTCAATATCGAAAGTTTATTGTTGTCAAAAAAAAAAAAGGAAGAGGAATATGAAGTTAGGAGTGTTTTTGTTTTACTCAGAAACGAAATACGGAGGAGAAGAGGGAGGTAAGAGGTTGGTAGTGGGGATTTGTTTTGTAAAGAAAGAATAAAAAGGTGAGAACTGGGGGAGGTTTTATTTGTATCCACATAAAATGGCGACTGAAATGTTTCGGTCGCCAATTTGGCGACTGAAATCAGTCGCCCGACCTTATTTTTAGTCGCCAATATCAATTATTTTACGGATTTGTGTGGTTGCCAATTTAGCGACTGATATCAGTCGCCCGATGAAATATATAAGTCGTCATTTTGGCGACTAATATGTACAGTCGCCATTTATAGTCGTCCGAAATAAGAATTCTTGTAGTGGATAGCAACTGAGTGTTGTTGAAGACCATCTTTTCTTCAGTCGACCATAAATAGTATTGAAATTATAAATTTTAGACGAAGTTGTTAGACTGTCTAGTTGAGCCACCTCTCCCAAGCTAGATCAATTCTAAACCCCCACCTATTTCAATTAATATTTTTTTTCACATAATCAGATATCTAGAGATCTCTTAATATATACTCCCTCCGTTCTAATCATTCGTTTACCTTTGATTAAAATACCCCTCACAAAGAATAAAAAAGGTAAACAAATGATTGAAACGGAGGAGTACTAAGTATGAGTAAATATTATAGAGTATGGTGAAATTAAATCTGTTAACCGAACATACCGTATTCTTCATACTAAACTAACAACACGACCTAAATTAATATGCAGCCAACAAACGGAGGCACATCAACAGACAAAACAAGACATAATTGACTGCGATTAACATTCAAACAAATGATATACTTCCTTAAATTGGCCACAATCAAATACCAACAAATAGAACCGAAAACAAAATTACACGAAATTTATACTAACTACGTATATAAATTTTATATCACAAAATTGAATTACTTAAAATTTATTCTAGTAATTATATAAATACATGCAAAGTAGAAGTTGTACCGATGAATTAAGGAGCCTGCAGGCCACATAGGGTGTTACGAGGCGGCTAGCAACGAGGTTGATGATCAGCGGCATGGATGATGAGCGACGGCATGTGTGTGGTGGTGACGGAAGGTGTGTGGTTGTTGGTGGGGCGAATGGGTTAGGGTGGTTGGGATAGATTGACAGAGGGAGGACAGATTGTAGTCGGCGATTACGGAAGGTGTGGTGGTTGGCATGTGAGTAGGGCGAGGGATTTGAGCGAGTATGTAACTGAGAGTATTAGAGTAATCGAATAGGTGTAGACACGGAGTTTCATCTAGAAACATGTATTATGAAGAGACTTGTTGTGACTAGTAACCGTCCTCATTTGTAAAGCATGACGGTTTTTTTACCAACCGTCTTCGTTATTTATACATCAAGGACGGTTCTATTTATAAACCGTGTTTTTTTTTCGACAAAAGTAAACCATATATTAAAGGAAAGAAAGGAAAACAGAAGGATCCAAAACAAATACAAGTACAACAGGAAACTAACCAGTAGCTAAACTAACCGACCAGTTACGATGTGAACGAAGGAAAGTGCGAATTCCACGTAGGGAATTACGCACAGCAATTGGGACTGGCTTTTGAGAAGCCAGAACTGAACATAATTTTTGTGATGAAACGATAAAAACAGTATCAGTAAAGGAAGACGCTTGACTTGTCATAAACTGGTGCAAAGCGTGAGAGTTCGCCGCGAAAAAAGAGGAAGCACGCAAGTGGAAGATCTTAGGCAAGCAAGAGCCAGATACAACTGAAGCCACATATCCATCCTGAACAGGACTCCTGCAAATGGAGATCTCATAAGAGACCGTAGCACTCGAAATCGGTGGATACATACCTGCCAAGTTGGAAATTCGCCGTGATTGAAATTCTTCATGACAGAGAGAAGATAAACTTAAGTGGGACCGGTGCAAGGGCTCTGCTAGACGAAGTATGCGTACAGGCGTAAGTGTAGCATTCTCAAAAACAATGGAGTTGCGAGTGAGCCAAATGGATCGCAAGACGCAAAAGAAGTACAGTAAACCATCAAAACCTGTTGATGAAGAGCGGTAAAGATACAACAGATGATCAGCAAGCCATTTAATAAAAGAGACATTTGAGTTAGCCATAGTTCGAATCCCAAGCAACGAAGCTCTCCAGACGTGCTGAATTACATCACATGAACGGAACAAATGCTCAGGTGTCTCTGTACCCGATCGACAAAACGGGCAGGAAGTATCAAGGCTAAAACCTCTATGGGCTAGAACAGTCTTTGTTGGGATGATGTGATGGGCAAGGCGCCAAATGAAAAGGGGGAATTTGTTTGAGAACGGGACTAGCCAAATCAATTTCCATGGGAAGACACATAACGGTGGTGGTCGTGGTGAAAGTTTAGGTAAAAGAAACTTGTAGCCCGATTGTATATTATAGGCGCCATCCTCAGTGTATTTCCAATACAGATAGTCATCAATTTCAAGTAGGGGTGGTTCCATAGCCAAAATGGTCTTAGCAGTTGAAGTGTCAAAGATACGAAAGATAAGAGGTGCTTTCCATGAGCCATTCTCGGAAATCAAATCTGAAAGTGCAAGAGAGTGACAACTCTGATCTTGTCGAACACCTAGTTTCTTTCCTTGTACCCAATGACTAGTGAGAAGATTAATTAAATTGCCATTGCCAGCTTTCCATGCCATAGCTTCAGAGCAAGTTGCAGCAACTTTACAAAGTCCTTGCCAGACAAAAGATGGCTGTGAGATCTTGGACTTCTGAGAAGGAATAGGGAAATCTTTTTGATATCTGGGTGCGAGATATTTGGCAAGAATACCAGTAGGTCTATGATGAATGCGCCAAAAATTCTTCAAGAGATAAGCCTGACTTAGAACGGTCACTGATTTGATACCAAGATCGCCCGTATCCTTTGGAGCATGTAAGTGTGGCTGAGAGAGCCAGTGAATTGATCGTTGAGAAGAGTTCTTACTCCACCAGAAGGCCGCAATTAAGGAGTCAAGCTTTTTAGAGACTGAAAGTGGTAGAGGAACAGCAGCAAGAATATGGACCAATGAACCAATCAAGATAGAGTTAATGATAACCAACCAACTTGCTAGGCTGAGATAAATGAAGAGATGCCCATGACGAAATACGTGTAGTAATCTTGTCCAGGAGATCATGAAATGCATTCTTCTTACATTTAGGAAGATCCACCGGAACACCCAAGTAAGTACCAAAGGAATCAACATCTTTCATACGCAAAATAGATGTCATGTGGGATTTGAAATCAGCTGGCGAATTTGGACTAAATTTAATAAAAGACTCTTGAAGATTAATCATCTGACCCGAGGTAGCTTCAAAATCATGGAAAATATCCCGAACAGACTCAAAGGAAGCAGGCGTCGCCTTACAGCAAATAAAACCATCATCAGCATAAAACAAATGTGATAAAGGCGCTTGAGGTCAACAAGTTGATGTCTGGACTCGGCTGCCTGAAGTTGACGAGAGAGAATTTCCATACACATGATAAATAAATAAGGTGATAGAGGATCTCCTTGTCGTAACCCACAAGAAGGATGAAAAGAAGCTGAAGGTTCGCCATTAATCATGATACTATATGTCACAGTGGAGATGCACTCCCAAATGAGATTTCGCCAAGAAATTGGAAAACCAAAAAGATCCAAGGCTGACATGAGAAAATTCCAGGATACACGATCAAAAGCTTTATGCATGTCTAGCTTGATGACAGAGTAACAGTTTGTTCCTTTCTTAGTCTTGTTAATGTAGTGCATTATCTCATGAGCAATAAGGCAGCCATCAGACATGAGACGATCAGGAACAAACGCTTGCTGCGATTCAGAAATAAGAGAAGGAATTACCAGCTTGAGACGATTAGCCATACACTTTGAAGCCAAACGGTATATGATATTGCATAGGCTAATCGGTCGAAATTGCGAGACACACTCCGGTTTATCAGTTTTCGGTATTAGAACAATGATGCTATTGTTCCATTCCTTTAGCATGACGCCTGAATTAAGAAACCGAAGAATTGTCGAGGTCACTAAATGGCCTATCTGTGGCCAAAAAGCGTGGAAAAAAAGAGGTGTAATGCCATCAGGACCCGGGGATTTTGATGCATCCATACCACGAAGAGCAGTCATAACATCAGTTTCCTTGAAAGGCTCTTGCAATAAAGAGCATTCAAAGGATCCTAGCCTGGGAAATGTTAAACCATCAAAACAAGATTGCAAAGATTCCACATGAGAGGCAGGAGACAAAGCGGTATTAGAGATCAGCAAAAGCTTGAAGTAAGTAACAATCTCCTCAGTAATATCGTTGGGGGACTCCAACCATACGTTATCAGTAGTTCGAAGGGCAATGATACGATGTTTGGTTGATCTGTGTTTCACTCGATTATAAAGGAAGCGTGTAGGAAATCCATCCAAAATCTCACTTTTGACCTTTGAGCGTTGAACCCAGTATTGTCTTTGATCTCGAAGCAATTGTAAGCGAGAGGATCGAAGATGCAGAAAAGCTGATGCTGAAATTTCGTCAACTATATGAGTAGTAGATAAATCCAAATCAGCTTCTATTTCCGACCAATTGACCCCTTGAGAGATGCGATGATTGATAACCCATTGCAGGATTGCACGCCGAGCTGTGGCAAGTTTACGGGACACCACAAACATCTCAGACCCAAAGAAAGGAGTTGCCCAAACTTTTAAAACTAGGTCACGGACTTCAGGATAGGATAAGCACCAGTTGTCAATACGATACGGTCTTTTACGTGGTTTAGAATCCGGGCTTAAAGAAAGAAGTATAGGTGCATGATCCGAGACAAGAATAGGAAGATGCAAAATTGAAGCAGACGGAAAAAGAGTAAACCAATCCGGAGTAGCATAAGCACGGTCCAGACGTTCCATTATAAAATTGCCATCAAACTGACTATTCATCCAAGTAAACCGGGTTCCAAAAAAAGGAACATCCATAAGACTATTCCGAATTTTCCAAGCCGTAAAATCACCCTGACCCCTAATGAAATCCGAACCTCCAAACTTATCAGCAAACAATTCAATTTGATTAAAGTCACCTATGAGGAGTAAAGGAGAAAAGCTCACAACCTGGGAAGAGATACGATCCCATAAAGATTGACGATATTCAAACCGAGCTTCATCATATATAAATATTACATATATTATATTATTTGTACAAGGTGTCATAGGGATTACTAATTTACATAAAATAAAGTGAGGTTCTATATATAAAGTAGTTATTTGTAGAGAGTTATCCCATCGCAAAAGGAGGCCGCCACTACGTCCAACTGAATCAACACCGCAACAATTAGGCAGGCCCAGATGAGAAGTCTTATATGAAGCCAAGTCAAAAGAAGTCATAGTTTCTTGAAGAAACAAAATGGACGGATGATATTGGTGGACGCTTCGATGTAGATAAGGAATTGTAGGATCATCCGTCGATCCTAGCCTCCTACAATTCCAACAAATGATCTTCATTGGTAAACGGGTGGCGAATTACGGTCCGCCACCAAACATAAAACCGGAACTACGGCATCATCTCTGGACAAAGAAAAAGGAACAAACGTTAGAAAAGGTCCATCCATAAAAAACAAAGGACCACCTTGATCCAAGCGCGGTTTCTTTGACACAGGCCCATCAGGAACCGAAAAGTGAAAGGAAGAGAAGGGCCGTTTAAACCGTGAGACCAAAGAGCACGAACTCATCAAATCAGGCTACCTATAGAGAAAAGGCTCAGATGATAAGTTTCCCAACAGTAAGGCAACAGGCGTTGGTTCATAAACCGTGTCCACAGCCAAATCCATAACACTCGTTTTGTGAGAACGTTTAAAACGAGTACGGCTGTAAATATTAAGACCAACCCCTACCTTGCGTTTAAAAAAAAACTTCACCGTCCTTCCAAAAGAGTCCAAAGCATGATGGTGAGGGCTAACGGTACCAGCAGGGGAACGAAAAAGGCAACTAACATCAACTGAACGAGGAGGAGTTGATGGTTCCGCTAGACCAAGTTCAAGAGTGGCGTCAACCTCCTCTTCAGGCACACTCATACGAAAAGACGGGGAAACCTCCCTAGCACGAGGTGGTGCACCACCATGAGATGGTCCACTAACCCCAAACGAGGAAAGGCCACCACGGGAATGTCCAGCAACAGTAAACGGAGAACACCCAGGAGTAAAAGGTCCAGGAAAAACAGAGCCTCGTATCAGTGGGAAGTTCTCAAACAATACTTCACGAGACTCGTCCTCATGGACACAAGAATCAGGAGGATAAGTATAGTCCATATCATTATCATCATCATCTGATGTTGATGATGAAAAAGAAAACACCAGTGAACTGCCACCAGAATCCACAAGAATAGGGTCCGAGGATGAAAGAGTATGAACGTCGGAGTTTAAAAAGTGAAGACGAGGAGGAAGGCCAAAGATCTCAGGACTATAAAAAGACGACCCAGGAGGGCCGTGTAACACCTGCAGACCACGAGCAGTAAGCTCATTCAGTCGGGCTTGAATGCCACGAGAACCATGTACTTTACCCGAGGGGCAAAACGACACACGATGGCCCAAAAGACCACAAGTTTTGCAGAAACGGAAAACTCCTTCATAGGAGAAACCGATCCACTGATGCTCTCTGTCATTAAGAGCAAGATAACATCCAGGTATGAGTGGTTTGGAAAGATCCACCCAAACTTTCACACGTACAAAGTTTCGAGGTGGAAGCAGTGAGGGATATGACTCCTCCTCACAAATATCTCCCACATGTGAGAGAAGAAAAGCTACAACCGAGGTATTCAGTAACTGAATAGGAAGATGGTGCACACGAATCCATAGAGGGACAACATGAAAGAGCAAGTTGTCAGGAACAGTCGAAGGGGAAACCGATCTAAACACGAACAAGCTGCCCTCGATGTTCACAGTTTGTCGCAGGCGAAAATAGGCAAGGTCAATAGCAGAGGAAAACTCGAAAATATAATAAGGCTTCATAGCACGAATAGTAACAGAGCCTTGAAGCTTCCAGTGCTATGAAATCCGATCATAGAGACGAAAAACATCCAAGGCAAGGATCTTGGCAATGAGGGCTTTCGAGAAATCTAGACCAGTAAAGTCCGCACAAAGATATAAGGGTAGTTTAATACCTACACCAGATCGACAGAGATTTGGCGTAGATGAGGAGGCCATGTTTGAGAGAAAGGGAAAGATGAAAAACAGGGGAACAAAAACAGGTAAAGGGAAAGGTATGAACAGGTGTGGGCTTAGACGGCGGCAGAGGGTGTTTTAAAAGGTGGGAAGAGAACAAGTGGGAGGTGAGTTGTCAATACAAAGGGGTTGCATGCTTAATAACGCATCAAAGAAGGGGAATTAGGCGGATTTAGGCGGTGAAGAGGAAAGAAAGGGAGGCGGTAGTGTATAGGTTAGGCAGGGGACGAAAGAAGGTAAACAAGTTGTAAGGGTTAGGGTACTCTTTTGAGAGAAACTCTCTTTTGAGAGAAAATCGTATTTATTTTTTATAATACCGTGTTGCCTATGTGAACATGAAGGGTGCCAAAATTATACGAATAACGGAAGACGGTTTCGTGTTCAACCATCTTCTAAAAGGCGTCCTCTTTGCTTGAAATTGTAGTAGTGAAGGTAAACAAAAATTAGCTTAAATATACCTTATACGTTTCGATTTGAATACGGTCGTTCATAATACAATTAATAAATAAAAAATTAGTGAAAAAAAACCTAAAATATTTGTTTTTTTTTTTAGAAAATATGTATTTATAACTCGGATCTATTGGTTAAGTTCTTATTGGTTCGGATATATTCAGGTTCAAGTATCATTCGGTATTATTGAATTCGGTTTAATTTCGGTTCGATTTAGATTGAGTCGGGTTTCAGGTACTATTCTTATTTATCTCTTAAAAAGTATGGGTCAAATTATCTAAGTGTAGATACCCAATAGATTTCTAATGCATGATGGGCGCATTAGAATGGGAAGGCTAATGCTAGGATTATGCTCCCTAATAGCACACATTAACCTAAATATTCCACATCTCATCATTAGAGAGATCTATAAGGTATGTGTGTCTACTAGAAGACTTAGGAATCGTTTGGTTGCATGTAGGAATTCGTATTGCATAGTAAGTCATAAAACACATGATTTTACAATTCATGTGAATTAGAAAATATTGTTTGACTGCCATTTAGAAAGTCCAATTCATGTAGGCATTCCCACTTACCTAGGGGGACCTAGGTAAGCCATTTCCTCCATTATGGAGGAATTGGAATTCATGGGAACTTACAGTTCATGTGAATTGGGGTAACCAAACAATAGGTCAATTTTGCAATTCACACGAATTTAAATTTCTGTGTTCTTTAGTGGTTAACCAAACGACCCCTTAATATCACACAGTAAACTAATATCCCACATCTCAAACGATTCATCCAGACCTTTTTTTCATGTATTACGGTACGCTTCTGCATCTATGGTTTGTCGAATAATTTAGTATGAAATTTATAGCCCTTTAGTCAGATTAAATCAAACATATAGAAATCAAACAAAAACTGAAACAAGCTCACCTGAAAAAAATCGAACCGATTTAACTTGATTTGAATCGAATCGAATTACTCCCAAGAATTACAGGCAAGCTTTAAGTAGTTAGATTAAAACCACAAATTTACCTCTATTTCATCCTTGTTTACGTTGTCATGTGACTTAATAGAATGTTGTCGAAAATAGAGGATTGAATCAATTATTTGTGGATTTTACTAATTTGCCATTTCGATTTTTTTAATTAATTTTTCAATCGTGAAATAAAACGTTTTTTTAGAAAATTTTAAGTTTATTAACGTGGAATTTAATTAGAGGGGCAATGTCTATTTAGGGTAATTTGTCGAGATATAGGTAATTACTAATTATGTCGACCACGAATAGTTGGTCCCGATGATAATTGCACAATGTAGAGAATAATAATATTACTTAACTATATATTGTTAATATCTTCTATTATTTGTTCATATCTTTAGCTTATCTTGTATATAATTAGTTTAGGCAAATGTATCTTTTTCTTTCTTATTCTCCAAGCCTTGCACGGCTGCTCTAGCTTAGGGTTAGATGTTCATTGCTCTTGTCTTGTATCAGTATATATACTCATGTTTGTTCTTGTTTGACTATATACAAAAACATTCATAAGCCTCTTGTCTCTTATATGGTATCGAGCTAAACCGATCAAATTTTTTCGATGCCCCTAAACTCCCCTTCGACATGGCCAATCCTAACAACCAAATCCCCAACCCCAATGATCCCAACAATCCCCTTATTCTTCTGAATTTCTCCAATTGTTCCAAACTTAACCCATCCTACTATCCCTCTTGGAAAAATCAAGTTGAATCAATCCTTTTTTGCTATGACTTACTCTAGTTTGTCGACGGAACCACCCTGCCCCTACTGCCACCATTGTGGTTGACAACAAGTCCACCCCTAATCCTGCCCTTACCACTTGCAAACGCCAAGATCGTCTCATTCTTGGTGCCCTACTCGGTACTCTTGAACCCACCCTTACTCCTCTTGTCAACTGCGCTAGACATCCCAAGAAGCGTGGGATATCTTGGCCAAAACCTACGCCAATCCGTCCCGTGGCCACCTTCTCCAAATCAAAGACCGTCTTAACTCACTCTCCAAAACCGCCCAAACAATCTCTGGGTATATGCAGTCCATCAAAAGCTGCACTGATGAACTTGCCATGCTTGGAAAACCCATGGACCAAGAGGACATCACTGCAAAGGTTCTTCGCGGTCTCAATTATGGCACTTACAAGCCAGTTATTGATGCGGTTCATGCCCGCGACACCCCCATCACCTTTGAAGCCCTACATGAAAAACTCATCCACCATGACCTCACCTTCAAAACTCAACTTGACTCCACCAATAACTCTGCCTTTGCTGCCTCTGTCCACGCCACATCCTACCGTCCCAACCTTGCCCGTTTCACACCTCGTCCAAACACCACACCCGGTCTCCTTCCCAATCCTACACCTACTGCCTCTCAACCCTCCAACTTCAAAGGTCACTGTCAGTATTGTGGTTTTTTGGGTCACTTTATAATACTACGGTTTTACGAGTCTTTGGGTACTCTATCGAGTGGGGCTTACTCTGTCGAGTAAGTATGTTTGAGTAACGAAACAGTAGTCTGCCTGTAGGGTACTCGATCGAGTAGCCTTGGCACTCGATCGAGTAAGTGGCACTGGATCGAGTACGAGACTTACTCGATCGAGTAAGTCGGTCTTTGGGTGATATTTGACGGGTTTTGTTAATAAGGCGGATTAATATTTTATAACTTTTCGTCATCTTCCTAAACACTTTTGCAAACCTAATATACTGATAAAGAGAGAATTCATCATACGTTGCCTTGTTCTTCCGCTTTATTGACAAATCCCGGAGCTAGAGGAGTCGGTTTCATTCGTTCTTGATATCATTGTGATCCTTGCATCAAGGGTAAGTCTTACGTATCATTTTTATAACATTTGGGTAGTTTTGGTTAAACCTTAATTTGGGAATTGGGGGTTTTATGATTATATTGTTGTGGTAGTGATTATATGAATATGTGTATAGGAGGAGGGTTCATAGAAGAAAGATTTTGAGACAGCTGCTAGATCGTCTTAATAATGATTGCATTCCAGGTAGGGTTTCCCTACTCAGTATTAGTTACATGATGTGTGTGTGGTGATTGTGCTGTAGTTAGTGATTGTTGATTGATTCAGACGGTTGTGATTTCATATTGTTTATTGTTTCAGACGGTTGTTGATTTTGCGTTGTGGTTACTGTTTATCTGTCTGTGTTCTTCGGGGTGCGTCCCTGGCTAAGTGGAGTCACTTGTGGGAGTGGCTTCACGCCCTTGATTCGCCTCATGTGGAACCCGCCACAGGAGAGATGTGCACATTAAGGAACATGGGTTTATCGCGCGATGAGATGAGCGGGGTTTAGGTGGGAACGGCTGCAGTCCCCCACTGGCGGTGTAGAGTTCTTGTTGCGATGGGTACTCTGGCAGGGCTACACACTTTAGTGTGTATTCAGTTGTGTGGAGATTGATGATGCAGACTGGGGATTGATGTGTTGATTGAGCTGCTTGGTATTTGCTTCATGTTGGTTTGTATCGTGTAATTAGTACTGACCCCGTTTAAATGTTTTAAAAACTGTGGTGATCTATTCGGGGGTGGTGAGCAGTTATTGAGCAGTATGATATGACGCGTATGGGATTGCTGGGATGAGTCTTCACGTGGCAGTTAGAAGTCTTCCGCTGTGTCAGACGATGTTTTATAGCTTTGATAGTTTTAGCAGTAGACCGTCTGAGAATCTTGTATTTCAGTTTAACAGTTTTGGCTTTGATCATGTAATCACTTTAAACTATATTGTTATTTAAATTATATTTCTTCATTGTCATTTGATTATCATTGCCTCGGGTAACCGAGATGGTGACGTTCTTATACCTTAAGTGGTCCTGGTAAGGCACTTGGAGTATGGGGGTGTCACACACTTCCTCTCCCAATGCCGCAACTTCAAGAAGCAGCACCCTGACATTGTTCTCCCTCCCTTCTCCTCTCGTGCAACTGCCACCGAGCCTCCTGAAGTCCACACAGTCACCACGCAAGATGCTGCTCCTCCACGGTCTTGGCTTCTTGATAGTGGCGCTACTCATCACGTGACCAATGACCTCACCAATCTTGCCCTCCACAACCCCTATGATGGTGTCGATGATCTCATTATAGGGGATGGCTCCTCGCTCCCAATCTCAAGTATAGGCTCTTTCTCTATTTCTTTACTCTCTCAATCCTTATTATTTACCAATGTTTTATATGTTCGCAAAATTTCTCGTAATGTCTTATCAATTTCGCAGCTTTGTCGTGATAATAACGTTTCTTTTGAATTTTCCTCTTCTTCTTTTGTTGTTAAGGCACTAGCCACGGGCACGATTCTTCTCCAAGGAACCCATAATCACGACATCTATGAATGGACTCCACCTTCACCTCGTCTTCATCTCGGCATCACCACCCGTGCGATGACTTGGCATCATCATCTCGGGCATCCCTCTTTAGCAATTTTTAAATTTCTTAATAGCAAATTTTCACTTAATTTCAATTCTAATACTTTATCCAATTGTAATGCATGTCAAATCAATAAAAGTCATAAGCTTCCGTTTCACGTTTCTACACTTACCTCTACGGGTCATTTGGATCTTATTTACACTGATGTTTGGACTGCGCCTATATACTCTCATGATAACTTTAAGTACTACGTCATCTTTGTTGATCATTTTTCTAAATATATATGGTTTTACCCGCTCAAAAATAAATCCGACACTGCTCTTGTTTTTCAACGTTTTCAAGCTCTTGTAGAAAAGTTTTTCAATCGTCCAACACTTCAATTATATTCTGACAATGGTGGTGAGTACATTAAGCTTACACCCTCTCTCCTATCCAACGGCATCACGCATCTTACCACTCCCCCGCATACTCCTGAACACAACGGCTTCGCCGAACGTCGCCATCGACACATTGTTGAGAAGGGTCTTGCCCTCCTGTCCCAAGCACAATTACTCCTTAAATTCTGGTCCCACGGTCTCACCACAGCCGTGTACCTCATAAATCGATTGCCTACTCCCACTTTGTCGCACAAGTCCCCCTTCTTCACCCTGTTCAACTCATCACCTAATTACGATAAGCTTTGTAGCTTCGGTTGCCTTTGTTACCCGTGGCTCCGAATTTATTCTCCTCACAAACTAGCTCCTCGATCTTTACCTTGTGTTTTTATAGGATATTCTGCTACACAAAGTGCCTATCACTGTCTTGATCCTCTCACGCATCGTATATATACATATCGCCATGTAAAATTTGTCGAAACTATTTTCCCTTATACTACTCTCACCAAAACCGATGCCTCACCCCCCTTTTCGTCCAACCAGTGGTGTGACATTCCTCTTCCCGTCATCCTCCCTGGTCCCCTTACCACTCCTTCTGAACCTACCACTCCCACCGCCACTGCTTCACCTTCCTCTTCCACTGCCTCAACTCCCGACACCTCCCCTGCCACGGTCACTGACACCCCTCCATCGATCACTAATTCCTATACTCCCTCCACTACTAGTTCCACCAGCACCCCCCCTCCTCCTCCTCCACCCCCTCCCCCGCCTCCTCCCTCACGTACAGTTGTTACCCGTCTTACCAATAACATCACCAAACCTAATCCTAAGTATACTAAGTCAGCCATCTTAACCAATCCTCACTCTCTTCCTACAACTAAAAAACAAGCCTTAGCCCACAAGCACTGGCATGATGCTATGGTTGATAAGTATACCGCATTAACTCGAAACGATACATGGACTCTTGTCCCCTCTTTTCCTGGTGTTAATCTCGTTGGTTCCAAATGGGTTTTCCGAGTAAAATATAACCCCGACAACTCTATCCAAAAGTACAAAGCTCGCCTCGTTGCAAAAGGATTTCATCAAAGACCCGGTGTTGATTACTCTGAAACTTTTAGTCCTGTTGTTAAGCCTACCACAATCCGTCTCATACTGTCCCTTGCTACAAGCCGAAACTGGCCCCTTCGTCACCTAGATGTCAACAACGCCTTCCCTCAAGGGCACCTCTCTGAAACCGTTTACATGTCCCAACCCGCTGGTTTTGTTGACCCCTCTCATCCTACCTATATCTGTAAATTAAATAAATCTATCTACGGTCTAAAGTAGGCTCCTCGAGCTTGGTATACCGAGCTCAAGCAATACCTCGTCACTTACGGTTTCAAAGCCTCTATTGCTGACCCATCTCTCTTTCTTCTTCATACCACATCAACTACTGTTTACCTATTGGTCTATGTCGATGATATTATCGTCACAGGCCCTTCCCCTACCTATTTGCAAACTTTCATTGATAACTTATCCACCCGTTTTTCTCTAAAAGACCTCGGCCCTCTTTCCTATTTCCTTGACATCGAAGCTTGTCCCCATTTCCACGGCCTTCTACTTACCCAAACCAAGTATATTCATGATTTATTAGCTCGGTACAATATGCTAGACTCGAAGCCCATGCCTACTCCCATGGCCAAAGAGCCCGTTCTAACCTTGAAAACTGGTTCTCCTCTTGCTAATGCCACTGATTATCGCGCTGCTGTTGGCAGCCTTCAGTCCCTGTCCTTAACACGGCCTGACATTGCTTTCACCATCAACAAATTAGCTCAATTCATGCAAGCTCCTCGTGACTCCCACTGGGATGCTCTGAAACGTTTGTTACGCTACCTCAATGGTTCTATTACTTCTGGTATTCTTCTGCATCGTCATTCTCCCCTCTCTTTACATGCCTTTTGTGATGCTGATTGGGCCCGTGATACGGATAATTATGTCTCTACCACTGGCTACTTTGTTTACCTTGGTCGTACTCCCATTTCGTGGTCCTCAAGGAAGCAACGCTCTTAAGCTCTCTCTTCAACTGAGGCGGAATTTCGTGCCATGGCTGACACCACGGCAAAAATTTGTTGGGTTCGTTCTCTCATTGATGAACTCGGTCTTTCGTTGCCCGATTCCCCTGTTATTTACTGTGATAATTTAGGTGCCACAAACTACTCCGTCAATCCCATTTTTCACTCTCGTATGAAGCAAATGGCACTCTCGTTTCATTTTGTTCGGGAATTAGTTAACCGTGGTGCTCTTCGTGTTTGTCATATCTCTGGCGATGATCAACTCGCTGACGTCCTTACAAAACCGCTTGCTCGTACTCGTCATCATTTTCTTTTATCCAAGATCGGACTTACTCTACGACCGTCCGTCTTGCGGGGGCATGTAGAGAATAATAATATTACTTAACTATATATTGTTAATATCTTCTATTATTTGTTCATATCTTTAGCTTATCTTGTATATAATTAGTTTAGGTAAATGTATCTTTTTCTTTCTTGTTCTCTAAGCCTTGCACGGCTGCTCTAGCTTAGGGTTAGATGTTCATTGCCCTTGTCTTGTATCAGTATATATACTCATGTTTGTTCTTGCTTGAATATATACAAAAACATTCATAAGCCTCTTGTCTCTTATACACAAGACTTTTACGTGAAGAGACTTATGTTTGAGAGCCCAGTCCAAGGCATCCCTTAGCCTATTGCGTATGCTTGTAGAGCTTCCTTGGCCATCTATACCTTTTACCTTATTATCTACAAAATGTAGTATTTCCTTCTTCACTTCTGCCATTCTATCATTACTCCTTTAGTCGAAGCCGCGTCCACTTTCATTCGAATACAATGACAACTGCCTTGGATGAAGTTTGGGAGGCGAGCGGAGAGAAGGGAATAAGGACTAGTGTTATGAAGCCTGGGAGTAGGCATACAGTTAATGAGGGAAACCGCGGGATGAAGAGCATAGGGCCAGTAGGACAAAGGAAAAAGGACGAGTGGAACATGAGCGCTAGGCCAGTGTCGTCGTTCCGCAAAGCAATTATGTTCTGAGATGTGAGGTGGAGAGGTAAGGTGGGAGATAGTATTACAAGCAAGAAAAAGAGACAATTTCTGAAATTAACCATTATTATCCGAACAAAAGGTAACAATGGGTTCGGATGCCATCTGAAGCCGCATCCACTTTCACTGGAATACAATGACAATTGCCTTGGATGCCGTACTTCCCTTCAACATCTTCCTTAACCACTTGGACAATCCCTCTATTCAGTATCCCAGACCTTACAGTTCATATTTAGGCCATTGTTTAACCTCCCAATTAATTTTCTTTCCTCGAACCAGAATGTTGAGATAAGATGGAGAAAAGTTAAGGCCTCTTACCATTTTATCTTCATTTTCGCGAACCAAGTTTATCCTGTTTATTATCATCCATTTTGTATGGCAGTTTACTTGTACAACCTAGGAAACTGGTCAATTGTAGTTGCAGGACAAAACACTTATTTTACTAATCTCAGCTCTACAATACTTTGTTCACGCACTCTTCACTTCATTCTCCAGGAAGTTTTATTTACAGCCATTTATCTAGTGCGACACGTTGCGTAGTTGCATAATGTGTTTTAGGCTCCCATGGAAAATAAAAAACTAGGTGACGAAAAAGATGTTGAATCATTCATGAATGAATACTTCCAGCTTTTATGAGAGTTCATTCATACCAGTGCTTGTAAATTTTAATTCCAGTTGCTGATATTATTGATTGAGTTACACCAAAACAATTGTCGAAAAGTTTCGCTACTCACATTGCCTAAATTTCAGCTCAACCTTGGTAATTGGAAAACAATGAACAAGACATCAACAGCAGTACATGCACAATAAGAATGAACAGGAAACTCAAATGAGATATTCTCTTGTTTCCATTACTTTTGTACTGTAATATTTTCATAACTCTGATTAATTTAAGCAAGAGAGATACCCGCAAGACTATCGGTCTACTGAGAACACTGCTTCTGTAGCTCGGTTTCAACCAAACCTACAGCTAAAAAATCTATTATGCCAATCCAACCAACTTTTCACTAACTTCCCACAACTTTCTGGCTTTCTCTGCATCACTGGCTTCTTTAGACAACTGGTTCTCAAACGACTTAGAATTATTGTTCCAGCTCCAGTAAACCCCAGATTTCGTCAAGCTCGGATCACTCACCACCTGTTATAAACATACAGCTATCAGTTACTGTACAAGTCAACAGCAAAAACATTACACCAATGACTCAAAACTTCCGTCATTGAGTGTATACAATTAATACTTGGTAAGACACCGGAAACAGGATATTTTGGTAAGACACCGGAAACAGGATATTATGGTGCGGTAAGAGGATAGATATATTGCCTAACCAGCCCATTGGCCGGTTTTTGTGTCTGAACACTGGAAGAATAAACTCATTTGTGCATGTTGCCTAGTCATTGAGTGTATACAATTAATACTTGGTAAGACACCGGAAACAGGATATTTTAAGTCCGCCACTAACTCAGCCTACCCCTATGATGAAAGCAATTTGAGGTGAGACTATGTCTGAATGTACAGCAAGCAATTACTATTTCGTATTTTAGGAAACCCAGAAATTTTAGCGAGACATTTATGAATTCAAAAAGTATTCTGATGTCCCTGCACGATATAATTAATAACACCTTGAAAATGGTCACAGGCAAATTACAACACTAACCTGGGCAAGCCTACTGCCGGCTTCCTCTTCAGAAACATAACCTTTGGTGATGTACTTCTGGAATGGAGGGAAAAGTGTTCTAAACAATGCTACATGATTTCTGAACAGACCGGTTTCTGCAATGCAACCAGGGTAAAGAGAAGAGAAGGTGACTCCTGTTTCTTCGTGGAATCGCCTATGGAATTCTTGCATCGTGAGCATGTTGCAGACTTTGCTGTCTTTGTATGCTTTTGCTCCATCAAATTCACCTCCATCAATCATGGGTGAAGTGTTGACTCCATTCAACCCTCCCGAAAGACCTCTCAAGTCGCCGAGGTTTGCCTTTGGCGGTACATTCCCAGCTATTGTGTTCGTGTTTCCTATTATCGAGCAAGGCAATATAATCTCACGTCTGAAGCTAGTATTGTGTTATGTCATGATTCAGGAATATCATTGTAAAGCACTACTACACAGTGTTTCTACTAAAATTATAGTATGGAGTATACAAGGCCGTCTAAGTAATACCCTGAATATTATTAAAAATGACATAAAATCGTACGTGATCAATAATTCTTCCATAAAGTGAGAATCAGGTACCTGTAATGGACCCAACGATAATAAGACGCTTTGATGGATAATCAGATTGCTTCAAGTCATCAAGGAGCAACCTCGCCAAAAGAAAATGCCCGAGATGGTTGGTTCCAACACTAAGCTCAAACCCTTCAGCAGTGAAAGTAGGTTCCTTGGCAGTAGGCAAATAGACAGCAGCATTACAAACCAAAACATCAAGTGGTTGACCAGAACGGCGGAAGTTATCAGCAAACTGTCGAACACTTTCAAGGGAGGCAAGGTCAAGATGCATGATTGTGTAGTTCTCTTTAGGTATTCCAACTCTCTTGGCAGCCTTTTCTGCCTTTAGGAAATCCCTGCAAGCCATGGTCACATGCCAATTTCCTAACAATGCTAGAGACTTGGCTGTGGCCAAACCTAACCCAGATGAGGCCCCTGTAATTATGACATTACCCTTTCTTAGGGTCTTCTTGTCTCCAGACGTTGCTTGGCTAATCGATGGGGATGCAGTCACGGTTTGGGCTCTGATAATCCCAGTTCGAGATTGCTGAAATCATAGAATTCGTTAGCAGACTAGCGACTGACCAGAGAAAGGAAAAAGCAAACAGCACTGGATGAATGACCAAGGTTTTAGTTGCGCAAGTGTTGGTGCAGACCGTAATTTGCTGAGATATAAGCCATACAAATTAGTTCCACATATATTCAACTACATGTTACATTGCCTACTGGTTTTCAAAATGACACCACCCCCTAAACTAAAGGCTGGGATGTCATCTACTAGTAGGAACGAGAAGAGATCCCAAGCGCTTTCTAACACAATTACTAAGTCTCACTGCAGATCAAGTGGCTAAAAGATGGAGCATACGTACTATTTTGATACCCCTTCCATTTCATTTATATTGACCTTATTTGATGACTTTGGCGGTAAAGACTAGAGTGTTATTTGGAAAGCTCAAGGATAAGAGCTTTACATGATATTGTAACATCTACATCAAGAAATTAATGGTAAATGTTGACACTGATCCATTTTGATTAATTTCATCATTCCAAACCAAACATATTACGGAGTAGATAGTAATAATTGGATGACAACATAGAACTAGAAGCTCAATAATTAGTGTAACTAGCATCTATCAAAGCTAACTAGTTGGGAGTAAACCATTTAATCAATTATATGTACTCCCTCTGTCCCGTCATTTGTTTGGGTTTTGGCACAAAGACCAAGGAAGGAGAATGAGTCAATTATCAGATCACAAGTGGACTAAATTGAGTGTGGAAGATCAAATTGCACATAAAAAGCCTTTTCTAAAACAGGAAGGGTAAACAATTGACCGAGACATCCAAAATGTAATAGGAAAGCAAATGACCGGGACGGGAAGGGATGAGACGGAGGGAATATTACCCAATTCGTCAACTAACAAAATTGGTGGCTGACCTTAATCCTGAGAGAGGGGAAATGAGCTTCAGCTTTCAAATGGTCCGACACTAGAACACCAAGAAAAGATGTCTCCTTTAAGCTACCATATTTACCCTGTTATATTAAACAAAAAACATGTCATACATGCAAATTGGTAAATGAGATTTCATCCTAAAACCAATTGAACACGAGGGAAAGTACCTCTTTAAGGAGTGAAACAGAGGAGGGTACCAAACAAGCTGCTTGTAATGCCATTGGTTTTATTTATTTCTGAATTAATCGCTCAGAATAAATTGTAAATACTTGAGAAGAAGCTACTGGAAATTTGGGGGACTAATGTGATGATAACTGATGAAGAGATGATTGCTGATAAGGTGGGGGTAGTTTTTAACGGTTGCTTTGGATTTGCCACGTCGGTATTGTTAACCAATCAGGGTTTGAGTCTGGATTTTCAAAATTTTAATCAGCTATGGAGTATGCTGAATCGGGATCAAGTCATTATAAGTTTATAACAGTCCGTAAGTTGTAGGCCTAAGTCCCGTGTCTCAAGTCGTATCGTTATTATGTTGTTATCCGGCTTTAGTGTAATTCCAACCCTAATTATCCCTTGTACTATAAATACCTCATCTGATGAATGGAAGGGGGCGTATCGTTGTATCGTAATTTTCTTAGCATGGTATTAGTGAAAGAAAACACAAAATTAAAATTATAAAATCGTCAACCCTAGTCGCCATTGTAATACCTGCCCTTTTAGAGACCCTTTGACCAGCGTTGACTGACCTTGGGAGCGGGAATAGTCTTAGAAGTGAGTGCCAAAACCATCTTGGGTTGCGTGCTAAGAGTGGTACTCGATAGAGTAGAGGCTACTCGATCGAGTAGCTAGGTTACTCGATCGAGTAGGGGGTCACTCGATCGAGTATGTTGGGTACTCGATCGAGTACCGAGTTTTCAGCGAGGGTTTTATATCGCGTTTTGTTAAATCCGCATATCACTTCCCCCACTTTCCTCCTATCCTTCAGTCGCCTCTTCCCCTTCCCTTCACCTCAAAACCTCCATGGAAGCCTTTTGAAGGTCCTTGTGCCTTAGGAGAGCGTCGCTTGAGTCGGGTAACGGTCTTTTGCTGAGTTTCTCCCTATAGGTATGTCATAATCATCATCCGTGTCCTTGTTCTTTACAGTTAGGGTTTGCTTGTTAGTAATAGATAATTGTATTGTGGTTATAGGCTTTGCTTGGTCGCTGGATATGTTGTTTGTCGGCATGGATTGGTTGCAGTTGCTTAAAGGTAGGTTCGCCTACTCAGTTTCTGTAGATGGTCTAGTATGTCGGTCGTTGTGATTGTATTGTGATTGCTTAATATCGTAATTGTATTGTGACTACCGTGATTGTGATTGTGGTTGTTGTCTCGGCTCTCGAGATGCGTCTCGGCTGAGTGGGGTCACTTGCGGGAGTGGCTTCACGCCCTAGTTTCGCCCTCCGTGGAACCCGCCACGGGAGGGGATGTGCACATTAATGGACAGGGTTCTCGCTCGATATGATGAGCGGGGATTTGGTGGGAACGGCTGCGGTCCCCCACTGGCAGGGCGGGTCCAGTGGACAGTCAGTGACAGAGTTGGTTGGATTATGGTGATTGTGGTTGAGATTGATAGCATTGTGTTGTGTTGATAATTGTAGTTGCTGTTGTCGTATCTTATCTTAGTACTGACCTTGTGTGGTTGTTTGTTTGTCATGTGTCTGTCGTGATCCCTTATGGTGAGCAGTCGATCTTAGCAGGTGTTGATGTTGTTGATAGCTGGAGTCCGGGCAGGGATGAATCTTCACGAGATTTGATAGCAGTAGCGAGTAGGCTTTGAGTTGTATCTTTCACATCGTTTGTTGGTTTAAATCGTTGTAATTATGACATAATAGTTATTTTATCGACATTTGATTATTACTATCCTCGGGTAACCGAGATAGTAACGCCCTTATATGCTAAGGAAGGCCTAGTTAAGGCTCCTCTGAATATGGGGGTGTTACAAAGTGGTATCAGAGCGACGATTTTGGAACCTGTAACAAATAAAAATAATGAACGTAGTGAGTCTAATAAAATGAACCTGGTGTATGTGTGATGGGAGCCCCAGCTGATGCTAGGTTTTGGGTGAGTAGGCGCCCTCATTTCAAAATCTTGGTCCCATGATGCTTAAGCCAGTCACAGGGTATGGGAATGTGGAGTCCGTGTGTATATGTGTGACGTGTATGCTAATTGTGTCGGAACTACCTGTAGTTTGAGCCTTAGTTAGCGTTAATAAGGATGTAATAGCTGTTTTTGGGCCGTGTTAGTGGAGTGTGGGCATGATTAGTGAGCTTGTATGATGATTTTGAGATACGTGACAAAAGTCTATTCGATAGAAATGCTTGGGAATGTGAATGGGTGTGCTATAATAGAAGGATGAACATGTTGGTGTTTGCTGTAAGTTGATGGTGACGGTAGTCATGTACGAGTCTATAAACCCTGCCGTGAGTACGATGATGATAGTTATAGAATTGTTGAGTTATAATTCGAATCATTGCATATGGTAATGTATATATGCTTTGTTAATTAGTTGAAACTTTTCCGCTGCGTGACAATCGATTTGTGTAAAATGAATTGCTTATAATTGCATTGGAGAACATGGATAGATTGATTTGTTATGAAGAGTATACAATTATATGTTATATGAAAGAATGAATTAATGTTAATTACATGTTTCATGATTATTGTGAACGCGAGTTTGGTAACGATATGTTAAGACAAGTTTAGGTGTCATATAATGACGTACTTATGTTTATGAGGGACTCGGTAGCAGGTAAGCCGAGTTGGGTAGTTGTGTAGCGTGGTATGACATACACTTTATTTGTCGAAACGATGCTTAATGCTTGAGTAATAATAGTAATGCGGGAATGCGCGTGGTAATTTGTGCCGAATTCCGAACTTAGTTTGGAATCGACACGTGGTGTTGTTTTGCAAGTATTTTCGATTTACTTTGTACTTCTGACCGAGTACTTAACTATACTTGACCGAGTGCGAGTGTTTACTAGACCGAGTAGACCTCACTCGATCTAGTTAGGAAGCTATGACGACGGGATGTGGAAAGATTTTCTGCAGATAATCGACGAAATGGCTCCTACTCGATCGAGTAGGGTGGTACTCGATCGAGTACCCTAGACACTCGATCGAGTAGGTTACTGTACAGAGAATCCTACGGGTTTCTTAAAACCCCAAAGTCCTTCTATTTCTTCTCATTCTTCCTCTATATTTCGAAAACCTAAGCCTATTTCCTCTCAAACCCTCAAAATCTCTCATATCTAGTGTTGGTAGTGGTTAATTTGAGGTTATTTTCTTTGTTTAATTTCGTTCCTTTACTTTACTACTTGATCAAGGTATGATTTCTACTCTATTTTACCTGTTTTATATCTAGTGTTGGTAGTGGTTAATTTGAGGTTATTTTCTTTGTTTAATTTCGTTCCTTTACTTTACTACTTGATCAAGGTATGATTTCTACTCTATTTTACCTGTTTTTATGCTTTAAACATGTTGAGGATGATTACATAACTTGAAAATTTCGATTCATATGATCCATTTGTTGCTTTTAATTGTTGGAATATGATTCACATGTCTTCTTTCTTGATTGTTGATGATTAATTGCTGTAATATAGACTAGACACTTGCAATTTGGGGCCGAAATTTCTAGGGTTACAAAAATCAAAATCGATTTTTGGGTATTTTACACGGATTAGATGATGAAATTGAGTACTATACCTTGTTTATATCACATTGGAGAATGAATTTTGATGATTTTCACCTTAGAAAGTTGCCTTAAAACTCCGTCTGAAAAGTGCCTCAAATGGAAATTCGTGATATATATGTGGAATTTGGTGTTGTATATGAATGATTAAGTAAAGTTTGAACTTCAATATGATAATAGTAATGCTAAATGATGAAGAACATGTCAAAATAATTACAGCTGTAGAGACCGTCTGACAAGTTGAATTGAATTATTTGTTTCTAATAGTGAAGATGATGATAATATGTCCTAAATTAATTCTCCATGGACTTGTACAATTGCCTCACATATTATTGGAAGTGTTATGGAGTAGTGTTGGAATCATGCTAGGTGGTTGGAAATTGCTGAGTACATGTGTTCACCATGCTAAATTTTCACAACTATGACTTATGAGTAGTTATAAATTTCATGTATCAAATTGAGGAAACTGATGGTGAATGTGTGTACCTAGCTGAGCATTCAAGTTTAATGGCACGAATTATGTGCTTCACATGTCGAATTTGTGGGTGAAATTTGTGCGTCTAGCTGAATGTGTAAAGTCCGAATTACGTGAAGTAAATGTTTACATGTTTATACAAGTTTGTTTGAACATATGCCGAAACAGATGCCGAGACTGAACATAGGAACTCGTCAAAGTAAACGGGGGAGGGGTAATCCGACTAAGGTTGGGGAAGGGGGCGGACCTGTGGTACCCGTAGTTCCAGAGTACCCTTCCGTTGTTTTTGTTGATTTCAAACAGCGAGAGCGTTTTGTAGTTTTAAAAAAACGCAAGGTGAGACCAACGAGGTGTATAGATACTACACTGTTGGAGGAGTTGGAGATAGAGACGGATGTCCGTCACATATTTGAGACCTTGGGCCTTATGGGTTTGTATAGGCTGAGGAAACACTCTTATCCTTTTCTTACCTTGGAGTTTATGAGCTCCTTTATCTATGACCCCGCTGGCCAGACCGTTGAGTTTCGGTTGATGAACACTAGTTTCTTGCTTTCCATGGACCAATTTGCTTCTCACCTTGGGTTGGCCAAGCCTCCCAAGGACTCCATCACAGATATCCCTGCTGAGTGCGGTGTATGCCGCCTAATGCCTTGCCTGACCGGGAAACCAGCTCCTACCTCGAGTAACATGTTGATTAATAACGTTCAGCATGTTACCTTGAGGGTCTTTCTCCGTTCTCTTTCGAACCTCCTATATGATAGACCGGATATCAGTAAGCTGAACAACCATGAAGTTTTGCTTTTGATGTCTTACCTCAACCCGGAGCGGGCCAGGAAAGTGGTCTTTAATGCTCCTTCGATGGTTTGTGCTGCTCTTGCCTTGATGGCCACTGCCTCTTCCCGGTACTTGATTTGTGGCGCTATCGCCACTCGGTTAGCTGAAAAGCTAACCTCCTTTGAGGCTTCTTCGGATTACGTGCCTCTAGCTACCCAAGTGCCCACTATGGATCGTGACTACTATCTCGACCTGAAATGGTTGAGGACATTGGCTGACGGTAGCCTAGCTTGGAGGGTCTGGGGCATGAGTTGGATGAAAATTCCAGCTCCGGAGCACCTCCCACCCACGGAGCCCTTAGAGCCGGCGGTAGTGACTGTGGACTCCGATGATGAGGAGGAGGAGGAGGATGTTGATAGACCCCGCCAGCTGCAGACATACCTCATCGACGACACGATTCTCGAGGTGATGCCGGAGCCGAAGAAGGGTGAGAATGCGTCGGTTGTGGTAGTGGAGAGACCTAGGTTGGGGAGAGGACCCCGTCGAGTGAGGGAGAGGACCTCGGAGACTAGGCCACGACCAGTGGCACCACAGCAGCAGCCTTTTCCGTGCTACCCTTACCTCGACACCCTGGAGACGCGATCCAGCTACTTGGCGGAGAGAGTGTCATCTACCTTGACACTCCGGAACATGCACGAGATGGCGTACGCTCAAGGGATAGGGACCGAGGGACCGCATCCGGTTTGGTGGAGTGGAGTGGGGGACTACACAGGGGTTTTCCATTCCTACGGGGTCGATCAGTCGACGTGGGGGACACCTCACTCCTTTGCCTACGGTGGCTTGACCCCATGGTACGTGAGCCCAGGAGCAGGAGCAGGAGTAGATGCGGGGATTGGGTCATCGGGAGCAGGTACTTCTGGCGGTGGTGGTGATGATGAGGTGATGGTTGAGCAGCAGCAGCAGCAGCAGCAGGAGGAGTGATACTCCTTGTACTTATCTTTGTTTATGGTAGTTGGTTTTAGATGTTGATAGTATTGTTAGACTTTAGTAGTTGCTTTCGTTGAGACTTAGTTGAACTTGTATTGTTGGCCATAAGGCCGGATTTGATACTTTGACCTTGTTCCAGGATGTTGGGAGTCGGGGAGTCATCCCGACTCGATTTATACGACGATTACATACATGTGTGTTGGTTTATGACGAGTTTTATAGGCACTTTGGCCTGTAGGTGATGTGACCATAATTAGCGCATATTTAGCCCCCGAATTAGCCTTGTTCCCATGCTTTTTAGTGCATATTTGGGTCATTTATTATCTTTAGTTCTTTGTTTTGCATATTCTTTGAGATTTTGATCCCTTGGTAGGAAAGGAGTAAGAATCTTGCATTTTCATGGCAAAACGAGACTAAATTGATCGAATTCAATGACCAAGCATCAAGGAAAGACAAGATTAGAAGGCCTTTGTATATATGATAGTAGATGAGCAATGTTGAGAAAGGATCCTTGAGTCCCCAAGGAAATGCCCAAGGAATTTATGAAGAAAAGGGAAGAAAAGAAGAAGAAGTCTTGCTGAGGCACAATCCGTGCGGATTGTCTACAATCCGGCCGTCCTCCACCTGCACAATCCGTGCGGTTTTCCACCAAGACGCTCGGATTCCATCACCACAATCCGCCCGGATTCTCTTGAATCCGCTCGAGTTCCATCGCCAGAATCCGCCCGTCCCGACCCTAATCCGCTCGGATTCCTCTACAACGCGATTTCTTCTTCTCCAAGCTACAAAGAAAGAAGCCCTTCCTTCGGAAAATACCGACTCCTCCCTGCTCAATCTAAAAAGTGTAATTACTAGTTTAGCCCTTAGTTAACCCTAATGCATCCCCCTAATTTCCACTATAAATACCCCATTAGTCTAATTAGAAGAGCATGTTCTTCTTATCAATAATTAGAGTAGTTAATATCAATCAAATCTCTCTTTAGTTTTGTAATCAACAATTAATCAAGTTCTAATACAAGTTTTATTTCCTTAATCTCTCTTTTGTTCATCCTTTATTTTGGGTAATTGAAGATTATTTGGGTTATTATTGGGAGATTGACAAACTCTCAATCAAGCATCAAGTACTTCTTTTATCTTTGCTTTATTATTGGAATCATTAGTAGGTATAATTCTCTTAATCCCTTTTTAATTATTGTTAATTACTTTCATTTATTCATCATGTTTCATTTTGTTGGTATGATTGACAACCTTGCTAGCATGATCAACATGATAATGAGTGAGTAGTCTCTTAGCTAGGGTTAATGGGTGATTAGGGGAAACCAACATGGGGAATGATTCATGCTTAAATTAATATGCTTTCATGCTTTATTTGCTTGCTTGTTTTGATCTCAACTCATGCACATGTTATATTTGATGAAATGCTAAGCCTATGAGTCCTTGCATTTAGCACCATCTCCTATCTTTTCAATGAGACTTGTAAGATATAACCCAACTCGAGTCTCATTAGACCATGCATGTTGTTGAGTAGGGAAGATTAAGTCGACTTGTAGGTGTTGTACAATCTAATCGATTCGGCTCCGGGACCCAAACTTTCCTAGGATTGTAAGATATAACCCAACTCAATCCATCACAACAATAATTGCTTGCTTATAATTTGAGAACATGTTTGTATGATCAATTCCCATGATTCCCCTATGATCCCATGACACCCTAGTGCTTTTTAATCAATTGTTTACACCCCTTTTAATTCATCTTGCTTGTTTATTTTCATTGCTATTTTAGTTAGTGACCTTCTACATCAACCCAAATTATGACACCCCTAAGACACCACTAGTTTCAATAGAAATCTCATTTCAATACCCGTCCCTTGGGATCCGACCTTTACTTGCCTCTTTACTAATTGTAGAGTTGTTTGTGAAGCTATAAATTGTGTTTTGATTCGGACGTGACCCAACGACCACACCTTTAATTGTGAACACGAAACGGACCGATCAAAAATGGCGCCGTTGCCGGGGACGGTGTTGACTTGATTTAGATTTCCTTTTTTGTTATTAGTTGTGTCTTTCTTCGCCTTGGCGAAGTAAACCTCCTCAAGGTTTGTTCTAATTGATTTCGAGTTGTTTGATATTTTGCATGTCTAGAAGGTCACAAGGTGATTTGTTACCTTTTGACCGTGAAATTGAAAGAACCTTGACGAACAATAGGAGATTTGTTAGGAGGAATTTGAGAGGTATTAGTGAAGTTATTCAACCAATTATTGAGTTCATCAACCCTTTCGCAATATAAGGAGAGGAGAACCCATTACACAATACTCCACAAAATCAACCTACAATGCCTAAATTCTCGTCACACTCCGTACCCACCGAGGAGAACCTACCCAATGGTACTCCTACACCACAATATCTAACCGGAAATTTTATTGCCAAATCCGCCTTTATCCAATTAGTCGAAAGGAGCCAATTTGGGGGGATGCCTAGTGAAGACCCTCATTCTCATATGGAAACCTTTTACGACTATTGTGATGCAATCTCTCAAACCGGTGTGACTCAAGACCAAATTAGATGGGTCTTATTTCCTTTTTCTCTAATCGGCACCGCGAAACAATGGTTGAAGGGCCTTGACAAGGCCACTCTCGGAATAGATTCTTGGAAGAAGTTGGCTCTAGCTTTCTACAAAAAATTCTACCCACCGGAAAAGACTAACATGATAAGAGCTCAAATTACGGGTTTTAAGCAAAGGGATGAAGAATCTTTGTATGAAGCTTGGGAGCGGTTCAAGGGAATTTGTCGCTCATGTCCTCACCATGGACTTAGCGAATGGTTCTTGGTACAACAATTTTGGAACGGTTTATATGAGGATTCAAGGAACATTCTTAACATGGGATCAAATGGAATGTTCACCGAAGTTGATGACAATCAAACATGGAACAAGATTGAGGAAATGGCGGTCCATAACTCACAATATAGTAGACCTCGCAAGGCTACTAGAGGAGGAAAGCATGAAGTGGACTCCGTTACTCAATTGGGTGCTCAACTTAGTGCTCATATTGACACAATCAATTTGAAGTTTGAAAAAGCTATGGCTAGACTTGAAGAAGTCTCAAAATCACCAAAGCATCATGTTAATGCCATGACGGCATCTTCATCAATCCCAAGTGGGATATGTGAGAATTGTGGAACTTTGGGACATGACCAAAGTGAATGTAGGGGAACAAATGAACAAGTGAATGCTTTCCAAGCATACAAGAGTGGTACCCCTTATTCCAACTATTACAATGAAAACACCAAATTCCATCCAAATCTCTCATACAAAAGCCAAAATGTTCAAAACCCTCAAACAACATACACTCCACCACCCATGAGAAACCAAAATCAAAGACCCTTTTACAATCAAAACCAAGGTTACCAAAATCAAAATCCATACAATCACCAAAATGACCAAGGTTTTGATGTCCAAAAAGCGGTCCTCCAAATGCAAAAGAATCACAAAAATTTTTCACTAAAATGCAAAAAGATAGTCAAGCAAAGGAAACCACCATCAACAACATCCTAGCTCACACCAAGATGTTGGAAACCCAATTGACTCAACTAACATCTTCAAGCTCACAAAGACAAAAGAGGCAATTACCACCTCAAAGTAATCCCCCAAGACATGAAACGGTTAGTGCCATTCACTTGAGAAGTGGTACAAGGTATGAAGCACCGAAGAAGCAAGTTGAGGATGAAGTTGTGGAAGCTAGTGATAAGGAAGAAATGGTGCAAAACTCCAAAGATGGAGAATCATCAAAAGAAGAAAGTTCAAAGAAAAATGAAGACAAGGTCAAGGAGAAGGAGCCCATTGTGATTAGACTTCCTTTTCCAAGTCGTCAAGCCAAGCCCAAATTTGATGATCAACTTGGAAAGTTCATGGAAATTGTGAAGAATTTGTAAGTCTCAATTCCTTTCACGGAATTAATCAATCACGTGCCGGCCTATGCGAAATACATGAAAGATATCCTCACAAAGAAGAAGTCGATCCGGAAACTTGAGACTATCGCCTTCACTAAGGTGAGTAGTGCAATACTTCAAGGGAGTTCACCTCCAAAGTTAAAGGATCCGGAAGCTTCTCAATACCGTGTACCATTGGCGACACAACGATCAACAAAGCCTTATGTGATCTAGGGGCTAGTGTGAGTGTCATGCCGTACTCGGTAAGTAAAAGGTTAGGGATGGGAGAGCTTAAATGCACCAACATCACACTCCAAATGGCCGATAGATCGACGAAGACACCATTAGGGATATGGGAAGATGTCCCCGTGCGAATTGGGAAGTTTTTCATCCCGGTGGACTTTGTCATTGTTGATATGGAGGAAGATTCCAACATTCCAATTATTCTAGGAAGACCTTTCCTACACACCGCGGGTGCGGTGATTGATGTGAAACATGGTGAGCTCACTCTAGAAGTGGGAGATGAAAGCATAACCTTTAATCTTGACAAGACTATGAGAGCTCCTCGTTTGCATGAACCATGTTTCATGATTGATCATTATAGCCGAAAGGATGAGAGGAAGAAATCGGAACTCCAATGGAAGAAGAAAATTGAAGATGCTCCATTCAAAGAGCAAGTGAATTATGACAAGGAGAGCTTGCAAAGCTCATCAAAATCAATCAAAGAAGAAGAGAATGGCCTCATTGGCCAAGAGAAGAAATTGGGAGAGTTGTCTCCATCAAATCAAGAGATTTCCAATGATCAACTTAATGAAGTTTGTGGTCTTTGGGACGACGAATATGAAGGGATTTTTAATCCCTACATTGGTAATGCCATTGATCAAGACCGACAACAAGGGCCAAGGTCTATTGAAGACCTCTATAACAATAATGAACAAGCTTTTGATTACTTTTTCAAGGTGTTGAGCAACATCAACAACACCTTGAACATGCCCCCTTGACATCTCATCAAGAATGAGAGTTTGGTGGAGTCCTCCCTAAACCACCATTTGTAAATATTTCTAACTCCCTAACTCGCATTTCAATTCTTGTATTACATTTTTGTCATCTTTGGATTTTTATTTACTTTGATCAAGATAATTGTCATGTTTGAGAGAAGTGAGGGAGGGACTAATAATTTCAATTGATGTGTAGTGCTCTAGCTTAGTGTGGGGATGGCAATTGCCTAGGCTATCCATGCCTTAGTAACGCCCCACAATAACGAACACGAGATATGAAGAAGAATAGAAGGTTGATAAGGGATATGCATTGTACACGGGTGGAACTGAATCCGGGTACAAAGGGGTAGAATCCGAGCGGATTCAAGAGAATCCGCCCGTCTTCATGCAATCCGAGCGTACTGGGTTGAAGACGCACGTCCCTATAAGCTGAAATTTTGAAAGATTTTTGACTGTAAGAGAATCCGGGCGTCCCTGAACAGCAATCCGCCCGTCTCTGAAAATCCGTCCGTCTTGGAAAGAAGGCGCCCGTCTTCTCTGCTGAGGAAAACAAGAAAAATTCTTGGACTGAAATCCGTCCGTCTTCTGAAGAATCCGCCCGTCCCGTGTCAGCGAATCCGAGCGTCTTCTCTTGAATACGCCCGTCTTTAGGCGAGTTTTATCAAACCCAGAAAGTGCAGAATCCGCCCGTATTGGGCAGAAACCGCACGGATTGCCCCTGCAGTTCGAATTTTTCGGTCTTTATAAAATCCCTCCCACCTTCATTCATTCATTCATTCATTCATTCATTCATAACACTACTTCAAAACATCAAAACCCTCATCCTCTCCATCACAAAAACAAAATTCCTCAACTACATTCACCAAAATCAAATCAAATCATCCTTCTAACAACAAATCAATCACTCCTTTTTCAATAAAAATCAAAACCAAGCACAAAATCTTCAACCTTTGAGTCGATTTTTGAATTCATAAAGGCAAAGCCTTTCACCTTTAAATCGATTTGGGTACACTACAAATTGAAGATTTTTCATTCTTTTCTTGGTTAATTCATCAATGGCAAGGACTAAGGGAGCAACAAAGGCAACAAAGGCACCAAAGACACTTTCACAAAGGCAAAAGGCTCTTCAAGCAAAGAAAGCATTGGCTATGGTGGTAGCAACACCAAACTTGGAAGTGCAACAACAACAACAACCTTCTATGGGATCAACAACACCTTCTACTCCGGAAATCGATCAACTTTGCATTATCCGAAGGTAACTTTTATTTCCAAAACCCACAGAGATACTTTTGCCAAGTTTGCTAGGAAATCATTTCAATCCACCAAATTTATTTGTGAAGACACCTTGGGAAAGTTGGGTGTCCTTGAGCAAACTAGAGCCTTTTTCAAAGCCATGGGGTTAGAGAAATTGTTTGAAACAAAAGAATTGACATACCCCTCCCTTACCTTGGAGTTTTTGAGTTCTTTGAAAGTCACCAAAGTTGAGAGTAGGGAGAATCTCGAGTTTCGTCTAGCTAATGTTAGTAGACGCATTTCCTTTAGAGAATTGGGTGAAATTTTGGGTCTTAGTGATGAACCGAGTAATTTTAAGAATTATGGAAAGTATGACCCCGACCCTCTTTGGGAGGCAATTTCCGGGAGGAAATGTGAGGACTTTCATGCGAGTCGTGCTCTTTTAGTCCACCATCCGGGCATAAGAGTATGGCACAAGGTCATAGGAAACACCATTATTGCAAGGAAAGATACCAACCATTTCACCAAACTTGATTTTATTCTTCTTGAATCGGCTTTGAACATTGGAAGAGTACACACCAAGCCTTTCAACTCTTTGAGGCTTTTGGTAGATAGATGGCTCAACATTGATTGTGGGAAGAAGGGCACTACCGTTATTGTCAATGGCGGCCTAGTCACTATCCTAGCTAAGTACTTTGATCCTAACTTCAACAAGGATAACAAGTATAAAGCAAAGGAGGGTGGTCATCTTGTTGATTTGCATATTATGATACACAAGTACAAGTGGGTTGCCCATAACCCTCTTGACACCGAGTATGGATGGCTCACTAGTGAAGCTAGATCGTTCACTTTGCCTTCAAAGATTTGTCGTCTAAGCGTCCACCGGACCAATTATCTACTTCCCCTTTCTAAAGAGGCCGAGTATATTATCCAACAACAAAAGGGTGAACTTGAAATGCCCTCCTCTTCCATTGTCATACCACTTTACCCCTTTGAGTATCAAGAGTTCAAGCCGGAAGGAGTTGAAGCTAGAAATGATTATTTGACTCTTCTCATGCAAGCAATGCACAAGCAAGCCTTTGAGGATCGGAAAAATGCTTACTTGGCTCAATATCCACCCCTCCTACACTTGGCTAGGCAAGGACTACTTGATCCATCATGTCCTTTGCCTAGTTGGGCGGATAGAGAAGTCCTATTTCCGGGTGCATCTAGGGTCGTTTCGGGTGACAATGAGGTTGTTGGTAATGAAGAAGTTGATGATAACATTGATGAGGAAGCAAGTGAAGAAGGAGAAAAGGATGGTGAGCAAGATGATGAGCAAGGTGAAGAGGCAAATGAAGAGGGAAGTGGCATTGAGACCACTTTTAATGAGGAAAGTGATGATGGTGATGATATGATGGAAGATTAGCAAGCCTTGGAGGCTCTTACCCTCTCATGGTTTGTCTATTTCTCTCTTTGTTTTAATTATTTTCTTGATTATTGTTGGAGTAGTCCTAGCACCATAGAGGACTCACACCTCGGTACCATTGAGGTGTTCTCATTTTATTGTTCCCATTTTCAAAATCCAAAATGACAAATTCGTTTCATGCATTGCATAGTGTGTGCATGAACTACACCCATCCTTGGACATTAGCAATAGTGTCTAACTCGGTTTAGGGAAGTTAATGCATACACAACGGGAAGTAATCTAAATTATCCTCTCCGTCATAACAAAAAAAACCATGCATCATGTAGTGTAGCTTAGTGTAGATTGCATTTAGTGTAGAAATCATGCATCATCTTTGCATAATTTCCATCATTTTGGCCATTGAGGACAATGCCCATATTAGTGTGGGGATGGGAATTCTAACATTTAACTCTTATTCAAAAAAAACTCCAAAAAAATTGAAAAAGTTCGAAAATCATAAAAATTTGAAAATTGAAAACCCAAAAACATGTTTATTTCCTTTTGTAGTCTTGTGTATATATTGTTTTGTATATATTGTGTTTGTTCTATCCTTGTTCACATTGATTGACTACGCCACATCCGAGACATGAGGATAATGAAGACCACATGGTATGATCTTTCCAATCTCCTTTTTCCTCTCTATGTTAATGACTATGTGGCTTTATTTTGATTGATGCGGTATAACAATGTGAACTTAGGACTTGCATTTAGTTTATATGTCATATTAGTTGATAGAATCACTTGCATTAGGATGTTTATATTAGTTGCATCATGGCATGTAGTTGCATGTTAGAAATGTTTTGAAAAATGCCTAATTAGGAACTTTGACAAGAGCAACTAAGCCATTACAAATACTTGTTCAACTTAAGACTTTGCCTACTAGAATGGTTGTAAAACACCCTAGATAGTGTCATACTAGTATCTTTTGACCCATGACCCAAGGCCTAGTCAAGGGTTTGCATGTGAGTCACCTATCCAACCCCGTGATGCGATGTGAACTTGGTTAACTTGTCTAGGTGACCTTGATTGACCTTGTGGTAAGGCAACCCAAAAATATTTTCTATCAATAAGCTTGAAGTGCTCATTTCAAGGAATTTTGTCATGTGGAAGTAATTTAATGCCAAGGAAACCTCAAATGTTATGAATTGTTGAATGTTGAGAAATTTAAATTGTTTTGATGGAGGCGTACCACTTCGATGTGCTTTGGTGCGGGATCCATTGAATTGGGCCTCCACACGGTTGTGAATTCGGCCGCCCAGAGACAGAGTGACTATCACCCCGAAAAGCTATTGTCTAGAGGTTAACCGGTTGCCTAATAAGCGATTAGCGAAAGCAAAGGACACTAGCCCGGAAGGGACAAACCCCATCTTAAATTTTTGAAATGTGAAAGTTGAAATGAGGACAATTTTGAATACTAGTCATATCCACCCGTTGTGTATAAAGATTTGAGCATTTCGTTCCCAAAAAGCCTTTTTGTCAAGCCACTTTGTCGAGCTTGGGACGATCCATGACCTTTACTTTTGTAGAGAATTCGAGACTTGTCATGTCATACGCTACTAGCATCATAGGGATCATCATTCCACCACCATCCGATCGCTCTTGACGAAAGCATTTGGAAATTGAGGACGAAAGTAGTCTAGTTTAACACCATTTGGAGGTGATTTAGTGCCATCCTCTTAGCCTTAGTAATTTGTTGAACTAGTATTTGTGAAGGATTACATGCTCTTAAATTTGTTCCTCTTTAGTGCCTCCGCCACTTGATGAGGAAGTGGCTATTCTTTTGTAGATGCATCCATTATGTGATTTTGTGTGCTTAATGTTTGGATGTGTCGCCATTTTGGCAAGACCCACCTTGCCTTGCAAGAAGGCATCATACCTCATGGTTGTCTTGTTGTGAGTTGAAGGGGTGGAGTGAGACCCGCTAATTGTCTCATATCGGCTATGTTATTAGGTTAGCTTAAATAATGGTCCTAGTCTTTGTCACCTCTTTACTCGGGACGAGCAAAGGTTCGGTTTGGGGATATTTGATGTGACCATAATTAGCGCATATTTAGCCCCCGAATTAGCCTTGTTCCCATGCTTTTTAGTGCATATTTGGGTCATTTATTATCTTTAGTTCTTTGTTTTGCATATTCTTTGAGATTTTGATCCCTTGGTAGGAAAGGAGTAAGAATCTTGCATTTTCATGGCAAAACGAGACTAAATTGATCGAATTCAATGACCAAGCATCAAGGAAAGACAAGATTAGAAGGCTTTTGTATATATGATAGTAGATGAGCAATGTTGAGAAAGGATCCTTGATTCCCCAAGGAAATCCCCAAGGAATTTATGAAGAAAAGGGAAGAAAAGAAGAAGAAGTCTTGCTGAGGCACAATCCGTGCGGATTGTCTACAATCCGGCCGTCCTCCACCTGCACAATCCGTGCGGTTTTCCACCAAGACGCTCGGATTCCATCACCACAATCCGCCCGGATTCTCTTGAATCCGCTCGAGTTCCATCGCCAGAATCCGCCCGTCCCGACCCTAATCCGCTCGGATTCCTCTACAACGCGATTTCCTCTTC
The DNA here is from genome assembly GCF_048544455.1 of Silene latifolia. Taxonomy (NCBI): domain Eukaryota; kingdom Viridiplantae; phylum Streptophyta; class Magnoliopsida; order Caryophyllales; family Caryophyllaceae; genus Silene; species Silene latifolia. The sequence continues at coordinate 719,185 of NW_027413640.1, forward strand.
TCCAAGCTACAAAGAAAGAAGCCCTTCCTTCGGAAAATACCGGCTCCTCCCTGCTCAATCTAAAAAGTGTAATTACTAGTTTAGCCCTTAGTTAACCCTAATGCATCCCCCTAATTTCCACTATAAATACCCCATTAGTCTAATTAGAAGAGCATGTTCTTCTTATCAATAATTAGAGTAGTTAATATCAATCAAATCTCTCTTTAATTTTGTAATCAACAATTAATCAAGTTCTAATACAAGTTTTATTTCCTTAATCTCTCTTTTGTTCATCCTTTATTTTGGGTAATTGAAGATTATTTGGGTTATTATTGGGAGATTGATAAACTCTCAATCAAGCATCAAGTACTTCTTTTATCTTTGCTTTATTATTGGAATCATTAGTAGGTATAATTCTCTTAATCCCTTTTTAATTATTGTTAATTACTTTCATTTATTCATCATGTTTCATTTTGTTGGTATGATTGACAACCTTGCTAGCATGATCAACATGATAATGAGTGCGTAGTCTCTTAGATAGGGTTAATGGGTGATTAGGGGAAACCAACATGGGGAATGATTCATGCTTAAATTAATATGCTTTCATGCTTTATTTACTTGCTTGTTTTGATCTCAACTCATGCACATGTTATATTTGATGAAATGCTAAGCCTATGAATCCTTGCATTTACCACCATCTCCTATCTTTTCAATGAGACTTGTAAGACATAACCCAACTCGAGTCTCGTTAGACCATGCATGTTGTTGAGTAGGGAAGATTAAGTCGACTTGTAGGTGTTGTACAATCTAATCGATTCGGCTCCGGGACCCAAACTTTCCTAGGATTGTAAGATATAACCCAACTCAATCCATCACAATAATAATTGCTTGCTTATAATTTGAGAACATGTTTGTATGATCAATTCCCATGATTCCCCTATGATCCCATGACACCCTAGTGCTTTTTAATCAATTGTTTACACCCCTTTTAATTCATCTTGCTTGTTTATTTTCATTGCTATTTTAGTTAGTGACCTTCTACATCAACCCAAATTGTGACACCCCTAAGACACCACTAGTTTCAATAGAAATCTCATTTCAATACCCATCCCTTGGGATCCGACCTTTACTTGCCTCTTTACTAATTGTAGAGTTGTTTGTGAAGCTATAAATTGTGTTTTGATTCGGACGTGACCCAACGACCACACCTTTAATTGTGAACACGAAACGGACCGATCAGTAGGTACTCGACAGAGTATCCCGTACTCTATCGAGTAGCTGCAGACATGTATGAAGTAAAGCATTCTGATCTGTGGGCTACTCGATCGAGTAGCCAGGACACTCGATCGAGTAGCGTGGTACTCGATCGAGTACCGCTACATACTCGATCGAGTAGCACTGTTACAGGAGGTTTTCGAAAATTAAAAATGTTCAATTGTTTTATAATTGCAAGTTTGATGTTTAATGTAGTTGTTAGTGCGTAGTAACACCTTTGCACCATTAATTTCATATGTTGGAAATCAAGTTTCGGTTTTATATGCATATTTGTAACAATTAGTGAAGTGGCGACGGTTTCTTGTTATTTTAACATTATATATGCCATTTTACCATTGATCCATTGATGTTGCATCTCCTCGTACGTTTGTGCATACAATACTAACGTGCTTTATCGACAGCGGCAGGTTATCCCGGTGGTTTGTATATGATTTATAATTTAACGAGTATATGCTTAACGAGTAATGTCCATAATGAATACTATGTTTCTAATACACGTTAGGAATTAGGTAATAAGGAAAATGTGTTGTAATTTTGGTGGTGAATTTCGGGGACGAAGTTCCTTTTAGAGGGGAAGAGTAATGTCGCAAAGTAAAAAGGCTGAATTTGAAGTTTGTTGTGTTATGTTGTTACTCGTTACAATGTTTTGTTGTCTTTATAGTACGTTGATCACATTGCTTACATGAAGTGTAAGTGGTTACTTTAGTTCATTTTGGGTTCATTGAAATGAATATGATAGTATGTTTTAAAGAACGGACCGACATAAAGAGCTAGTTGTGGTGCGATGTGTCGTAATAGAACGAATTAGTGAGTAACACGTGGTGTTAGTTGTGCAGCATGAAGATTGATACGAGATACGTTTCGGGTTGATAATTGTTATCACATGATGAGTGATGGTCGGTTGTGTTGGCTCGTATGGCAAGGTCGACGTTTGATGTAAAGTAGTTCGTAAGAATTGATGCATACATATAGAGTGACAATTGACGGTGATAATGTTTGCATGATAGTTGTAAGAATCGATAGGTATAGAGCGTAGATGGTGATGATGATGACATGGGGGGGGGGGGGACGGTATTGCCAGGGAGTAGTGGTTTGAGTAGGAAGTTTGGTGATGTCGTGTTTTTCCGTGTCTTGTGCGTGAGATAGGTGAGTTGAACTTCGGGGACAAAGTTCTTTTAAGGGGGGAAGACTGTAATACCCGCCCTTTTAGAGACCCTTTGACAAGCGTTGACTGACCTTGGGAGCGGGAATAGTCTTAGAAGTGAGTGCCAAAACCATCTTGGGTTGCGTGTTAAGAGTGATACTCGATAGAGTAGAGGCTACTCGATCGAGTAGCTAGGTTACTCGATCGAGTAGGGGGTCACTCGATCGAGTATGTTGGGTACTCGATCGAGTACCGAGTTTTCAGCGAGGGTTTTATATCGCGTTTTGTTAAATCCGCATATCACTTCCGCCACTTTCCTCCTATCCTTCAGTCGCCTCTTCCCCTTCCCTTCACCTCAAAATCTCCATGGAAGCCTTTTGAAGGTCCTTGTGCCTTAGGAGAGCGTCGCTTGAGTCGGGTAGCGGTCTTTTGCTGAGTTTCTCCCTATAGGTATGTCATAATCATCATCCGTGTCCTTATTCTTTACAGTTAGGGTTTGCTTGTTAGTAATAGATAATTGTATTGTGGTTATAGGCTTTGCTTGGTCGCTGGATATGTTGTTTGTCGGCATGGATTGGTTGCAGTTGCTTAAAGGTAGGTTCGCCTACTCAGTTTCTGTAGATGGTCTAGTATGTCGGTCGTTGTGATTGCTTAATATCGTAATTGTATTGTGACGGCTGTGATTGTGATTGTGGTTGTTGTCTCTGGCTCTCGAGATGCGTCTCGGCGGAGTGGGGTCACTTGCAGGAGTGGCTTCACGCCCTAGTTTCGCCCTCCGTGGAACCCGCCACGGGAGGGGATGTGCACATTAATGGACAGGGTTGTCGCTCGATATGATGAGCGGGGATTTGGTGGGAACGACTGCGGTCCCCCACTGGCAGGGCGGGTCCAGTGGACAGTCAGTGACAGAGTTGGTTGGATTATGGTGATTGTGGTTGAGATTGATAGCATTGTGTTGTGTTGATAATTGTAGTTGCTGTTGTCGTATCTTATCTCAGTACTGACCTTGTGTGGTTGTTTGTTTGTTATGTGTCTGCCGTGATCCCTTATGGTGAGCAGTCGGTCTTAGCAGGTGTTGATGTTGTTGATAGCTGGAGTCCGGGCAGGGATGAGTCTTCACGATATTTGATAGCAGTAGCGAGTAGTCTTTGAGTTGTATCTTTCACATCGTTTGTTGGTTTAAATCGTTGTAATTATGACATAATAGTTCTTTTATCGACATTTGATTATTACTATCCTCGGGTAACCGAGATGGTAACGCCCTTATATGCTAAGGAAGGCCTAGTTAAGGCTCCTCTGAATATGGGGGTGTTACAGCCATATCCGACGACAGCGACCAAAGTATATCGAAATCGATCCCTCTTCCCTGTATTTTCTAGGACCTTAAGATAAGCCTGGTGACTCTATCACCCCTGTATGTCTTACCTTGAGTAATTTTGATGAATGAGCACATGACATCCGTGTCGCGCTCAAGTCTCGTCATCTAATTGTATGAATGGTACTATGAGATGACATTTAGGTAGTTGATGTCTTATTTATTGTGAGATTTCCACCATGTGAATAGCAGTATGGGATGTTATTCTTAAGGTTGTCATTTAATTGTGTATGTGTGCTATTAATGTTATGGATAGTGATCTAATATGGTGATGTTAAGGTTGGGTAGTAGATAGTTGGGTAAGTTGTGAGAGATTATTATTCTTTGTCGCGGATGGAGTACTTGTACGATGGTTATGAGGATGTATAAGTTTTACCTAGATCCCTAGAGTAGTTAGTTTGAGAAACGAATTTTGAATAAGTTAAGTTTATACTATTATGGTTGGCGTCGTGTTATTGTTAGTGGTGAAGGAAAAGTAGATCTATATACCTACATATTCATATATGTGATAATTTAATTTGTCATAAAATTAATGATTGATCTTTATGCATGCAAACATTAAAACAAAATATGGAAGAAACATTGTTCTTACATTGTGATTTTCGGTTTAATGGGCACAAGAGAGATCACCTTTCTCTCTTGTTCTTGAGCTTTCCTTATGGATGAACAAGATTCAAGTATAGAATCCCTCCCAAAAGCATATACCCAAGGAATATTTTAATAACTTATATATTTATGATCTAGTAATAATATAAGTTTTTACTATAAAATTGACACAAATAAATTGTATTTTTACTCTTGAAAATTTCGGTCAAGAGGTGGAATTTTGTGAGATTTTATTTCTCTAGAATTTTACAAATTGTAGAGAGTTTCTAATTTTCTTACTCTAGAAAATTTGTATCCAAAAATGATGAATGAATATTGAAAAGAAAAACTCTCTTTTCTTTTCTCATATGGTTGGTCGAAAAAGGCCTTGGGTAGTATGCCCAATGCTTTTTATTTTTGCTCTTCTCAAAAGCTTAGGTTTGCATGGCTACTTGTTAGCTTCCATCATTGTGTTTTCCACTTAACAATTAACACAATTTTATTCCACTAACTCCCTCCATAATTTTGGTACATTCAATATAAAATGGATGGTCCATTTTATTTTGTCATTTGTCAATTGTAACATATGTGACATGTTACTTGACATATGAAATTGTAATGTATTTTTAACATATTAAAAATCAACATACTCATAAAATATGTCATATACAAAATCGACTAGTAATTCGTAATTACTTGTACCAAAATGGTTTCCAAATTATAAACTACAACATTCTGTATTTATAATAATTTATTCATTCCGTTTCAATTGTTTCTGTAAACAATAATTTCATCTAAGTAATAAAATAATTCGATTACTTAGACCGTGTCTCATTTAATCATATTTACAATAAGATACGTAAATTATACTCACAAAATCATTCGTCAATTTTAAGCAATTTAATTAACTCGTATCGGTATACGATTAATTAAATAATCAATTAAGAGTATTTCCCTATAGGTATGACCTAAGGGGATCAACTGATCACCACCGTCGCACGACAGTAATGTCAAACTCTAGTCAGCCAATCATTACCGATATGTGTGGACCAGTTGACTGTAAAATATTACATCTCACATGTATTCTTAAAATGAGATTTAATAATGATATTTAAATCATGTGATCGCACTATTGTTGAGGACACATTTCCCAACAATCTCCCACTTGTCCTCGACAAGTGTGCGTCACCAATTCTCTTGTCCTATTACTATCTCCCACTCAATGCAAGGTGTCTTTCGGTTCGTACTTGCAAGTGATCATATCGAGAGTGGTTTCCTCGATCTGGAGAATAACTGATTGACCGGATTTATCTATCATAGATACCTTCCGAGCGTGGCCACGCATTTCCAGTTCATTACTCCTCGAGTGGCCTTGAGATATTGTGTTAACCCTGACAAGGGGGTGGACAATTCCTATCGCACTCATTCCCTTCGACTAGCCACAACCATCATAACCCAAAATATGCCCATTTGACCCCATTTACGAAGGTCGTAGTAACACAAATCAAAGTTAATCTGAAACCGTGCCATCTTAGGCGAACAGTCTTTAGTCAAAAGAATCGACTCATTAGAATACTATAGCAGCTCTCGCCACGACCAGGCTATATAAATTGCCAGAACTCTATAAGCGGTCATAAGGCCCGACAAAGTGTTCCTAACAGTCTGCCTATGTGATCGACTAGTCATCTCACATGACTCTATGGCACTTGAACTTGCCATCAATCGCATCACATTCTAGTCACTTCGAGACGTCACCTCATACAAGCGACTATGGGCTAATACTATGTTAATCCGGGTTCACTTTAACGGGGTTCAACGTTGTCTTTACAACCCGTTTGGATGTAACAAAGTATAATAAAAGAGTTTTAAAGTAAAACTCGAACGACAAATGCGATTATCACATATAAATAGTCAATGCCTGATTACTATTTCATGTTCTATAATCTAATTTGATCTTGTACGTAGTTGTTCATTTCAATTCAATTGAAAAGACATTACTCATCATGTTTAGCCTTTGAGAAGGCTTTGGTTAGTAGGTTTTATCAATTTCTTGTACCTTACTCAACCTTACTACATACTCGTTTTCCTCTGTAATGTATACATTTGCATCACAAAACTTTCTGAGTACGTGTCGAGATCCAATCAAGACATAGGTCCCCTAGCCTAAGAATAGGTCCCACTGTTTTCACAGTGTGCGGGACTCATCCTCTTGCACATCTCATGATTGCAAGTGTACTCAATTTCCGTTATAAATATCTCTCATTGTTCTTTATTGCCTAGAACGATTCTAGAAAATCTACTTCTTAATTAACATAGCCACAATGGTATCTTAACCATCTTAATGTGTTTTGATTATGGTTTTGTCGGAAACCATGCGCAATCTCAATTGTCAATTGTCACTTGTGTAACACCCTTACACAAAATTGCATCATAAACACTTTGCTTTACTTCCTTAATGCTTCTGCAAGCACTTAAGGGTAATCTTTATAGCTTACTTGGTAAAGATTACTTAAATTCGATTTTGAAAACAATTCATCATACTCAAAGTATATGAAGTGTTATACATTATTACTCATTTAATTGATCCGGCAAAATGAAGCAAATGGAATCAATCAAATATGTTCAATTTAATTGAACTAGTCATGAATCTTATCAACATAAGACTTCTTATTGACGCTAATATCATGTAGATTTATCTTCATAAATCTGGATATTAAAGATGTATTATATTACTCCAAAAGTCTTAAATCACTCTTAATGATCAATATGTCATCCACATATCGGACTAAATAAAATTTCCGTAACTCCCACTAAACTCCATGTATAAACACAACTTCTCGACTTATCGAGAAAAGTTTTATAACATGATCAAAACATTGATTCCAACTCATTGATGTCATACTTAAGATTCTCTCTTAAGTTTCACATTATCTTAGGATTGCAAGAATCTACAAAAACTCAAGACATGTATTGAATACATTCCTTCTAATTGAAGAAGTGGGTTTTAGATTCACTCGCTATGTATTTCATAATATTGAAACACAATCCCTAATAAGATCCAAATAGACTTAAGCATTTCCACTGGTGCAAAACCCTTTGCAACCAATCAAACCTTGAAATCTGTCTTTATTAGTGCAAAACCCTTTGTCACTAATCAAGCCTTTTTGTTTCGGATTTTCATGGCTCTAAGCCTTGTAATGAGTCCAAATAGACTTAGGCATTTCCACTGGTGCAAAACCCTTTGCAACCAATCAAACCTTGAAATCTGTCTTTATTAGTGCAAAACCCTTTGTCACTAATCAAGCCTTTTTGTTTCGGATTTTCATGGCTCTAAGCCTTGTAATGAGTTGCGACTTAAACACTCTTATGTAAGTCATTTGTTGATTATTTTCCAGAAGTAATCAACTTGAATCAAACAATTTCTTTTGTAAGTTATAAGCTCTTTACTTCTTAAAAGTAGCATGAATTCATCATTGCTTAATAAGTGACGAATTTAACCTTCTAGGTTTTGAAGAAACAACGTCTTACACAAAATATCTCATGTAGCCAAGAAAGACCAGTTTCTTGCGACATGACATTCTTTGTGGCTCTTGAATAATTTCCCCCACTCTGTCTTCTAGAAATAAACTTTTATTTTAGAAAGACAGCTTCACGAGCCGCAAACCCCTCGTACTCGTGATAATTTAAAAGGGAAAAATGAGCATTTGTTTCTTGTGAAAACTTACAAACTATTTCGGCAACCCTTACCATTTCATATCTCATATGATTCGATTTAGTGGAAAAAATAATCTAGACAAAATGATAAAATCCCCAAAAGGATCAAGTAACTCAAAGTAACTTGATCAAAGTCCAAACCTTATCGAATATCGTTTGAATTCTTATCCAATCATACATTATCCCATAATGCGTGTTAAGAGAGATTAAATTGTGATACTATATCACAATTTATTTGGCTTATATCAAAGTTTTCACTTTGATAATCCCATCACGACTAAATCGTGATTCCTTGAACTCTTTGAAATTCTTCAAAGATTTCTCTATTTGCCTTATTAAGTGAACATATTAGTGTCAACTTAAATCGTTGGTAAAAGATAATGATCAACCTATTTTGGATCGATGATTTACAACCTCGATGTCCTTTTCAACCAAAAGGCACGAGACATCTTGCTTTGAATACAAGATACGCATATACCATTAACAATCTAATGGTTTCAAGAGTACTCGATAACTCTTTGCGTTTATCATTCCAAAATCTAAGGTTTGATCTTGGATTACCAATTTGAGTCTTGCATCATCTTTATGATATATCATTCTAGTTTGGTTTAGAATATTATCACCTTGATAATGGGCTAGCCATACATCAAATCGTGGTGTATAGGGTCACAAAAGTGAAACCTCTTTTGTATCTTAACAAGTTTATATTCTTATTTAGAGTTTATGCACTTAATAGTCATAATTAAGTACAACTTTAAATCCAAAAACTAGATTGAGTACACAATTACTCTATCTCTCGACATTATTGTTGCTAGTCGTCATATTCTAATCATCGTATGTATCAAGTACAATGATGAAAACCTCCATTGGTTTCTAATATTGACGAAGTAGTACTAGCAAAATTTTATGTTTAATAAACATTTAAAGAAGAATGTTCAATTAGATGTCCCACAACTAACTTGTTGATACTTCAATAATTTGGGGTAGTTTCCTTTCTCGTGTCCAACATTTAAGACAATGGAAACTTATCGGTCGGGATTGATAGGTTTAGTATCGTCATTCTCAACAACTTTACCTTTAACATGACCTTATATCAATTCCATTATAATCTTTACTTCTTGAACCTCGTCCTCATCTTAACGGTTTAAGAGAATGCTCCCACTCATTTCAATGAGTCTTTGCTTTGAGAAGCAAAATTGAATTCATGAAGATTACTCTTCATTTGTTCGTTTTAGTCTTAAAACTTTTATTGAAATGGTTGCGTTATTTTGGTCAATTACGAATTCTGAAAATCTAATCACCAAAACAATTTATCGCTTCAAGGTACTTAATTCAATTAAGTATATGAAACATAATCCATTGTAAGTAGAAGTGTTAGTCAAGAATCAAAAACCTGTTTGATAATGAATAACTTTAATCTATACTCTTTACAAGAGATCCTTAGCAATGGTTCGTTTGAGGTTTTAAAAACAAATTCAAATTTGTCTTTAGTTACGATGTTTTAATGGAGATTTGTATCAAAATCGAAATGATATCGTATATGAATTGTGGTAAAGAAATAGAACAATATAATAACGGAATAGTGGAAAACTTAACATTTATCGTTTTAATAATACTTGTAAATAACAAGTAAAGCATTTACATAGTGACCTCTACCCAACTATGATAAATGATTCCGAGATCCAAATTCATATTAACTTGGGCACGGGATAGCCGATGGAACCCTTATCAATATAACTCGGTGGACTAACTCTTTAATCGATTCTACTTTTAGAACTCTCGGTCGATAAAATTACTTTAATATTTATATATAGCCCGGAACACATGCGACTACGGTCACGAATACTTTCGTTGAGCTCAATCCAAATTTCGAATAAATGTGTCCATGATCCAAACCCACATTAACTTGGGCACGGGATAGCCGATGAAACCCTCATCAACATGAATTCGGTGGATAGACATTTATCACCCACTTCCCCTACGTAACAAGGTTTGTACTCCGGGATGGCCGAGTGCACTTCCTTATAAAATAGGTTTTCATGGTTTCTACTTTTTGGTAAGGCTATGTCTCAATTGTTTATTTTTAGCGAGAGGTCATGTCAATTTATTATCTATCACATTTTAAGTGAACTAAAGCGGTGAACTACGATAATTTTAATTAACACGGTCGATGAACTCGATAAAATGATAATGCATGTTTTAGTTATGGCGATTTAGCGATGCATGCGACATATAAATAAAATGCAAAGCATAAAAAATAAATCCTAGTATGGCCTTCCTAAAAATAGAAAACTATTTAACTATTACATATTCGGAAACCAACTTCATTGGTCCCTTGAACTTCGGTTGTGGCACGCATCTCGAGGTAACACCGTCTTTATGTATCGCCATCTTGAAGGAATCCGTCTTTGGGAACTCCGAAATGAATAAAATTACATAATAAATTACATAATTTCCTATTATACATTTGTAACTATAATAAAATAAATCTATTAAATTACAAGACGGTGATACGAGATCATAATAAAATTACAACCGAATCGATATTCCCATACATTTCGGGAAATACCAATAAAAAACTAAGGCCATACTAAGTAAAAATTACATAATTCAAAAATTACATAAATTAAAATTATGACATTCATAAAGAAAATGCAGCATTATAATATGTATGAACATGCCCAATTTTATGCTAAATCGCCTTTAATTAGCCAATATCGTATATTACTCGGTTTTTACGGATTTGCGTGATTCAACATTTTATAATCACAAAAATTACATAAATTCATATTTATGCACAAGTTAATTACCCTAACTTCTTAGGACTCAAAATTAGTCTCCACTAACTATTTGACCATAATTAACTCATATTTCTTAATATTGTTCATTAATGGACCAAAAATTATAGAAATAAGCTATAAACTTCAAATAAATCACAAAATTTCAAATAAATTCAAAATTTGAAATTTAAACTCGTGAACATTATGGAAAAAATACCATGACACTCATAATGTTCAAAAACTTAGGTTAAAAAATTCGAAATTTATACGGAAAAACAATGTTGCGGTTTATCGGTTTTAACAAAATAATCATAAAAACATGTGAAAAAATATATACATCAACTTTTTAATTTTAGATCTGAAAAAGATAATAAAATGCAACATATAATGTTTTTCCTTAGTCATAGATTATGTTTTATTAATTTTTCACTAATAATGTCACTATATGCTATTTTTCTTCAAAAATCCATAAATCGTGCAAAAGACTTCACTATAGCCTATTATTTTACACACATCTTGTAAAATTGCATGTAACAACATACTAAATTTCTATGACCATATTCGAAATTTATCTCATATTAACCTATTTATTACTTAAATCCGAATTTAATAATGCAAAATCCATTTTTCGAGCATAAGAAGTCCAAAAATTATGAAAATTTACAGGTTATCTCGAAATAATATATGTGACAACATATCCAAAAATCACTGGAAAATACGAAGTATAGCTAATTTTAGGTCGAAAATGACATTTTTACTCATAAAATCATATTTAAATGCCATTATTGTATAATATGAACAATAAAAATCCGTAAATTAACCAAAATATCCTAAAAACATTTTAGGACCAGAAATTTAACATGCATAAATTAATTTCGTGATATCTCATAATAACACTAATTATTCAAGTTTTATATGTTATTCTTATAACTCGGAAAAACTTTTAACCGATTTGCATGCAAACAACCATGGCTCTTGATACCAATTGAAGGAAAAGTAGATCTATATACTTACATATTCATATATGTGATAATTTAATTTGTCATAAAATTAATGATTGATCTTTATGCATGCAAACATTAAAACAAAATAAGGAAGAAACATTGTTCTTACATTGTGATTTTCGGTTTAATGGGCACAAGAGAGATCACCTTTTTCTCTAATTCTTGAGCTTTCCTTATGGATGAACAAGATTCAAGTATAGAATCCCTCCCAAAAGCATATACCCAAGGAATCTCTTAATAACTTATATATTTATGATCTAGTAATAATATAAGTTTTTACTATAAAATTGACACAAATAAATTGTATTTTTACTCTTGAAAATTTCGGTCAAGAGGTGGAATTTTGTGAGATTTTATTTCTCTAGAATTTTACAAATTGTAGAGAGTTTCTAATTTTCTTACTCTAGAAAATTTGTATCCAAAAATGATGAATGAATATTGAAAAGAAAAACTCTCTTTTCTTTTCTCATATGGTTGGCCGAAAAAGGCCTTGGGTAGTATGCCCAATGCTTTTTATTTTTGCTCTTCTCAAAAGCTTAGGTTTGCATGGCTACTTGTTAGCTTCCATCATTGTGTTTTCCACTTAACAATTAACACAATTTTATTCCACTAACTCCCTCCATAATTTCGGTACATTCAATATAAAATGGATGGTCCATTTTATTTTGTCATTTGTCAATTGTAACATATGTGACATGTTACTTGACATATGAAATTGTAATGTATTTTTAACATATTAAAAATCAACATACTCATAAAATATGTCATATACAAAATCGACTAGTAATTCGTAATTATTTGTACCAAAATGGTTTCCAAATTATAAACTACAACATTCTGTATTTATAATAATTTATTCATTCCGTTTCAATTGTTTCTGTAAACAATAATTTCATCTAAGTAATAAAATAATTCGATTACTTAGACCGTGTCTCATTTAATCATATTTACAATAAGATACGTAAATTATACTCACAAAATCATCCGTCAATTTTAAGCAATTTAATTAACTCGTATCGGTATACGATTAATTAAATAATTAATTAAGAGTATTTCTCTATAGGTATGACCTAAGGGGATCAACTGATCACCACCGTCGCACGACAGTAATGTCAAACTCTAGTCAGCCAATCATTACCGATGTGTGTGGACCAGTTGACTGTAAAATATTACATCCCACATGTATTCTTAAAATGAGATTTAATAATGATATTTAAATCATGTGATCGCACTATTGTTGAGGACACATTTCCCAACAAGTGGCGTTCCTTGGCATGTGACTTATGGGTGGATAGCTTGAAGTTTATCCTTTAAGTATTGTACAGTTCCTTAAAGAGGGATATTTGGCGATATGTATATTGAAATTGAGATTAGTATTGGTATTGAGTACGGGCATTTGAGCCATATTATGTTTAATTTTTAATTTTACGGTCCATGTGCGACCTTGGTTATTGAGTTCATTATTGTTGAATTTGAATTGATATTGAGATGAGAATGTTGTTTCACGAGTTCACTCACCTCTTGTCAAGTCTAGGACTGATTAAGGTAATTGAAATTTGATCAATGGAGTAGGGTAAATTATTATGGGTGTAAGATTTTAAATACGGTTGTTATAGTTCGCATATTTTGATATATATTTCAGTAAAGGGACATAATTGTTGGAGCATTTTAGGTTCTTAATTTGGATGAGTTATTATTTGGATCAGAAGTGGCGAGGTGTTTGAAATGTGTGGTATTGTGCTAGAGGATGCAAAATAGTTCATGTTCGTTTGTTGGCAGAATAAGAAGTAGAATTATTAGTCAAGTGGTAGTCGGGTTAAACCTTGAAGCTTGCAGAAATGCAGGAGCTGAGAGGTCCCGGGTTCGACTACCAGGTGGGGCGATGATCACTTGGCCACTGCAGCTCCCGAAGAAGGTGGCTTACACGATCCATGTGATGGTGCGGGAATGCATGAGCCCGGGGGGATTCAATCCTCTCGTCATCAAAAAAAAAATATTAGAGCGAGTATCTAGTTAATGGTTAGAGGATGCAAAATAGTTCGTTGTTGTGTAGTTTGAGGCCGGTTAACTAGTTTGTAATAGTTATATTATATGTGTTGTGAAACGTGGAGGATGTCGTTGTGCAAGAATATTAAAGTGTTAACTCAGTGGATTTTGTTGTGAACCTTGGGTGCTGGGATAAGTAGGAATTAGTGGTATGTTGTTGGTTGAAGTAACATTGCTTGTGAATGTGGTTGCAGGTAATGTTATCGTAGGTGTTAGTGTTTAGGGGAGTGACTATTTGAATATTCTATGGTTGATAACTTCGAGGACGAAGTTAATTTTTATGGGGCGTGATTGTAATATTTCCTTTTAGTCATTACCCTAGTGTTGTGAATTGTGTTAGTTGGTTGTTAATTGGTATGTTGTTGGGTAAATGTTATTTTCTATGTTGGTGGGTGATTGTGACATTTGTGAGCGTTGGGAAAATTCTTGTCTCTTGTGGATTATTACTGTTTGTAATCGTGGACATTGGTGTGGTTCAAGAGGTAAACAGGGTTAGTGTCGATGTTGGGGAATAGAATGTATATAGTGAATTTTGAGGACGAAGTTCATTTCAAGGAGGGAAGATTGTAATACTCGTCAGTTTGTTAGGATACTCGATCGAGTGACCTCGATGTTGGGGAATAGAGTGTATATAGTGAATTTCGAGGACGAAGTTCATTTCAAGGGGGGAAGGTTGTAATACTCGTCAGTTTGTTAGGATACTCGATCGAGTGGGTGTATGGGGCACTCGATCGAGTAATCCTTTGTGTGAGCATAGATTTGATTTTGGAACAGTTTCACTCGATCGGGTAGTTAGGGTACTCAACCGAGTCCTTATGGATTCAGCTACGCATGATATCTCACCTATTTTGACTCGTGATTAATATCTTATTATTATTTATTATTTCCTATTCCTTTTAAATTGTTCAAAAACCTATATATATGCCTAAAAACTCCGATCCTAAACACTTTTGTTTCAAAATTCTAAACTCCTAATATCCAAAACACATATCAAGAGAGAGAGAGAGAGAGAATTGCTCTTCTAATTAATTTGAGGATTTCTTCTTGCATCTAACCTAATCTAATTCCTTAATGAGTAAGTTAAACTTTTACCTTCTTGATTTCAATTGTTCATTTTTCTTCTTTAGATTTCTATAATAATTCTTATTAGTGTAATTATGTCATAACCCTGAATTTTGGGGGAAATTGGGAAAAATCAATAGTTAGGGATTCTAAGTTGGTTAATTAGAATAATTAGTAATTGTGTATGTGATTATTGATTGTAGGGGAAAGATTGATAAAGGATCGATATTAATTGTTCTTTTATTTTGTTTGGATTGTTATTCAAGTAAGCATAACTCCTTACTCACTCTTGGGATATTTGTGTATACTGTCTTGTACTGGTAACAGTTTCTTAATGGTTGTGGTCTCTATGTTGTGTTGTGTATGTGGTGATATGGGAATTATGACATCGGAATTATGATATTAGAAATTATGATATTAGAATTATGATTGTTGGCTCTGCGGGCCAGAGTATGCGCGCGATGCTCTTTATGCTTTATTGTGAGGATCGCCTTGGGAGGTTGATCCTGGCTCCAGTTGATCATGGATGTCGCTTCATTATTCTCTTCTCTTAAGGACCTGCCCTTTGAAGAATGTGCACATTCAGACTTGGGGATGATTAAAGTGAGAAATTAGATAATACCGTTAAATCGGTCTGTATGATGATATAAATGCCGTTAATTAGGTATGTGATAATGCCGTTGGTCGGCCCGTGATAATGAGTTTTTAGTAATGCCTTTGATCAGTCCGTTGTTCAAATTGCTTATACCGTCACCACTCCTGAGGTTTCTTATTTATGTTTATGCAGTATGGTGCGTGATCAGAATGGAGCGTATAACAGCTGCCTCCAGGAGCATATAACAACTTCCTCCCATTACCACACGGTCGCAGGGTTGCTCTGATACCACTTGTGTTACTGTGACACCCCGCGATAAAGCGGAAGGTAAAACCAATAAATACAAGCGAAAAATGTGAAAATTTTAAAACTTTTATTTATTAGATAAGGTTTAGCATGCGGGAGTCACTAAAATTAAACGGAGAAAAGTACGCAGAAATGAAATTAGGTTCATACAAATGTGATAGTCAAAAATGGGAAAAATATATCCCACGAATGATAAGACAAGAATAGGTGAGTTTAGCAAACGATAAATAAAGTCCAACGGTCAAGGTACTCGCTAGCTCACACATGTCTTCACCCCATATAAGCACCAACTAATACCTGTTATTCATGAAACATGAACGCACAGTCAATGGGGAGTAACTCAGGGTTCTCCCAGTCACATTACGTCAAAAGACATATAATAAGGAACTCAAATATGTAAATCATATAAGGCAATACAAATGACATGAACATCAATAATTAAACATGTCAATTAATGAGAGGGAAACAAGATAGATTAATATTAGCATATTAAAGACTCAACTACTCATAGGCGTAGGTAGATAAGATAAGAGAACAAATAAGAACATATGCATGACCACTTAATCACGAGCTCGATTTCTAATGAAATATTATAAATACAAATTATCCAAACCATGCAAGACCTTCACTACTTAATCAATATAATTTCCCTTGTAGGACGATAATAATGATCACAATGACTCAGTCCTAGTCTAAATCTGGCCAGACTCTCGGGACAGAACGGTTGCCGATTCGACATGCGACACAACGGTCCGCATCCAAGACTCGATCGACAGAACGGAAGTCGAGTACCCACATTCGGCAGAATGGTCTGAACGGGGCGGAAGAAATGAGATAAGCAACTCCCGGCAGAACGGCACAAGAGTGGTGGAACCAATACTTGTCAGAACGATACAAGTAGGCGTAAAGATACGTCAAGCAATAAGGTATAGCATAATGTCATTTTCACAAGAATACGACTCAATTTAATTAAACAAGTAGAATAATTCACTCGTATTTGAAATACGATAAATAAATGAAAAAGAGTGAGTAATAATTCGTAAATGAAGTATTCTATGTCATTTCATACTTTTATAAAGAGAACAACCATTTTATTTCATATAACTAAGCCACTTGAACAAAATATAAACAAGCGGAAATGGACAATTTGCATTATGTAAAACATCAGATAAAACGTAAATAACCACATGTGAATCATTCATAAGCATACGCCATAATATAAGAATGACCCAACAACTACAAGGCATGTTCAAAGCTTAATATAGGACATAAGAAGGCATAGAACGAAGGAGGAAAGACGGTCGCGGACTGCACAAAAGACGAGCTGGACACACACGGATTAAGGCCGTGCTGCCCAGCCGGCCTGCTCACCCCTGCCCACTGCCCAGGCCATGGCCTGGCCACTGCCCGTAACAGAGCTGGCAGCCCTTGCACAAAAAGGATGTAGCATAGCAGCATGCAGTACATCGCACGTAGCATAGCCCCTCTTTGTCCAACCGACTTAGGACGGTTTCCTAGGCCAAACCAAGACGGATTTCACCCATACAAAAGACCCAATCCCAACATGTACATGTGCTTGAGATAATAGCAAGAAAATTGACTCCATTTAGCATAAAGAAACCCGTCAAAACAGCCTGCAAAAACTGCTCAACAAATTCTATTTTCACGGTTTAAGAAGTTCATTTGTGACCGTCTTAAGACGAAATTTTAAGAATGAAAAGGGTGAAATTTCTCACATAAAACCAACCCATTAGAAACATGGATATACATATGAGACGAAAATCAACTAATTGGCTCAAATAATCCGTGGAATCGACTCAAAAACAGTCCACAAAAGTCATCCATCACCAACTTCTATACATGATTTTTCTAGTAATTTATGAGGCCGTCTTAAGAAAATTTTTTAAGCACGTTACAAGGCGGAATTCATACAAACAAAATACTATATTCATTCATGTATATGCACACAAGACATGAGATATTAAATTGACTCGAACTAACAACAATTTCAGCCCACAAATCGCGTCCAAAAATGTCCAAAACATCCCCATGGTCCCCAGTTTACATTCCAGTTTTGGGTCCGTCTTAAGACGAAATTTTCAGCATGAAAATGATAGTATTCATCCAAATAATTTACCCAACATAATTACCCACTTCACTATGAATCCAAAGGTACCAACTTTTCTCAAAAATGATAAGTAAAACTCGTATAAAACCGTTTCAAACGAAACCTACACGAACTCAGTCAAGAAGCAAACTTTATTTTATAAAGGCATAAGAACACATGTAAACACATATAAATTTTAACATAATTTCGAGTAATCCCATCACGGTTACCTTGAATGCTCTTCAATCCTCGAGTGTGTCATCCACAATGTAAGAATCTCAGTCCGGGTCTTCAAGTTCTTCACCTAGCACACGAAAAGGACACGGTTTTCAACTCAACCGTGAAGTTTATAAGATGGTTCAACACGAAAATCTTACAAGACCGCAACTTTCTTACCTAGAATGATGGAGGAAAAAAAGGGGAAGAATTTGGCGCAAGAATTACGGAAATTGGTCGAGAAACGAAGGAGAAATCTTGATTTTTAAGTTTGAAGGGGTGTGTTCATGAAGGATTTTGGGTGTGTCGATACTCAGGGAAGCAAAGGAGTTTGATTTATTTATTTTTTTGTTTTTCCAAAATGTAAGGGGAGGTAGTGATAGGTTGTGACTGGAGAGAATAAAATAATAAGGGTAGGTGGTGTGGTTGGTCCGAATTAATCTAGTCTCACAAGAGAAATGTGACGGTCTTTTACTAGACGAAAATATTATTATTATTATCACTATTGTTACTATCCACTAAAAATATATATATTTTTATATAAATTGAGTCTTAAAAATACACTTTTATAAAAATTATGCTTAAAATGTAATTAATTAAATTAAGTAATTTAAAAATATTTTAAAGTCATTATACGAAAAGAGCGGGTCTTACAATCACCCCATCTTTTAAAAAGTTTCGTCCTCGAAACTTGAAGGTAGAAAAAGAAAAGTAATAAAGATAAAGTCAGACTCTTCGAAATCGATTACCAAAGCATTTACAGAAATCCAAAATCGAAAATCTTCCAAAAACATTTTTGGAGAGTGTTTAAAAGCTAAGTCTCCTTCATGGAACGAAATTGCTCTTGCCGTGCACACAAGAGCGCTAAATTTCCAAATCAAAGACAAGCTCAATCATAAAATCATTCGCCGATAAGCGTAGAACAAGTTATTAGACGTCTTTAATAACGAGTCCTAACATCCCATCAACGTTAAAAACGAATGAAAATGATAATCCATTTACATTTTCTTTTGCAAAAGCCAAATGAAAAATAAAAGATTCATTTTTAAAATCTAAAAGGAGTCAAGTTCTTGAAAATATAACATTAAACTTTGACAAAGAATCATAAATAAATCAAAGTTAGTTAGAAACCGAGCAAAATTAAAGCAACTCGAGTATAGAAATCAAAAATCACGATAAAGAAGTCTACACTCGACGAACAAAAAGGGAACTAAATCGAACATTCATTTTCAAACCTTTAAAATGGGTAAAGTTTTGCAAGAGTGATGCAAAATTTTAGCAATGAACCCAAGAGGGTAATTCAAAGTGGTTAGAAAATGCTCAAAAAGGGAAATCAACTTAGGCATCACAAATATGAATCACGATAATGGAATCTAAACTCAACAAATGAAAGGACTAAGTCGGACTCTTAGGGGTAAGAGTTGAAGTAAGGTCAACAAGGAGGTGAAGAATCATAGAGTTTATATAAGCCTCAAGATCCAAAACCAAAGAAGAGGCACAACGAAAAGAGTTGAAGGGGCATGAACGAAAGAGCTTATGGTCAAGGGGGGTAAGCATCAACGGTGAAAAATAAGGTAAAGTTGATCAAGAATGGATAAACACACCCGTAAAGATCTCGGGATGAGCGGCGGCTTCGACTTGACTCATGACATAGATGGTACCTTTTGGCTTAGCTTTTGGAGCATGAGTAGGAGTAGGAGCATTCTTCCTTTCGGGGCACTCATTGTAGCGATGTCCGGGATTCTTACACTGATAACAAGTCAAGGGTTTATTGTAGCATTCAACTCCCGGGTGTAAAGCTTGCTTACAACCGAAGCATATGTGGGACTTCTCAACATTGAGGTTGTTGTTGTTTGGTCGGGAAACTTTTCCACTTGGCTCTTGCACTCTTGGCTCTTGATCTCTTGGTAGGGACCTCTTCTTGTTAGCAAAGTCCGACGAAGATGAGGACACAAAGGGTCTCTTGCCATGGAAGTTAGGGTGATAAGAATTAGAGAAGGAACGAGGCTTAGAATCATCTTCAATAGCCTTCAAGGAATTCTCGGCCCAAAGAGAATCATAATAGACCGCCACAAAGGTCATGGAGTCTCTTCTCACCATACTTTCCAACTTGGGATTCAACTTGCTCCGGTAGAAGTAGACACGCTCATCTTCATTTTTCACTAATCTTGAAGCATAATGAGCAAAATCAATGAACCTGTCGGTGAAAGCTTGAACGGATAGTCCTCCTTGCTTGAAATCGATGAACTCCTTCAATCTTTGTTGCTTGAGTTCCTTAGGGTAGAAACGAGTTTCCACAAAAGACTTGAAGCGGTTCCAATCAAAGGTAGGATCTTGAGTGACGGTAGCACTAGTCAAAGTCCACCACATATCGGCTTCTTTCACAAGGAAATGAGAGGCTAACTTCACCTTGTCTCTCTCTTGGACATCATAAAGAGAGAGATTCTTTTCCATGCACGAAACCATTCCGAAAGCTCAATAGGATCCACTTCACCACCATAGGTCCTAGCTTTGTTTCTTGCTAATTGGCTTACAATCCAAGCAAAACTTCCTTGACAATCTCCTACTTGTGAAGAGGAATTGACATTCACATTGACATTGGCATCTTGTTGATTTTGGAGAATTTGAGTAAGGGCTTGCATGATAGTATTCTCCACATTTGTTGGTCGCACCATCTTCTCAAGACACCAAATAAATCAAATAAGTTAGCACCTAACAAATAGCATATACAAAAAGACTACCAACTTAGGTCCTTAGTTCTACGCATCTCTCATTTATTATTCAAGGTCAAGTTCAAGTTTAAGTTTGGGGTACACGTGTGTGCGTCGGGAGCAACGTTGGCTCTGATACCAACTGTGACACTCCGCGATAAAGCGGAAGGTAAAACCAATAAATACAAGCCGAAAATATAAAAATTTTAAAACTTTTATTTATTAGATAAGGTTTAGCATGCGGGAGTCACTAAAATTCAACGGAGAAAAGTACGCGGAAATGAAACTAGGTTCATACAAACGTGATAGTAAAAAATGGGGAAAATATATCCCACGAATGATAAGACAAGAATAGATGAGTTTAGCAAACGATAAATAAAGTCCAACGGTCAAGGTACTCGCTAGCTCACACATGTCTTCACCCCATATAAGCACCAACTAATACCTGTTATTCATGAAACATGAACGCACAGTCAATGGGGAGTAACTCAGGGTTCTCCCAGTCACATTACGTCAAAAGACATATAATAAGGAACTCAAATATGTAAATCATATAAGGCAATACAAATGACATGAACATCAAAAGATCTATAATTAAACATGTCAATTAAATGAGAAGGAAACAAGATATATCAATATTAGCGTATTAAAGACTCAACTATTCATAGGCGTAGGTAGATAAGATAAGAGAACAAATAAGAACATAGACATGACCACTTAATCACGAGCTCGAATTCTAATGAAATATGACAAATGCAAATTATCCAAACCATGTAAGACCTTCACTATTCAATCAATATAATTCCCTTGGTAGGACGATAATAATGATCACAATGACTCAGTCCTAGTCTAAATCTGGCCAGACTCTCGGGATAGAAAGGTTTCTGATTCGACATGCGGCAGAACGGTCCGAAAGGGGCGGAAGAAATGAGATAACCAACTCTCGGCAGAACGGCACAAGAGTGGTGCAACCAATACTTGGCAGAACGGCACAAGTAGGCGTAAAGATACGTCAAGTAATAAGATATAGCATAATGGCATTTTCACAAGAATACGACTCAATGTAATTAAACAAGTAGAATAATTCACTCGTATTTGAAATACGATAAATAAATGAAAAAGAGCGAGTCATAATTTGTAAATGAAGTATTCTACGTCATTTCATACTTTTATAACGAGGACAACCATTTTATTTCATATAACTAAGCCACTTGAACAAAATATAAACAAGCGGAAATGAGCAATTTGCATTATGTAAAACATGAGATGAAACGTAAATAACCACATGTAAATCATTCATAAGCATACGCCATAATATAAGAGTGACCCAACAACTGCAAGGCATGTTCAAAGCTTAATATAGGACATAAGAAGGCATAAAACGAAGGAGGAAAGACGGTCGCAGACTGCACAAAAGACGAGCTGGACAAACACGGATTAAGGTCGTGCTGCCCAGCCGGCTTGCTCACCGCTGCCCACTGCCCAGGCCATGGCCTGGCCACTGCCTGTAACACAGCTGGCAGCCCCTGCACAAAAAGGACGCAGTATAGTAGCATGCAGTACACAATAGCATGCAGTAGAAAACACACACAAAAAAACACAGCATGCCCCTCTTTGTCCAACCGTCTTAGGACGGTCTCCTAGGCCAAACCAAGCCGGATTTCACCCGTACAAAAGACCTAATCCCAACATGTACATGTACTTGAGACAATAGTAAGAAAATTGGCTCCATTTAGCATAAAGAAACCCGTCAAAACAGCCCGCAAAAACTGCTCAACAAAGTCCATTTTCACGGTTTAAGAAGTTCATTTGTGACCGTCTTAAGACGAAATTTTAAGCATGAAAAGGGTGAAATTTCTCCCATACAACCAACCCATTACAAAAATGGATATACATATGAGACGGAAATCAACTAATTGGCTCAAATCATCCGTGGAATTGACTCAAAAACAGTCCACAAAAGTCATCCATCACCAACTTCTATACATGATTTTTCTAGAAATTTATGAGGCCGTCTTAAGACAAGTTTTTAAGCACGTTACAAGGCGGAATTCATCCAAACAAAAGACTATATTCATTCATGTATATGCACACAAGACATGAGCTATCAAATTGAGTCGAACCAACAACAATTTCAGCCCACAAATCGCGTCCAAAAACGTCCAAAACAGCCCCATGGTCCACGGTTTAAATTCCAGTTTTAGGTCCGTCTTAAGACGAAAGTTTAAGCATGAAAATGATAGTATTCATCCAAATAAATTACCCACTCCCCCTTGAATCCAAAGGTATCAAATGTTCTCGAAATAGATAAGTAAAACTCGGATAAAACCGTCTCAAACGAAACTTACACGAATTCAGTCAAGAAGCAAACTTTATTTTATAAAGGCATAAGAACACATGTAAACACATATAAATTTCAACATAATGTCGATTTATCCCATCACCGTTACCTTGAATGCTCTTCAATCCTCGAGTGTGCAGTCCACAATGTAAGAATCTCCGTCCGAGTCTTCAAGTTCTTCACCTAGCACACGAAAAGGACACGATTTTCAGCTAAAACCGTGATGTTTATAAGATGGGTCAACACGAAAATCTTACAAGTCCGCAAATTTCTTACCTAGAATGATGGAGGAAGAAAAGAGGAAGAATTTGGCGTAAGAATTACGGAATTTGGTCGAGAAACGAAGGAGAAATCTTGATTTTTTAAGTTTGAAGGGGTGTGTTCATGGAGGATTTTGGGTGTGTCGATACTCAAGGAAGCAAAAGGAGATTTTTTTGTTTTTTCAAAATGTAAGGGGAGGTAGTGATAGGTTGTGAGTCGAGAGAATAAAATAATAAGGGTAGGTGGTGTGTTGTCGATTTGTGGTTGGTCCGAATTAATCTAGTCTCACAAGAGAAATGTGACGGTCTTTTACTAGACGGAATTATTATTATTATTATTATTATTATTATTATTACTATTATTATTATTATTATTATTATTATTATTATTATTATTATTATTATTATTATTATTATTATTATTATTATTATTATTATCACTATTGTTACTATCCGACTATATATATATATATATATATATATATATATATATATATATATATATATAAGCCTTAAAAATACAGTTTTATAAAAATTATGCTTAAAATATAATTAATTAAATTAAGTAATTTAAAAATATTTTAAAGCCATTATACGAAAAGAGCGGGTGTTACAGATTCCCTCCAAATTTCAATTGTACTTGGATATTCCCTCATTTATTCAATATATACTTTCTTCTTCATCTTTACGTTCAACTTCATTATTTCTTTGTAAACTTGTTCTCTTTTTACCTAATACTAACCTTCATCATACCAATTCTTCGCAATAACAATAACAAACCATCGCTAAAAAAGTCAGAAGTCCGAATATGGAATCCTAACTACACATCAAACATCAAGGAATGTTTTGTGTAACCTTTATAATATTGACTCTAAGTTGTGTGGTTTATATAATAAAAGTATATAAAACTATAATAAAACAACAAATAAAATTAAAATCGATAACTCGCGTAGTTTAGAGAGAGATGGGGAGCCTAATCGTCCTTGAAATAGCATAACAATAATTAAGGTAAAGAAGTAGAGAAAGGAGAAGTCATACTCCATTGATTGTTTGGCAAGAAAGAGTCGTCTAAAAGAGAATGATGGAAGTGAGTAAATTTTAAATTTATGTTAGCATTCACTAATTAGAAGTATAAATTAGGAGTTGCAGATTAAAGAGTGGAAAGACAAAAAAAAAAAAAAAAAAAAAAAAAAAAAAAAGAGAAACTCAATTGTCATACGATTATATCAGTGACTGATGGAAGTTTTGAATTTTTTTGGACAAAAAAACTGGTTTTGGTAGTTTTTAAACACATATGCTAGAGTTTGACTTTGGATTGGATCCAGTTTGTCCAGAGGTCTTAGGAGGTGTACCAGAAGGTACCGGCCTTTGTTCAGGAGCGGTTAAGGCCTGTTTGCTCGTTCCGTTGGCACTTAGAGACGTCGATGGAGCCGGTGTGGTACTTAGGAGAGCGTCTAGCGCGTCAGTAATGGCACTTTCGTGGTACCTGTCGACCCTCCTCGGGTTCAAGCAGTCGACACTTGCTAAGTAGAGGAGAAACTCCACGGTCACGAAGGTGAGGAGTTACTGCGGAGGGAGAAGCCGTACTAGCCCTTCCTCAAGACGAGGTTGGCCTGGTTTCCGATCGAGGTATGACAACATTTCCCTTTTGTCGTTTTTAAACGTCAGGCAGTATATTTGTTGATGTAACGGCTTTGCAGGGTGTTGACCACTTGATGAGGATGCAACCCCCAGACTTCCCGACACAAGCTACCTACCTCGGGTCGAGTGAAGAGTTTAGAATCCGAGTTTTGTACTAAAGTTTTCGAGTTTTGTTTTAAAGGATCTGAGCTATACTGTAAATTTTATAAATTCACGCACTTAAACATACAAAAAATAAACTTTTGAAAAGCCCAGAAAAATTACACATAAGCTCGGATAATTGTATAGTTTGCAATGCTTATTATACAACTAGAGGTATAGTAGTATTTGTTGTGTTTGACAAAACATATGATGCTCAGTAGAATTTGGAGCATTCCAAAATCGAAAGAAGGCAACATAAGCTTTAATTTCTTTCGAAAAAAAGCGTTTGACGGGAAGCACAACATGAACCAATGAAGAAAGGTTATGGTCACCGTTGTTGACCCTAAATCTTAATGAATATGTTTTGAAGATTGTCAATTGTTTTATTTCCAAGTATTATTTATTCTTTAATGAGCTTGATATGTTTTGTATTGTATAATGTTTAGGTATCAAACCCTTGGAATCAAAGGAAGTACAAAGACGATGAGCAAAGTCAAAGGAAGACTTAAGAAGTCGTCATGAAGGCCAATATTGAAGATTAGGACTTATATTTGTAAAAATCGGTTTTAGAACTATGCAAAAGAACGATACAACAATGAGGTTAATGTGACGCTAGTTGTGGTATGTGTAACCTCAGCTTGAGATTAATGTAACCACACTTGAGGTCACAATGACCTCAGAGTCTGGGAAACTCAGTGTTCCCCGCCTGTCGGATATCCCCCGCCCTCTTCCTCTCACCACCTTCCACATCCCTTGTGAGACAGAGATTAGGGCCAGCCTTTTCTCCCTTGGCTCCAACAAATCCCCGGGGCCGGGTGGCTACCATGCCGGGTTTTTTAAAAAATGTTGGCCAATCATTAAATCTGATATTGTCCCCTTCTTACAAAACATCTTCACCAACAAACGCATCCCCCCAGATATAAATGGTACCTCTATCTCCCTTATCCCTAAGATACCCTCCCCTCAAACTATCTCTAACTTCCGCCCTATCAGCCTTTGCAATACCACCTATAAGTTGGTGACAAAAATCATTGTTAACCGTCTTAAGCCCTTTATGACTGATATCATCTCTCCTAACCAAGGGAGTTTTATCCCTGGAAGGGGCACGGATACTAACTATGTAGTTGCCTCTGAAATCCTCCACTCCATGCACACATCTAAAAGCAAAGTTGGATGGTTCGCTCTTAAGCTTGATCTTGAGAAAGCCTTCGATTGCCTGGAATGGGATTTTATTAGGACGTTCCTCTTTAAGGCTCGTATTGGTAGTGACACCATTGCCCTCATCATGAGTTGAATTTCTACTTCTTCCCCCCACGTCGTCTTTAATGGATGCCACTCTCCCTGTTTTCTTCCCTCTAGAGGTCTGAGACAGGGAGACCCCCTCTCTTCCTACCTCTTCATCATCTGCATGGAAGCTCTTTTCACCCTTATTCATCATGCTTACCTGGATGGAGATTGGACCCCCTTTCCCATCGGGAAGGGTGGTGCCACTTTCCCCCACCTCCTTTTTGCCGATGATATCATCCTTTTTGGCAGAGCCTTCGAGGAAAACGTGTGCGCCCTTCAGGATACTCTTCTCTCTTTCTGCTCCTCTTCGGGCCAAAAAATTAACTGTCTTAAGAGTAAAATTATCTTCTCTAAACACACCCCTCCTTCTGATATTGCCCTCTTCGAAACCTCTTTTAGTATCAAGACCACTAGAAACCTTGGAATCTACCTTAGTTTCCCTCTCACCCCCGAAAAGCCGAAGAAGGCTTACCTTCACCACATCATCGACTCCATCCAGACCAAGCTTGCTTCTTGGCAAGCCCGGTTCCTGACTCGTGCGGAAAGATTGTGCCTTATCAAATCCACCCTCAATGCTATCCCCTCCAACTCCATGCAATGTATCCGCCTCCCCTCCTCTATTCTCCTTGATATTGATAAAATCACACGTTCCTTCCTTTGGTCTGGCCACTCTTCTAAGAAACTTCATCTCTCCAACTGGAATTTAGTCACCCAACCTCTTGCTACTGGGGGTCTTGGCATCAAAGCCTCCCGTCCCCTCAATGATGCCCTCTCTACTAAACTTAGCTGGAATCTTCTCTTCAACAAATCTTCTTTGGCACATAGTGCCATTAAAAGTAAATACCTGCACCACTCTCCCTCTCCCTTCCATATGGGCTCCCATATCTGAAAAAATGTGGGACTCGGGTGGTCTATTCTTAAGTAGCATCTGACGTGATCCATTGGTGATGGCTCCTCTATTTGTCTTTGGGATGACCCCTGGTCTCCTTTAGGGCCCATTAGGAGTGTCATCTCTGGCCCACTTAGCTTGAGCTCCAGGAATGCGAAGCTTAGCACACTTATTCATAATGGAGAATGGTCCTTTAACTCTCTTGACTTCATCCTCCCTGACCATGTGATCACTACCATTCTTAGCATACCTCTCCCTTCCACCCAGAAATCTGATTTTATCACTACCTCCCTCGCCCCCAAAAATAAATTCTCTGTTGGAACCACCTATTCCTTCCTTCTGGACACCTCTCCCTCTCTCCCTCTTTTCTCTCCCGACCTTTTTTTGGCTTTGGGACATCCCCTCCATGCCAAAAGTCAAAGCTTTCATGTGGCTTGCTTGGTGGGATAAACTCCCGCATAACTTCACCCTCCATACTCGATCCATTATTCCCTCACCTAGGTGTACCCTTTGTGCCAGCCCTTCCCTCCCTGAGTCTATCCTCCACGCCCTCTGTGATTGTGACCTTGCAGCTGCTACTTGGTCCCATTTCAATGTAAATCAATCCTTCTTCCTTCTTGATCTCCAATCTTGGATTTTTGAGAACTGTACTGCGAGCGGTAAGTGGCCCACCTTCTTCTCCTCCATTGTGTGGCGTCTTTGGGGAAGACGTTGTGATACTATCTACTCTCTTACCCCTTCCCCCGCTCTTTTGCTGTTCTACAGCTCTATTACTTCCCAGACTGTCTCTTGGGGTGCTGCCAACACGTGCTCCCTTCCAACCGCCCCCCTTAGCTCACCTGTCTCTGCCTTTCGCTTCCCTTGTAGCTGCCCCCCCCCCCCCCCCGCCGCAACATTGGTGTAAGATCAATGTAGATGCGGCCTTCTCCCCCTCCTCCTCGGTCACTTGTTTTGGGTGTGTTGTTAGGGGCTCTTTTGGCTCTTGGGTTCATGGGTGGTCCATCCGGTGCTTTGCTACTACCCCCTTTATTAGTGAGGTCCTTGCTATTAGAGAAGGGATCCGTTTTGCCATTTTATCCACTGATAATTTTGTGATTGCATCTGACTGTATTAATGTTGTAAATGCTATTTTGAGCTCGGACCATCCATGCGGTCCCTTTGCTAACATCATCATTGAGTGTAGGGAACTTTTAAAAGCTTCATCAAGATTGGAGCTTGTGTTTGAGAAGAGATCGACTAATAAGGTTGCGGATCCACCTGCTAAATTCTCCGCGGCGGACGCAAGCCTTTCTAATGGATGTTTTGTTTGGGAACATGCCCCTTCTTTTGTTACGAATTTATATATTCTTGACTTCTTAGAGGCTTGCACGCCTCTTAACCCCGACCCCGCTCCATGATGTACTTGAACTCTTTGCGACATTTTTTAATCTAATGTTCATTTCGACCAAAAAAAAAAAAATGACCTCAGAGTCTCAGACCTATTGTAACCCGAAAACGATTTAATGTATCTAAAAACTTTTAGTTTTTATTTTTGAACGAAATTATTATTTAAAAACCTAAAATACCTTTTTTTTTTTTTTCTGAAAATTGGATTTCTATTTGGATTTGGAAAATTATCTTCTACATCTTTTAGGAAAATATTTCTTATTATCTTATTTAACAAAATATAGAAAAATCTTTTAATACAAGATGAAAGGAGTCAGTTTCCTTATTCACATTTAATTCCTTATCCTTTTAGATATTCTATATCTTTACAAACTTGGAAAATATTTTTATTTTTCTTACTCAAATCCAACCGAAATTTAGGAATATAATTTTTATAACTTTTGGTTATCTTATTTCTATAAAATAAAGAAAAATTATTTCTTTCTTATTTGTTTTTTGGCCGAAAATATTTAAGAAAAATATCTTTTATTATTTTATAGAAACCGAATTATGGAGTGTGTAGCAAATTTTCTATTAGGTGTGTAAGAGTAGAATTTGTTATCTAGTCAATTACCTTAATTGCTCTTAATTATAAATACTACTCTACACATCCCATAATTGAACAAGACTTTCGAGCATTAATAATTTTGTCTTTTGCAAATTATTTCCAACTGTTTTTGCAAATAAATTTTCGAAAGTTGAGTCCTTTCAAACTTGTACTTTTGTTGTCGATTTCATATCTTTAAAAGTGCATAGTTTTATCAATCCTCTCTAGACAATTTAATTGTATTCATACTATTTAGAGTCGATTGTAATACATAGACAAGTACAAATAAGAGCTTAAAATTCTTCTTCGCGTGAGCTTAACATCTCACTCCACCATAGGCTTAACATCTTACACACGAGGGCTAAACATCCCTCACAACCGAGAGCTTGACATCTCTCAAACGCCGAAGGCTTAACATCCCTTAAATAGCACAATTAAAGTTAGTCGTGGTTGTAAGTCGATAATTATAAGTTAGGCCGAATTAGGTGCTCTTGGTAATCGATTAATAAAAGAAGGGGTGAACGTAACCTTTTCAATTGTGACAAACCCACGTAAACATCTTATGTTAGTTACTTTACGTACTTTTATCATTTATCGTTCATTATCTAGTTTAATCAATATATTTTATTAGTTTGTAGTTAATTAATAAGTTACAAAAATAGTTATCAACAAAAAAAAACTCTCTCTCTTCCCCTCTTCTCTCTAAAAAAACCCTAGCCTTCATCAATCAAATTTGGGGCTTCCATCGACTATTGATCGATGGTAAGCCCCCAAAAAGCTTTATTTATCAATTTTTAGTATGAAATTTATGAATTAATCAATAAAAGTCTCCCTCTTGGTGAGATCCGTTTGTATGTCTCTATTTTCGGAGTTTTTTCAGTCCTTGTTTTTCTAGGTTTTAGTTCTATTGGAAATATAGATAAGAGCGCTCATATGGTGAAGATGCAGAAGATCGGTTTCATAATAGATCGTTATATGGTGTTACATATGTTGTCAATTTTTTGGTTGCACTCAATTTGGTCAGATGAAATCGTCTCTCGTCAAGGCTCAAGATCCTATGATCCTCTTGTGAAAAGCTGTTTGCGGCGATATGATAGAGGACGTGCTTTGGAGCAATTCAAGTTTACAGATCTTTCTTTGAACAAGATTTTATTTCATTTGGTTCTAATCGAGTTGTATCCATTCAAATTTGTCACATGTTGTAGATGTCGTATGACTATTTATTAATGAATTGATCCTTTCTTTCAAAAAACAAATAAGTTACAAAGAATAAAGTATACACATATTAATTAAATTTTAAAAGGTACATACTCTATTCAACACACACACCCCCCCCCCCAGCGTTCCGAAGGGATGTCTTAAAAGGATCATTAGGTATTTTTAATATAACGGAAGACAACATATATCCGACCCTCTTACCTTTTGTTGACTTGCGATTTTGTTTCACTGGAATAAAGTAAATGCCAATAATACAAAGTAATAAATTGTCCCAAAAAAAACTAAAATTATGTCGAAAATATAGTAGATTATCAGAGTTTGCACCTTGCAAGAAAGATGATTATGTTTTACAAATATGATACAAAAAGCTTGGCAATGTGTTAAAGCTCTTCCTTTAAGCCTACAAATCAACTAAAAAAAGAAACTCTAAATCTAACTTCTATATACATGTTCAAAACACTAAAAAAAAGAAGCATGGAGCAGAAAACAACAATCTCATAACCCAAAAGAAAATGTATAATCTGTGGAAATGATTTTAGGTTTCTTGTCGGGTCTTAAGTCATCAACAGTCATACGACAATCAACACGAAATAAGAATTGTCTCAAAGGAACGTTATCCAACACAAATGTAACAGGGACCTTAACTTGGACAAGTAATGGAATATTAGCCATGTGTTCTCTATCTATAAAATCACTATATACATTTGACCCAACTTCTGTTTTTCCTATTAATGGGATCTTAATTGATGTTATATTAAGGTGTTCTTGATGAAATTCGGGCATTTTTCCACTAGAAAATATTTTACCTTCGAATGAAATTGTGATCGAGTTATCATAGCTATATATGAAACCAATTTTAGTATTCGGGTTCTCGGCATGGATTGTCACTTGAAATTCTGTCTTGAGTGACATATCTGGCTGAAAATTAAATGTTGTAACACTGAAGTCTTCGATTTTGTAATATGGAATTCGTGGCTGGTAGAACGTAAATACAAGAAAGAGAGATGCAAGTAATATAAATATTAACATGAACATGAGGAAATAGATGCAACAAATGCACCGAATGCAACAGTCGAACCCTGATCGACGTCTTTGGTATTGAGGGACGGCACGATGTTGGTGGTAATAAGGTTGTTGCGGATGGTAATATGGTTGTGGAGGTACGCCATATGGGTTTTGTGCCATTGCATAGTTTGGTAGTGGTGTCATATGTTGCCCTGAATACATTATTGCGTGAACAATTGTTGACTTTCTTTATATGTAAAAGTCCTTTTGTTTTTTTTTACAAAATTTTAATTTTGCATTTTTTCAAAGAATTTGTCGATTATGTGGAAATATTGAATTGAAAAATGAAAAAGAAGAAGTTTGATCAATATTCTTCTAACATTCGAGTTTTAGTTTGCCAAAATGATTGGGTAATAAGGTGAAAAAAAATTGAGGCAAATCAACCAGCCTTTTTGAAAGGCTATGCAAAAAATGTGCTTGACTTATACGAAAAACTATATTCTTGGTGATGATGTATCTTTTTAGATTCTTATTCACATTTTTCGGAAAAGTGCTATTTATTCTAAAAAACATACTAGTTAAGAATGACATTGTGAAGAAGTTCTAGACATTGTTTTATATTTTGGGATATTAATTTATTCTAGACTTTATTTATATATTATGGAAATAGCGCAGTTTGTAAAGCTCAGAAAGACATCCTCGACATGGAATCAACTAAATAAAAAATCATAAAATTCAAACAAACCAAACCTCTTCTAAGAGAAATATTACTACTAGAACATAAGCCTTTTGCATTCCCTCTATAATATCATGATTTATTACTCTAGCCTTTTATGAAGAGCCGAAGAGGTCTAAATATTTGACGTAGTTTTGAAAATGATGAATTTTGCCAGATACGACAAATTATGCATGATATATAACATCCATCTTATGGAGAGTCTTAGGCTCTATTTGGCAATGCATTTCAGGTACATGATTTGGTCAAACTAGCTTATTTGACCAAAATTTCAGGTATCTAATTTTTTTGTAACCGTTTGGCTCTATTTAACCAAATAAGATACCTAAAATGAAATGCTACCTAGAGTAGCATTTGAGATTTTAGGTGCCTGATTTGCTTTTATTTTGCTTTCCCCCCCCCCCCGAAATCTATACTATTAAATAATTATCATGTCCTTTTACGTCATTTCACCAAAATTAGTTACCTTTTCAGCTAGTTTGCCAAACAATTTTTTATATAATCAGTTACCTTATTAGCTGATAGGCTATCGCACACCTAATCAAAGATAAATACCCTAGACACAAATGAATGTAGTAATAGGGGTTGAAAACAAGGAGACGGGAATTGCGTTATGAAATGCTATAAGTAGAAATCTATCTAGGTCTATTTCAATTGATTGATTGGTTTGGTTTGATAACTTGAAAATAAAATGATGTAAATAATATATGATAAAGGAGTCTAGGGTAGTCGGCTTACACATGCAAATACGTAAATATTGATGCCAAAACTAGGAATTCTTAATAACAACAATTGTTTAGGTCTCGTGACAACCACCTCTCGGCCTTATTGTCAACCATAGATCGGGTCCTAGAGAACTCTTATTATGACTAGGTCGTTCTAATAACACATGTTCAGTCTAATTCAATTCTGTGCCTCTCGACTTATAGAACGAATTAACAAACTTAATAAATGCTTATTGCCACTAAACAAAGATTAATCAAAATAAGGCAAACATGTGATAGAAACAATTTATTGATATTATAGCATCCTAATTTTAACAATTACAAATACTATCTATGCATGGCTTCCCTAATCCCTAAACATATGAAACTACTCACTCATAATGGAAGTTAAACTAATGAAGTATGAATTAATAAACATGATTATATTGGAAATATAACTAAATGAAATATTATAAATTATGAATAAACTAAATATTGATAACATATGAAATAAGTGAAATTGCTAAAGATGAGTAATGTAATATGAAATGCTAGACTAAAACTATGGTGATATTAACTTGATAATAAAATTTAACAACAAACTAATATTGTAATGCTAATAACAATAATGTAAAGACTATGAAATAACGATAAAAAAGATTGAAATAACGAAATAAACATGTAAATACCGTAACAAGAGAACTTGGAGCTTGAATAAGAAGAACTCAAATAACAACCCAGATAACTTGAATGGAAAGATTTTATTACTTGGAACCAAAAGCTTAATGTAAATTGTTTTAACAAAGGAAATGCTTAACAAAATGTAAACTAATATGAAAATTAAGATAACTTGTGTTGCTTAGAGTATATGAAGAGTATAAAAGAGTGTAAAAAGATATTCTCCAATGACGGATTAAGGCCCCTATTTATAGTAAAATAGGGGCATAACGTAAAGTTTCATGAACAAGGCAGCCCCGATCGGGGTTGTAGGAATCCGGCTATATTCTCTTAATTCTTGATTAATTGCTCAAAGAAATCACATGCCTGCGATTAATGTCTCTTAATTCACCCGGTTAATTGCTTAGTAACATCTTAAGAGCATCCAAAGAACATCTCTAAACTTGTTACTTGGACTTGCTTGACTTGGACTTTTCTTTGGGCCAATTTCATTTCTTTACTTGTTCATCAACCCAAGCTCACATTTCTTCATGCTCGGGATTCTTTTACTCGGTCTTCTCCAAAATGCCCTTCCTTTTGCATGTCTTGTTTCTTTTAGCCTCGTGACCTCGTAGTGCTAGCACATTTGACGGGAAAAAACTACATTTCCTACAAAATACTATAAAAATAAGCAAAGACACTAGAACACGGAATTAGCTCACAAATACACTAATAAAAGTGTGATATTCAATCAAAACCGAGCTAAAATAAGAGGTAATAAAAATCATATATAAAATGAACACATCTTTAGCTCCTAATTTGCAGCTACTTTATCAGTCAACTTATCAGGTTTCAGTTAGCTTTTTAGTTTTCAACTACCTTTTCAGGTTTCAACTACCTTTTTTAGTTAGTTTACCAAACAGAGCCTTAGGAGCGTTGATCTTTCATATTGTTCTTTAATCGTTTATATAAATAATTAAAACTCAGCTTAATCTCCAACAAATTAAAAGAAAAGATAAGAGTTATTTTAACCATAAAACTAAGTATTTATATATAAAATGAAATTTTACGATTACCTCCACTAACATTGCAAAATGGTGCCGTAATTGATTTTTAGGATCAAGATTTTTTAATTACAAAGAAAAGGGATATGAAATTCAAGTAACTATTATATATAGAGATGCCAATTAATCTTGGATCCAGCTTAGATATATTGGTACGGGTGTACGACCTTGAGATTTCAGGAGCCTTAAGCAAAAATTAATATAACTAACTAATTCCTATTTTTTTAACTATTCAGGATTGAAGGTATTTATTAGCGTTTTGGTTGTGTGTTTTGGAAATAAAAATGGATTAACTCGATTATAGTGTTTTTGTTGCGTTATTTTTTAACGAAGTTAGATATTTGATGGATTCTAACTTCATTTTAGTCTTATACGTACAAGTTTCAAACTACATTTCCCCTAGATTACAAGAGATAAGCAAACCAAATAAGTTTAAAGAAGTATATGTTTCCAAATTCAAACTATCAAGTGACGCTAATTTATTACATTTCGTTTTATTAAACCAGACGACCCCTCAATCTATTTTGTAGTATAGTCGTTCTCATATAACAAGTAAAATATTTTTAGTTTTGAAAAAAAATTCTTTCAACAGCGATACAAATTGCTTGTCACGACTACTGCCAATAATGGATTTAGTTTAATATTTTGATTAGCGTTCTAATGGAATTCAGAAGTATTTGTTACAACACTTTCACTGAAAAAAAAAACTCAAAACCATCAATTATAATACCCCGTATTTTATAATTATATATTTTATAGTGTTTCTACGAATTATGCATGAGACGGAATAATAATAATAATAATAATAATAATAATAATAATAATAATAATAATAATAATAATAATAATAATAATAATAATAATAATAATAATAATAACAATAGTAATAATAGTAATAATAGTAATAACAACAATAATAATATCAACAATAACAACAACAACAACAACAACAACAACAACAACAACAACAACAACAATAATAATAATAATAATAATATCTCGGCTCCCCACCAATTTCATGTAAACTTTTATTTTTCTTTTAATGAAAGTTGCGCGCATAATAATAAAAAATAATAATAATAACAATAATAACAATAACAATAATAACAACAACAACAATAACAACAACAACAATAACAATAACAATAACAATAATAATAATAATAATAATAATAATAATAATAATAATAATAATAATAATAATAATAATAATGTATATACTCCCACCTACCATACTAACTACCCTTATATATATACTCTACCTCACCTTATCCACCCACCTTATCCACACAAAATCACAACACAATCCACCACCAATTTAGAAGAGAGAAAGAAATAAAAGAAAAAGGGAGATTTTGTCCCTCCGCCTCGAGATCGTAAGGTAATACCATCTTAAACTAGTTTATATATTATTTAATTAATACCATTGACCCGCCTCGACCTTGACAGCCCTACGATCGTCGTTGGCCACCATGGGACCACTGTTGACTGCCCAAAAATGGGTTTGACGGAGTAGATTAGGGCTTATTGTGCTGCTTTGTCCGACCGTCTTAAGACGGGTTTTTAACTTCCAAACCGTGACTAAGCAATGCTGGGTTTTGGGTAGTTGTATCGTAGGTTGAGTGGGGGTTGTAGTGGTGGTCATGGGTGGTGGAATGAGTGGTGTTTGGTGGTCGAAAATGGGTTTTTTAAGGAGGGTGTCGGGTTCATTGTGTGATTGTTAGTTGTTGTTGTTGTTGTTGTCTTCGTGTTTGGGGATGTAGTGGCTGTGGTTGGTGTCTAGGTGGGCGGCTGGGTCCACCGTGGATAGGGGAGGCCACGGTGGTGGCCGGTGGTAGCTGTTACGATGCTTGGTGTGGGTATGTGTGTTGCGTGTCGTGCCGTGGTGGTTGCGGGTTGTGGGGGCTGCTGGCCGTGGTCCACCACGGCTGCTGGTGGTGGTCCACTAAGGCAGCGAAGGTGGTGGTTGTCGTGGTTAAGGAGGGAGTACGAGTGTGAGTGAGTTGGGATTTAATTATTAAATAATGGGTACGAGTCGGAATTTGAATTTAATTATATTAAATTATATAATCGTAATATAATTAGATTATTAGTTAGTAATTATATTTAATTATCGTAATTAGGTGCTGACTTTATGGAGGAGCACATTTATATCCGGTTGCATTATTGTTTAGCGGGATTGCTAAAAGGTAGGTTTATCCTACTCAGTTTTGATATTGTGTATATTTACTAAATAAGTCATTTGTCATTAATTGCATTGAATGAGTCGGTAAATGGCATGTTATATGGTATCTTGCATATTTGTGTTGTTTTGTATGTCGGAGGACATGGTTGGTTATTTGTTGTTGTGGAGACGTGAGGCGGTTGGGAAACCGTCTCACGCTCGAGTCGCCTCTTGGAGCATCCCACTCCAAGAGGGATGTGCACATTAATGACTTGAGTACGGAGAGACTCGTGTAGTTGAGACATGACGTCTAGCAGGGGACCCGGTTGGCTTCCGGGCCTGGTACGTCTGGGCGTGTCCCGATACTTGTTTGTGTGTTGTGGTGTCGTGGGCGTGTCCCTGGCACCGGTGGTTGTGGGTACCTCTGAGCATGTCCCGCTACCGACGTGGTGGTTATTTGATAGCATCTCATTCATATCATAGTCATGTTGCATACTCACACACCTTGTGTCGCGTCTCACTTTATTTATTGAAACTGACGTGTTGCGTGGCTGTGTAATTGTCACCTATTTCCGGGGTGGCATGTGTCGATCCATATGATATTTCCGATCATATGGGGAGCAGGTTAAGTACAGGTTATCTTTGATAGCACGTGGGAGACGGGACGAGCCTTGATGACATCCGAGTCGAGTATAGTGGCTAGAAGAGTATAGTTGTCATGAGTTGTACTTGTATTTATTTATTCATTTGTTTATGTTTATGTAAATCACTAAACTTGTCAATTATATAAAGAGTTTTTTAATTGTAATTCCGATTTCGCTGCCTCGGGAAACCGAGAAGGTTACATTCCCTAATTACTTTGGCCGGGTAAGATGGGGGTGTTACAAAGTGGTATCAGCGACGATTTTAGAACCTAAACCAATGAACCAAAATGAATCTAGGAGTGTCTAATAAAATGAACCCGACATGAGTACAATAGGAGGTCGGTTTTGGGTGAGTAGGATCCCTTATCTCAAAACTAGATCTTATTGTTTCGGTTGGTCACTACGTGGGTAGTTATGAGTATGGAGGAACGCTATGTGATATGTTGTGTGATTTAATGTATGCAATGTTAAGTTGGCAAGTCCTCGCATGATGTGGTTTTGTATGTGTTGATACGAGTTGCTATATTTCTTGCTTGACATAATCTTTCATTGACGTATGATAATATGTGATAGTTGAAATGATGTAATTGAAATGTTTACTTGAGTGAGATATATGTGATACGAGTAGAAGATTGTTTCATGTGAAATGTATTTATTTGTATGAGCGTTACGTGTTTGAATACGATGAGTTTTAAAACCATAAATTGCATGTGTGTTGTGGCCAGTTGATAGGCTTACATGATATAATTGTTCCTATGGTATGTGAAACATGTAGAAGTTGGATAAAAGTAGTGATACATATGGCATGTTTTGAGAATGATTGTTACGTGTTGGTGTGTGAGGGGCGTTAGCTTCGTCCTTTGACATGTTAATACCGCATTTGTATTTGGATTTCAGTAGTACCATAGTAGCGTGTAATTAGTAATAATTGTTAGTAAAGTAGTCGCTAGTATAAGAATAATAATTCTTACTCGGAAATTGCAAACCATAGAGAGGCACCCAACCGAGTGCGAGCTAGTACTCGACCGAGTACCAGTCACTCGACCGAGTGGATCCTTTTCCAGAAACTTGAAAATTTCTGGAAGTGGGTCACTCGACCGAGTGGACTCAACACTCGAGCGAGTGCCATTTTCTGGGTTGTGGATTTCGCGAGATTTGCATTATTACCTTATTTCTTGCATTTCTTCATCATTTATCATAACAAAAGTAGCAAAATCTCTTTAATTTTTTTCTAAAGCTCCATTGTTGATGATTGTTGCTTGGACTTAAGCTTTCTACTCCATTTTATTCTCTTAATTCTTGCTAATTAAACAATGTGAGTGGTTTTCTCATTTCTCTAAAATTTTCCAATTTGATTTCATTTAAATCCAAGCTATTCCCTTCAAATTCTGTCAATTAATTTCATGTTTTGTTTAATTCATGACATTAATCACCCTTTTTACATCGTTTATGATGTCAAGTATCAATTTTTATGTTGAATTTCGCCTAATTTTTTTTATGAACTCAAAAATATGTGTTTCTTGAGTCAACAATTTTAATTTTGTGTTTATAGCTTGATTTAATCGTTCAACAAGGACTTAACCTTGGTTGTTGATGCTAAATCTTGTCTTACAATTGAAGTTTTACCTTAGAGTGTTACCCCAAAGCTTCGAAATTTTTGTATTCATACCAAAATTTAGTTGTTTCATTTAGGCCATGGTTTAGTTTTTTGGTGAAATGTAAGTAATTCTCATTAAGCTCAAACCAAGTATACAAGGTACATCATAAATTAGCTTATAAGGCTAGTAATCCAATCTCTATCCCTAGACCCTTTGACCCTACTTAGCTGACTTAGAAGCCTGATTTTCATCAGGTTTTTACACTGAGAGAACAATACAGTAGGTCGTAAGATAACTCCTTCTAAACGTGCTGAATTACGCTGCTGCCAAATAGCATAATTAACAGCCATGAAGATTGATAAGCATACATTCTGCTGTACCTGCGTCCAGTTCCTTCTGCCAGTCCATATAATACTATTCCCCTGAGGTTTGGTGATCCTCGGCCAGTTGCAAACCTGAACCAGAATCTCACTGAAATAATGACAACGTTGGAACAGGTGTGTAACAGTCTCAGACTCAGCTTGGCAAATGCAATATAAATCGTCAGAGCTGATCCCTAACTTGTGCATCTTCTCTTTTGTATTAAGAGCATTCCTCATTATAAGCCAGTTCACAAAGGAGTGCTTTGGGAGAGCAACATTATTCCAAACTAGCTTAGACCATCCCACTTTTGTTTCCTTAAGTCTGATCCAATCATACCCAGACTTAACAGAATACCCTCTCATATCAGCAAGCCAAATACCCTGTGAGTAGCCATTCATAAACGTGTCCCTGGTCTTACATATCGCCTTCCAGTTGCCACTCATATGGCTTTTAGGAATATGTTCAGACCAAGGAGTGCCTTTTATATAAATCTGGTGCACCCACTTAACCCATAAACTATCCAGCTTGCTATATATCCATCACACTAACTTCCCAGTAGTGACCATATTCCAGTGAAAGCTATTCCTGATGCCTAGACCACCTTCACTCTTAGGAGTACAAATGTGATCCCAGCCAACCAGGGGCACCCTCATATAGTTACTAGTGCCATCCCATAAGTAATTACGACAAATATTATCAATTTGTTTCAAAACCCCTTTAGGAATCAGAAAGATATTAGCCCAATAAGTAAAAAGAGAGGTAAGAACAGACTTAACAAGAATGAGTCTACCGGCATAGGAAATCTTCCTGGCACCAAGCATTCTGATTCTATCAATAATCTTCTCCACCACAATCTTACACTCTTTTTTCCCCAATTTACCAGCAGCAATAGGAACTCCAAGGTATCTGAATGGAATCTGTCCCTCAACACACCCTGAGCTAGCAATGAGTTGCTGCTTGAGTGAATTATGCACCCCATTGAAATATATGTTAGACATAGCATTATTCATCTCCAAACCAGAAGCTCTAGAAAAGGAAGCAAAGGACCTTAACAGTAGCATCACAGATTAATAGTCTCCTTTTGAGAACAATAAGAGGTCGTCTGCAAATATCGGGTGAGATAACTTTAACCTCCTACGAAGAGAGTGATGTTTAAAAGGCAGAACATCAGTTGTGAAGTTAAGAATCCTAGTGAGGTATTCCATAGCTATGGTGAACAATAAAGGGGATAGGGGGTCTCTCTGCCTGAGGCCCTTCTTCCCATGAAAAAAGTCAAACATGTTACCATTAAGAACAAGAGAATAGGATGCACTGGACACACACTCTATAATAAGTTTCTTGAAATGAGCAGGAAAGAGCAGAGCATCAAGCATTTGACTGAGAAATTGCCAATTCACTGAGTCATAAACCTTTTTCAAATAAACTTTGATGAGGCATCTTGGAGAAACAGCAGTTCTATTGTATAACCTGATGATATCTTGACAAACTAGAATACTCAATAATGTTTCTCCTTTTTACAAAACCTCCTTGAGTAGGGCTAATTATATGTGGAAGGACCTTAGTCAATCTAGAACATAAGAGTTTGGATATCACTTTATAGATGACATTGCAACATGAGATTGGTCTAAACTGAGCAACAGTTTGAGGCAAGTCCACTTTGGGAATTAGTGAAACCAAGGTGTGGTTCACTTGTTTTAGGAGCCTGCCATTGAGAAAGAAATCCTTTACCATAGTACAAACATCCTCTCCAATCACCTGCCAGGCATCCTTGTAAAATGCACTAGTGAATCCATTAGGTCCAGGTGCTTTATGGCCTGGAATCTGGAAGACAGCATCTCTGATTTCATCATCAGTAACAGGAAGATCTAACTCAACACAGAGCTCCTCATTGCAACAGGGGCCATTCTGAACTACCTGTGCATTCACAGCCTGCATAGTTTTAGTCTCCTCCAATAGATCATGGTAAAATGATAAAAAAGCATTCTGAATACTATCAGGTTCATTAAGCCAATTGCCCTGCTCATCTGCAATCCTAAGAACTTTGTTCTTAGCCTGCCTATGTTTCATATAACTGTGAAACGTCTTTGAGTTACTATCCCCACTACAGATCCAGGTGGCTTTGGATTTCTGCAACAGGAAGCTATCACAGGCCATCTGAAGCTCAGAATACTCTTTAGCAGCATTGATTTCCATTCCAATCAGGTCAGCATTAGATGGATCAGTTCTAATCTGAATCTGAATATGCTCCAAATACTTCCACGCCCTCATAGTATTATTCTCAACATCAACAAATAATTCTCTGTTCAGCATCTTCAAGGGCTTTTTAGTAATTTAAGCTTCCTTACAAACTGAAACATAGGAGTACCCTGAATGCTAGTCCCCAAAATCTGTGTGACACAAGGGATAAACAGATCAGAACCACTTCACATGTTAAAGTATTTAAAACTCCCCTTCCTGAGTCCTATATCAGAAGTCTTCTGAATCAAACAAGGCGTGTGATCAAAGTAACCCTCATTATGAAAATGAGCATAAAAATCAGGTCTCTGCTCAATCCAATTATGATTAACAAGGGCTCTATCCAGCCTGCTAAAGACTCTGGTAGCTGCATCTTGCTTGTTATTCCAGGTGTAGAAAGAACCAGTTGCAGGCATATCCACCATACTACACTGATCAAGGCACATTTGAAAATCTTCCATTTCCTCCTCAGTAGTCACTCCTCCCAACCGTTCAGTAGGTTTAATCACAGCATTAAAATCACCCCCTATAAACCAAGGACCCTTAATGTGCAGGCTGAAAGAAATTAATCTACTCCATAAAGCCTTCCTCTCATGGACACCATTAAAGGCATAGAAAATAGTGAAGTGAAAAGAAGAACCATTAGCAAGATCCTTAACAATTGTATGGATAAATTGAGCATTATACTCAAGAAATTGAACATTGAACAGATTAGGTTGCCATAAAATCCAAACTCTACCTCTTTTATGGTACTGAGTATTTGTAGACACACACCAACCATTACAAATATTATTCCTAACTCCATTTAGAGACGAAGGTTTAACCTTCGTCTCAAGGAGGCCAAACAATCCAACTTGATGATGATGTAGGAACCATTTAATGTACTTCTGCTTAGCTGGACTATTCAACCCCCTCACATTCCAAAAGCCTACCATTGCCCCCCCCTCTCAGGGGGTATATTAATCGTCCCTATTCCCACCTTAGGAGTAGCATTGTTTAAGGCTTCCATGAAAGTATATTGCCCAAATTTAGTAGTGCTACTGCTCTGATCAATCAACTTTTGCCTACTCAATCTTATCACAGCTCTAGCCGGGGTAGCTATTTGACTTGTCCTAGCATTGGTACCCTGGTGAGCAATAGGCACCACAGGGGTAAACACAGTCCTAGGACTAGGTTAAACCAGAGGAGAAGGAGCTTTTGGAGAAACAGTTGCGTTGGCCACTGGTACCTTAGTTCCAAGAACTTTGTCCCCTGCAGGTTTAGGTAGCCACTGTTGAACAACTTTCTTCCTAGCAGGAGGTTTGGCTTTAGTTTTCTTACAAGCATTGGTAATGTGACCAACACCCCCACAAGTTTTACAAAGAATAGGATTCCACTCAAACTCCACCTGAATCTTGACCATATTCCCTTCTTCATCCAAGAATTTAACCTCTTTGGGAGCAGGTTTATCAAAAGGAACATCAATCAAAACCCTGGCTATTCCTAACCTTGTTCGCTCCTCAGTAGGTCTATCACACCACACAAAGTCACCAATTAAGCCTGCAATTTTAGGGATACACTGTCCCCAAAACTTAAGAGGCAACAAATGCAACTTAACCCACACAAGAACCACTTTAATATCCGTCTTTGTAAGAGGGTCATGAGGATGCCATGGACGTAATATTAAGGGCATATTCTCGAACAGGAAATGTCCGTGCTTCAAAACAGCTTCCTGTGCTTTCTGATTCTTAAATTTAACCAAAAACACACCATAAGGTAAGAAAGAAATACGATCAATCCCATATTCACCCCATAATCCCCTAATAAAATCCTCAACTACTTCCCAGGAAGGATTGACTCCTAATATGAAACAAATAACTGAGTGCTTCCAAAATTCAAGTTCCTTATTGACCTCTGACTCAGTAAATTGCAACATACCTTCAGGCTCCTCATGAATGGTGGCCAATTTCTTCCCTTTACCACGCTGTTGAACAACCCATTCTTCCGTCTCTTCATCTGTGACAAGGTCATCAAGGTCCAACGGTTCAATCTCCACCGGATTAGTTGTAAGTTTGACCACAGACGAAGTCGAATTCCCTGCAACAGTAAAATCCAAAGAAGAGAAACGATTTTTATTACAATTTTTATGGTTTTTTGTTAAAGAAGATGAAGAAAATTTATGCGCCGTCATTCCGAAAATCTAGGGTTTACTGAAAACAATGAAGGATTCTATTTTTGGAGCGTTTCAGGCGTTTCTCTTTCTATCTCTA
The DNA here is from genome assembly GCF_048544455.1 of Silene latifolia. NCBI lineage: Eukaryota > Viridiplantae > Streptophyta > Magnoliopsida > Caryophyllales > Caryophyllaceae > Silene > Silene latifolia. The sequence goes on from NW_027413640.1 coordinate 763,252, forward strand.
ACATTTCTCTCTGCCGATTATGGTTTAGTTGCTTTCTCGATCATGTTTCAAACCGTGTTGGTAATGTCATGTATGGTCTTAAATCTCAGAATGTGTTTTAAAATTTTCCCAATATTTTCAAAAATGGGTAGGATACATACCCAAGCCCTGATCCGGATATTTACTTCTTGTCCTAATTGTGTCACAAGACTTCAATTTCTATTAGTAATGCTATCTATTGTCTTAAGTTGGGAATTCCGCCTTCAAATCTTGACCAAATATTGATTCCTTCTTTTATCTTAAACTTGGCTTAACGATGTTTTAAGGTAATAATCCTTATGAGTATCACTGTAATAACATTGTTTAAATCGAAATTTCCGTTTTAAAAGTAGACCAAATTCTTTTTTGAGATTTCATGCGTACAACACTAAATTTTGACTTTTATATTTGAAACATGCCTTAATTGTCTCATGGCGCCCTAACCTTTGTTAATGGTGATATGTGTGGAAAATTATAGTGTTGATGATCAAATATTGATTTTATGCTTAATACTTGATTTTATTGTGTCGCAAGCTTACAATTTTGTTAATAATGCAATGTATTGTCCTAAATTGGAAAATTTTATCTTAAATTTTCTTCAAATATTTTTTTATATACCCAAAATTCATGGCAAAGTTTTGATTTCATGTTTCTTCATTGGTTTAATCATGTCAATTGCCTTGGTGTTCACTAATTTGTTGTGTATTGCCTCGAATTAGGATTATGATTTTGTGTGATTTCACTTCAGTTCATATTTCCATGTGTGTCTTGAAGGTCATGAACACAAGACATATGTTTCAATAAGGCTAATATGAGCTTAGCCATTTGTTGTGGATTTGAACCGTGTAAGTAGGTAGGTGTATAATTCATGTTTGGAAATTTGGAATAGAAGAAAGTGACTTTAGCCTGCGTAAGGCGTCTTGAATTGAGTAAGATGATTGCATGAGATAATTGTGGATAATGAGTGATGAGTGATCTAAGTTGAATACCTGTTGGGGGTTTTGAACTTATGGATAGTGAATGCGATTTGAGTTGCATATTACTGAATATTATTGTTGAACATGACTTGGAAACTTTGGTGGAACAATGAAAAAGTAATTGAGGTATCTAAGGGTGAAATACGATGATAACTTGGGTTGTTCATAGTTGTAGAAATGTGTAAATTGAATTAAAGGATTGATGAGAATTAAAAGATGGTAACAAGAATTTATGAAATAAGAATATGAGAGGGCACTAGATGGAAATTGAAGTGATCAATGAGATTGGACGGTGAAAGATGTCTGGTAAAAGTCGTAGTAATGTCTAGTGATGAGACTACTCGAGAGTTATTGTACACGTGTGATATGGTAATTAATAGTTGTATTATTATACCGACGTCGGTTTTTCGGGGAGTATTATTTTGTGAGATGAAAGACGAGGTTGTCCATTGAAATTCGGTTTTTCGGGGGTGTTATTTTGTGAGATAGAGTTGTGGATGTAGCACTACCAATTGGTCTCCATGGTTGAGAATTTAAAAGTGCGATATGTGATGCATGTGGGCCCAATTGTGCGGTTGGAGTATTCTGATTACTTGTGTTATATCATATAACCATTTAATTTAAGTAGGTGTGTATAAGTGTGAAAATGGTTATGTGGGATTTTGACCCTATAAACGGTAACATAGATGTTGTTTGAAAAGTTGTCTTCTAAATTTCTTTGTGAAACCCCCATGTTAGACATTGTGACTTTTTTGTAGTATTCCGTTGACTCGAGATGTTGTTATTGTCGTAGGTGATATTATTACCTTGACCATGAGATTACATGAATGCGATGGGTGTTAATGTGATTATTATGTTTCGCACTACTGTGCGTTTGTTGGTGACGGTAGTGTGATATTGTCACCGGGTATTGGGGAATGCAATGCTTATGAAACGAATTTTGAAATACCAAGTTGTATTATGTTTTGTTTTAGTTGGGTTGTAATATTGGCCATAAGGCCGTGAGTTTGTATTAATTTGGTTATTTGATGGTGTATTAGTCACCATCAGAGTCTATTAGCATTTGTGTGATGAAATAGGTGATGAGGGGTTGGAATCATCGTCTATTCTCCCTATCAAACACTATTTATAATCTCAACAAACTACTCTTAGTAGAGTGGTAAGTAAAGTTCGGATCCCAAGGGACGGGTATTGTATTGATTTATCGGTTGTAGAATGCTATGTCTTAGGGTGTCACAATTTGGGTTGAGTTTGAGGTTTGCGATCTAAACTACTTAACAAAGGAAATGTAAACAAATGAAAGTAAAGCAAAGCAAGCAAATGGGGTTGTAAACAATTGATTAAAGCACTAGGGTATCATGGGTTTATAAGGGAATCATGGTGAGATCACATAAACAAGTTTCATAGATGCAAGCAAATTATTGTTGTAGTGCAATCGAGTTAGTTTATATCTTACAATTCCTAGGAAGTTTTGGGACTCGGAGCCAAGTCGGTCAAGACTTTACAACTCCTACAAGTCGACTTAATTCTCTCTATTTAACTATATGCATGGTCTAACAAGCCTTGAGTTAGTTTATGTCTTACAAGTCTTGTTGAATGGATAAGAGATTCATGCTAGGTTGTCAATCAAGCATTTCATCAAGCATAACATGTGCATAAGTTGAAACTACAACAAGCAAGCAATCATATGAACTTATTAAGTAAAGACCTACCCCATTATTAACTCCCCTAATCCCCCATTAACCCTAGCTAGGAGACTACTCACTCATGATCATGGAAAACATGCTAATAGGGTGTCAATCATACTAACAAGTCTAAACATGATGAAGGAGTAGAACAATCAACAAGGATTAAGTAAACAGTAGAGAAATTATACCAACTTAGGATGATCAAATATAAAGCAAAGAATAATAGAAGAAAACTTGATGAATGATGAAGAATTATCAATTCTCCAATAAACCCCAAATAGTCTTCAAATTACCCAACTAAATCTAAGAACAGACCCCAAACAACGGGATAGATTTAAAGCTTTTAAGGGCTGTAGAAGACCCTATAGCCATTCCGCATTTTGACTGGTGTTCCTATGTGTTGAAAAATTTGGTCAAAGCCGGATCAGATTTAAAATAGGCGCCAACGATATTGGGTGGCTGTATCCCCTTCTTCATGATAACCTACTTTCAGCGTTATGATTGCTGCGGGAGTACTTGCCCCCACGATCTCTCTCTGATTAAGCATTGGGATAAAAAAACGCTTGTAAGTAGGATAAAATGGGAGGTGTATAAAGGGGGGTTGGGTAGGCTAACTTCATCTAAGGTGAAGTATACACGGTGCCTTTAGGTGCCCTCTAATACTTTGAGTTTGGACAGTAACACCATTAGCGGTTCTGGTGAACCCCAACTTCTCTTACCATCCCCCCCCCCCCACCCAACATCCGAGAAGAAGTTCATTCAGATTGAACTACCCCTAGGAGTCGAGGATGACCAGGAATTGAAAGTTAGGGCTGTCGATGTTAGTTTTCTTTAGTTTACATATTGTGTAAATTGATTTTGCTTAAACTGAACGAACCCATCTATAATAACATAACTAACTTAATGTACCTCTTCAATGCAGGGTACACACGAGCTTTATCTACAGATGCAAAGGAATACTATTGTGTTCTACTCATGGTACGCAGACGTAACTGTAAGGATCAAATGCGCAACAAGTGATTCGACGGGACCATTACCTAGTCAGTCATCCCAAGAATTCTTTGAGGGTGAAAATATTCAACAATACGTCACTGAAGTAGAAGATATTGCATAAAGACTGAAAGATTCTGCTTCTAATGCACCCGTATTTCAAAAGGGGGTTGATGATTCCCTAAAAAAGATGACGAAATTGATGCATCTACGCGTCAAATAAGTGAAGTGCTGCCTAATCTAGCTAATGATGGGGGTGGTAGGGTTGTTAAGTCATGCACTGATAAGCCTAGAGAGTCAGACAAAGCTGACCTGCCTATGAAATCAGTTGCAGTATCATGGTCACAGATTATGGAGGAAGTGGGAGACGATACGGTAGCTGAATAAGTTGGAGCTTGTCTAGAGTCTGTGGCAGATGATAGCGTAGAGATAGATGAACAAGATGTTCATTGCCCGGTCCAAACCGAAAGAGAGTTGTTGTTGGAGGCGATGTACACAGAGGAGGAAATCGACATAGCTTTTCGTGGGTCAGATGGAGCCGCAATTGGGCTTGTGCAAGGGGAAGAGGTTCATGACCAAGTACCTGGCAAGGGAATGAAAGAAATTGTTACAAGTTTGTCGGAAGTCGATCAACCGCTAGAGGAGAAGGAAGAGTCTGCGATCAACGCGTTGCCAATGGATACACAACAATTTATTGAGTGTGTGTATTCCACTGTGGAAATTAATGAAGCTTTACGCGGACCTCCAGCGGCTGGGAGTGGTCCTGTTGCTGAGGTAATTCTTTGTGAAACTGTTCTAATTACGTGTAAGTCTTTAGCCCTTTTTTATAACATCAGTTTTTTTTCGTATAACTCTTAGTCCTTTAAATTTCAACTTCAGCTAACAGTATTTATAACTCTATTAATTATTTGTGAAACTTTTAATTATGTGTAACTCTTAGGCCATTCTGTATAACTTCAACTTATATTATGTGTAACTCTTAGCCCTTTATGTATAACTTCAACTAAAATTGGTACTTTTATATTATGTGTAACTCTAATGTTTTGTTTCTGTAACTCTTAGGCCTTTCTGTATAACTTTTATTGTTATTTCTGAAACTTCTATCACAAATAGCATGGTGTCTAATACTGTTGGTCTTCCTTCAGGTTTCTGTACAAAAGGCCGTAATTGAAAATGTGGAACAACAATCTGTCAACATGGTTGAAAATGTAGTTGTTGATGATGGTGCGAAGGTCAACCCGGTGGATCAGTTAACAGAATAGAGTGTCTCTCAGATCCCTCTGACTTTCTACAGCACGGCGGAATTGAATGAGGCCTTTGCAGGAGTTATTGAGGCCGTGACTAGTGTGGAAAAAGAAGTAGGGGCAGTGGATAAGAACGTTGGTTCTATAGTGGAGAAGGTTGGTCCACCTCCCCCCATTTATATGCCGCGCAGTTACATGATCCACCACCAATTCTTACTTCATTCACTGTCCCACTTCGGTGCATGGATGTTTCACCCGAGAACCTAAGTTGTTCAATTGATTGTGGGACACCCGAGCCTGATCAACACGTATGCTCATAGTTGTTGCGCTTTAATAACAAATCGTTCAAGATGGTTTTCAGTCTGAAGGATGTAATGTATTATGTCTTTGATCAATTTAACGACTATAACCTAGTGTAAGTAAAATACAAGTTTTCCGAGATTTCTATGTGACACTTCAATATGTTACATCAATGCGTCTTAGTTGGTAATTGGCTAATCCTTCTTAGGGAACAATTAGTCACATATAACGAGCCATTTTGCATACCTCGCGAGGATCTTCAGAGGGTTGACACGGCTGTCACAACCCTATCAAAAATAAAAACAACCGGTCTCTATAAAATGCAGTAGAGGCAGTCGGGTATCGAATCCACAGGGAGATAGGAATATTGAATGCTAAACTAAGTTTGTCTAAGTAACCGTTTCTTAGGGGTTGAATGTTTGATTCTAAACTACGGAGATAAAGGAATAAGAAACAATAAAAGAACAAGCAATAAATAGAGGTGAAATTACCAAAGAGAGAAACAGCTAGGACAGTCGATTCACCATGGTTTTCTAGAGATCAAATCTAAGGTCAAAGGTCAGCTTGAAATCGGTCTACAGGGTAGTGGAAAGGTCCTTCCAGTCCGCTAGTCGCCCTAAAACATTACTAACTTAGCTTCCGCCCTCATTAGAATGTCCTATTGTTCACTGTAGATCTCACCCCTTCCAATCTTTCGATCTAGGTCAAGGCGTATCAAATCAACTAGCTAAATGCTTCGACTCAAGCAACTAATTACTATTAAATGCGGTGATTAACAACACAAAGCTAGTTCTAGCCAAGCCTAATCACCTAATTATATCTCCCTAATTACCATGGCTCCCCTATATCCTAACATAGGAAAATTAGCTATGCATAATATAAATCGAGAAATCAACAAAGACAAATGAAATAAATGAATTGAACATGAAAATAAATTACTAAACAAAACAAGAGAAAGAGCAGTAGAGAAGAGAGATGAAAACAAGAACAATAATTGCAATAATAATTAATCAACAAATTAAAGATTGAAAATACCGATTACAAAGCAATTCCAAGGAATAGAGTTTTTTAGGTCTAAGGAGTAAAGTCCCAAGAGAAGAGATAGACTACCGTCGTTCCCCTTCTCCTTTTTTATTCTCAGATCCAAATAAAATATCCGAAAGATAAAACTAAAAGATTGCATAAAAGTCAAAACCTCTCGATCGAGTAGAATCCAACCACTCGATCGAGAACAAAAGGGGTCTAACTTCTCGATAGAGTAAAACAAGTGCTCGATCGAGGAACGCAGTAAACACCCATCTCAATCGAGTAAAGAAAGTACTCGATCGAGGGTCTTCAGCATGAACAAGTGCTCGATCAACCAGTTTTAGCAGCCAACTTAGTCGATCGAGGTAGCTTGCAATAAACCAGTGTAGGTGAACTTCAAAACACCTTCCGAAGCCACTTCACGCATCCTTAGGCAACCAATTTCGGGCACCAATTCTTATTCCTCCAAAATGCATGCAAACTGTGGACACGGGGGGCCCACGGGGGCGCTTCGGAAACAAGCGTTGCATTTGTGGAGTCGCCTCCAATTTATTGTGGAAAATTAGAAACCGTTCGAATATTTCGCGTCATGTCAAGACACAAAGTAGTGACATAGACACTAAGAACTCGTTACCCTTAGCATTCTATGTCTAGAATGACTCTCGTGGATGCCAATGAACACGGATGTTCACAGAGATCTGGAGTAAGGAGTGAGGGTACGTATTAAGAAGTCCTTTTAATGAACACCTAATCCCGCCCGCCTCGATAGCGGCCTCTACTAATGATTAGGGAAGTTGTTCATATTTGATATGTCGTCGATTATATGCATGCAATGCAACATCCAACGTTTTGATCATAGCATGTGAAAATTAACTAAGTTGGTGAACAAATAATCAGCAAACAATTATGTCAAAGTAGGGTTTAGAATTAATTACATGTGAAAACAAGTAAATAAATCATCCAATTACAATGGATAAACAAATGCAATAATTAAAATTACTATAATTACCATGGATTAATTGATTTACGTCAAAAATATATTTAAGACGGATAATTTGAGAAAAAAAAGAAAATAAATTAGGTTAGAAAATACGGACAGATTAAAGGCGATATTACGACTAATAGTCAATTAATATGTAAACAAATGAATTAGGTCAAAGCAAGAACGGAAATTCAGAGACAGAACTCAACCCGGAACAGGCGCACCAATGCTGCGTCTCTTAGAAGAGGCGCAGTGCTCACTGCGTCTGTTCCTGAGGTGAGTTCTGGCTGTGAAGTCAGAACTGCGAACTGTTAATGTTTGTTGGTGGATTTAATATTTGATTATTAATATTTGACTCGGATGGAAGTGATTTAGCATATTATTTACATATGAATTTATCAAAAAAGCGATAAAAATGAATTAAAACGAATTAAAACTAATTATAAACTAATTACAAATTAATTAGGTTATACTTTGTTAATTGAAAGGCGTGTAAAACTGAAAATAAACAATGGAAATATGTACAAAGGTTGAATTCCGGAGACTTGATATGAACAAATTGAATCTCCCAAATCCGGGTTTGATTTAATAACGAAAACCCGCAAATATTGATTATAAGGGATTTAAGTCGGATTTAAAGCGATATATTATGAATACGTATTAAAGTTATTATATACGAATGGAAGAGGAGAAAATAAGAAAAAGAAATAAAAAAGGGCGAACTAACAGAGAAGCGAGGATGAAGAAGAAGAAAAGCAGGAGCTGCGGCAGCCTCTGGAAGAGGCGCATCAGTTGTTGCGTTTCTTCTCGACGTCTGCCAACTGTTAATCTGTAAAAATAGATTAACAAAAGGGTTTTAGAAATCGGTTTTAAGCATACATTCGACGTAAATCGTACATTAGTTGGTACAAAAATAAAATACAATAATAAAAGATGGGATTTACACCCTCAGACTTATATGTTTGACGAAACAAGATTAACTAAGTTAACGTTTAGTGATTGCTCGACTCAAATGTATGATGAAAGTGCCCTCGCAAAAGGATTTAGATTAAATTGATTTATTAATTGAGGCGTAGTTGGTCAAATTGGTCGGTCATGCAACGTGACTGGTACTCAGAAGGATCCGAGTTAACGTGGTCGATTAATCAAACACGTAGACGTCAATAAGCTTAGAGCACGGTCTTAGAATGCAAAAGGAGAAGAGAAGGGCGGACACTCGCGTGAGAAATATGTGGGACGAAGGTCCCTATTTATACTAAACACACGGAGGAACTATGGAATGACTCAAACTTTGTAAACAAATCTCGAAAAGATCTGATAATATGCAAAAAAGAGCTGGGGAAGAGGCGCAACAGCTGCTGCGACTCTTGGAAGAGGCGCAGCACGTGCTCCGTCCTTTCCCCAGAGGTTTCCTTCGGCGGAAGAAAGATTTCCGTGTTTCTTTTCTGGAATTGCGGTAGATCTCGACTACCTTATTCCCTAAAATAAGATTTTCGGGATATATTTTGCCAAAATATATAAAATTAAATTATGGAACAAATATCCAGAATATTCAAGGACATTCCGACTCGGCATTTTAAACGGTTTATTAGAAAATGAAGCGATTTTTGACCCGGACTCCAAATATACTCTAATTACTGTCAAAACGACCGTAATGGCGTGTAGATGACAACCAAGGGGTAGACACAAGTATTTGAGCTATCACTTGATGATAAACTTACGAACTGTCATAAATCGTTCCACATACTAAACACGCGGCCCAATCATCACCGGGTGGCTTGCGGGAGGTGCAGAAATGCGGTATCTACAGATCCCCCACTTTGACTGAGGCTTGGACAAGGCGAAAGTAAAAGTATCGCCATCAGGTCAATCGAAGATTACAACCTTACGACTATGGCGACGCGAGGCGGCTCAAGGGGTCTGAGCCAAGGACTTGTCGTCGGGAACATTTTAGAGTCTGTAGACTTCCGAGGTGGGTCGTTTAAAGTCCATTAGACTACGTGAGGAGGCTCGCCAGCCATAAGAAGAAACCATACCTGAGACTTCTTTCCCGAGATGTTTCCGGAAGTGCGTAGGAGTTGAGGTTAAGATCTAAAAGATATGTAAGGATTATGCTAGGGTGTGGGGCCCTAAAGGAAAACAGCGACGGGAAGGAGGCCAAGTATAACTTCAACCTAAGGGGTAACCAAGGTTTGGGTTTAGGAACTTTAAGGGATATAAATGCTAGAAGTGTTTGAACTCCAGGGAGTTTGGGAACCTAAAAAGCTGGGTGTATGAACCTAAAAGGAAAGGACAGGCTGGTATGGGAACTTACAGGCTCGTGAACCTAAGAGGAATTGGGATCCTAAGGTTAAGTTTAGGAACTTTCTGGGATATTAATTCTTGTTTTGAACGTATGCGTCTAGGCTTTCTGAGGAAAAAAAGAAAAGGTATGAGAACCTCAAAAGGATTTATGGGTTTTTGAACCGACGGACATTTGGTATGAGAGCTTTCAGGTTTACGAACCTAAGGGAAGCTATTTTGGGATCTAAGAATCTAGGAGTATGAATCCTAACTTTGGGTTTACGAACCTAAGGAAGGAGGCTCTGGTTTTGGAACTTCTGGAGAACGACACCTTTGCTGAACTCCGTGAGGAAACAATAATATTGAGGGTAGCAGGACGTCGGTAGAAACTGCTAGGGAATCTGCTTGCGTCGGTCTCAAGCGAGCTCTGGCCGGGGAATATATTGACGATTAGGAATACCTTGATCGTCACTGGAGAAATCTTGAGTGAGCAATACTGCAAAATACTGCTGCGCTGGATATAACGATTTGAGCAATACTGCAAAATACTGCTGCGCTGAGGAGAATGAAGATTTGAGCGAAGCCCCCAGTTGGAGGGAGCACTGCTTCTGATACTTACCTGCATGGTTAGTAGCCACACAAGAATGCGATCTAATAAGACATAAACACATATGCACGTAAGCAATTATCACATGGACCTCGAATGAGGAAACACATAGGCTTTGTAAAAGTTGTTTCTTTATAAAAGTTGTTTAAAACTTGCTCAAAGAAATTTGTCGTTTGTAATGCGTTATGCATATTCAAATGGGCTTTAAACACGTGACTGATGTGGACACAGACCTACTAGGACGCGACACGAGAGTGACTCTGACAGACGTTGCCTAAGTATACGCAACCCCTAGCCAAGTATGGGTGACAACGCGTATCAGTTCCAAAGGTAGAAGAATTGCAAGGAAGATGGGGCATATAAAGGCAAGGCATGAGCCATGGATTAGTTGTCTACTTGGATGTCTTTCGCCACCGTTTGCTGCAAAAGAGACCCCTCTTGAGGCACGATAACTTGGAGAATCGATCTAAGACCTTTGTCATTGTCCAGACCGAGCACTAGCTCGACGTAAAATAAGAGAGGAATAAAGGAAGGGTGTCATCTTGGAAGAGAAGCCCCCAGGATGAGAAGATGACCCTGGAATTTGGTAAAAAGGAGCCCCCAGTAAAGAGGTATAAATGGAAATTGTGGTTGGAAGGTTGAAATTGAGGTTGAAAGTTGATGTTTGAGGTGGTTGATAATTGAGGTTAGAAGTTGAAAGTGGGGATGGTTGTGTCCTTGAGGACTGCCTACGTATTCACGTGAAGTGAAATCAAACCAGATCGTAGTTCTGAGGTTTGGTTAATTTTGTTTGGGTGTTATGGTTGTATCCTTCTTGTGTAAGAAATGATTGCCTACGTATCCACCTGAAGAGGTGAAATCAAACCGGATCATAGTTCTGGTGTGTGCCTAAGCTATGTTGTCAGGACCTTAAAGTGCAGGGGTCACGAGGGTAATTTCCTTTGGTGACTCGATGAATCGATTTGAGATAACTCCCTCTAATCATAGACCAAAGAGGTATAATTACGTTTGTAAAAATTTCCTTGTCGTGTGAGCACACTTAAAAGTGGACCTTAAGGATGAATTGGGTATGTCCCGTTCTAGGTAGCAAAGTATCTGAAGACTCTGTGTCTGGGTCAAGGTGAAACTGGATTGGATATTTGGAATGTTGAGCTCGGAAATAAGAGGCTTTGATGGACAAATCTCTGGAGCTTAATTTTGTGGTGTTAAGGCTTTATGAGGTTATGGCTTGTAATATGGCTTGGAAATGGAGTCTCCTGGATTGATGTAGCCTGAGCACACAAAGGTAGGTTAAAATGACGTGGGATCAAGTTTCCATGTCTTGGCCCTAAAGGATGGGTATACTTGACGAGCTTGAGAGGATTCTCAAAATTCCTAACTATCTCCCTATAACGGTCTTGAGAAGGACTTAGGGTGTGTGATGTAAGAAAAGATAAGCGAGGGTGCTAGCTGACCATCTTCATCGATGTCTTTATTCCATATGAACATCAGCAGTATTCCGTTCAGCATTTGATTTCATACTCGTTCTTGATTTAGACTCAGATTCTTGGTCCAAAATATATCTCGGCTTTTTTGCTCAGATCCTTGATTCGGGTTTTTGAAGATAACATTGACTTCGGATATTGACATTGACTTGCTTGATTGAGCCTTGTTCTTTTGACTCTTTTATCTTGGATTAGGGGCATAACTGCGGCCTTGGATATTGATCTCGGTTATTTCTCTTGATTGAGCCTTTGTCTTTGATCTGGGCTCGTATTGTCTTGGATTTGCTTGCTAGCATGGATTTAGGTCAGACTAGCACCTTTGGTGTGAAACGGGTTGGTCTTTAGTAACACGGGTTGTTTATTGTGGGGAATGGGCTTGCCTTCCGTCATGGATCGTCAACAAGGAGATGGTCTGGATTCGTCCTAGAATCTCTTGAGATATGCCCGTCCTAAACTAGGGTATAACAAGGTTTCTATTGCCAAACATGGAAGAGGTAAAGAAAGAACATGGAGTTTCAGGTCCTCTACAACATAGAACGGAACATCTAAGTGTTCTCACATCGAATTGGGATGTTGTTTGTTTTAAAATGTCTCAAATCAATTCTTGTTGTCACAGGAAAAGGATAAAGGAAGAGATAGGATAGAATATGTGAATTAAAAAGTGTACTTTTATTGAAGTGAATAATGAATGTATTTAACATAGACTCGAGAAGACATGTGACTTGTGGGATAACCCCCAGGTTGTCACTAGAAATGGACACGAAGAAAGATACTAGAACAAATGGGGAAAGAAAGCCTAAGACTCGGACTCGGACCCGGACTTTGACTCGATCTTAGATCTAGACTCGTAATTATCGGCCCACGCTTGAACATCTACTCTTCCAGCAACTGGCTTTGGCATCTGGATTTGAGCATTCACCCATTTGAGTACCTCATCCTTATCATTGGGAACACTGGAAGGATAACAGTCAAGAAACGTTTCCTGATCAGTGGTATACCCATGAGGATTGCCTAACTTGCCGTGTGAGTTAAAGGTTGAGAGGGACAATTTCCCGCTTTCGATCATATCTTGGATCACGTGCTTGAACTTATGGCACACCTCAGTATCATGTCCCTTGCCCCTGTAATATTGGCAATGGGCATTCTCATCCCAGAACCTAGACTTCTTTTCAGGATCTGGTGTAGGTCTTATAGGTTGAAGAAGACCTAAAGAGGATAATTTGTTCAAGGCTAAGGCATAAGGTATACCTAGATTTGTGAATGACCTGCGAGGGTTGTTAGGTTTCCTTGACGAAGGCTTCATCAGGTTGCCTTTGTTGATTTTGATTCTTGGATGAGAAGAACTAGAGATACGTTGCTCATTTGTTGCTTTAGGACTGTCAGGTTGAGGGTTTGTCTGGACACTTTTCATCTCAAGCTTCTTAGCCATTTCAGCAAACTGATTCTCTATGTTGGAAAGCCGAGAGTTTAGGTTATCAAGGGCTCCCTCTAACTTGAAAAAATTATTATTGAAGGCAATGGAAAGCATGAGCATTCCAGTTTGGATATCATCGTCTTCGAGGACATTGATTTCTTTGTTATCATGAGGAGCGAGGAGGTGAGAACAATCTAGGGATGATTCTTCATCCTGTTTAGTGCTGCTAGATCCAAGAGGGTTAATCTTCTTGGATTTCTCGACAGAAGGTGGCACTGGAAGCTTGCCCTCTTCGATCATATCCTGGATAATGTGTTTTAAGAGAAAACACTCTTCAATATCATGGCCTCTACCTTGGTGATATAGGCAGTATTTGTTGCCCTTCCAGAGGTTCACTTGCTTCTCTAAAGGTGGATCCGGAGTCGGACCTATTGGATGTAGCTTACCTTGGGCAGAGAGTCTCTTCAAAGCATCGGCATAAGACATGCCTAAATCAGAATGCACCCTTTGATGCCTCCTAGGTTTCCTTTCGGTTGTCTTCGACTTTCTAAGACGACAGTTATTGCAAGAGGTATGCTTTGGGACGACCTAGACTAGAGGTTTCTCTAGGTGGCATGTTCTTTTCCACCATCCCATTTTCAAGGGTGAGGACGCGAATGCTCAATTTTTCCACTGTAGCTTGAACTCGCATGACCATGGCATAAAGGTCTTGGAGAGACACGGTGACTGTGGCTTGATCTGCTTCGTGATTTTGCTAACTGACGGAACTTGCTGGATTCCTACTCGAGAGAAATGACGCGCATTACAACTCGATTCGATATGGGATCACGCATACTAAGGCAAGGAACACAGGAACGGACAAGTAATCACGAGGATAAGACGACAAATCTAAACTTAACTTGTGAATTCGTGAAATGTCGTGAGCGACTTCTCGTGTTTGATTTCCCGGTGCTTGACTTTAGTTTTAGACTCGAGTGTTAACTTTGACGGAGTGACCCTCATATGATTGACCTTATTGACGGGATTGATGACACATGTTGATTCTGGACTCGAGGTTTGCTTATAGGTGTTAAGAAGACTGTTGTACTTTAGACTCAAATATGAGGCCCATTGAGACTCGTGTGTTGAGCCTCGGAACGTGTGACTCGAGGTGTCGAAAATGTTTTGATCCTAACTGAGTTGGGGTAAGGGGGTCCAAATAACGGCGTGACGCCTTAGGACTTGACTTGAATTTGAAAAGACCCAAAATGTAAAGGAAGACGGGTTTATGACTCGACAGAATTCCGACTAGGACATAGTCGGTTTGAGCTCTGACTCTAACTTAGCCCAATTGAATTTACATGTTTACATTTACATGGTTTGAAAATATTTTGGTTTAAAATGTTTTTGGTTTTTTTTTTGGAGTTTTTTTTTTTTGCGTTTTTTTTTTTTGTTTTTTTTTTGTTTTGTTTTGAGAATTTATAATGGATTTTTGAAAAGATTTTTTTTTGTTGAAAAAACAAAAATAAAATTTGAAAATCGTAAAATTCGGCATTACTTAGTTTATAAATGGGACATTTGAAAGGTTTGAAAAAAATGAATTTTATTTACATTGACATTATTTAGTTTATAAATGAGGATTTTTTTTTTTGCAAAAGAATAAATGAGGAATGTAGACATATACAAACATGCATTATAACGGTATGCTGAGTGCATTTAAAGGGTTTTGGCTTAAAAAAGGTGGGTTGTCATACCAAGCAATCAAACCCTGGTCTGTGGAGAGGTCCGTGCCAAACAAGAGTAAGGTCGATTCCTAGTCCATTTCCTCGAGTAGTGAAAGCCCTTGATACAAACATGAGTAAGCATCATGGTATGGTTGACGTCAATCGCTATCCATCTTTAGGGCCAGATAAGAATTTGGGCCGTCCAGACGGGACGATTGGTCGAATGGGTTGGGTTGGGCCTAGGAAGGCCGAATAAAACGACTTAAGAAGGTCGAGTAATGAAAACCGACAACTGTCTCATATAAACTATTCCCTAACCTTGTTCAAGTTTCACCCTTGGCAACACGTAAGGCGCTTGGGAAACAAGCGTTGCATTTGTGGAGTCGCCACCAATTTATTGTGGAAAATTGGAAACCGTTTGAATACTTCGCGTCATGTCAAGACGCAAAGTAGTGACATAGACACTAAGAGCTAGCGGTGCTAAAGAGCCGAGCCGAGCCCGAGCTTGGCCTTGCTCGGCTTGTGCTCAAGTACCAAAACTCGAGCTCGAGCCGATCTCGAGCTTACCCGAGCTTGATAAAAATGTGCTCGTTATAAAGCTTGCGAGCTATAAAGCGAGCTCGAGCCAAACTCGGGCCCAAATGGAGCCTATATAAAATTGTTTATTTTTTTATTTTTTTTCCTTTCGATATTTTCAATAACAAGGCTCAAAGGTTATATGTGAAAAGATTTGGCAAATCAGCGGGACATTTGATATGTGTGATACAAAAATATAATCATGATAAAATATTTTTATAAAATATGAGCAATATCTTAGGTAATCACACAAGTTCGAGCCGCTCGCGTGCTTTTCGAGTCGAGCCAGCCTTTGCTCGGCTTGACTCGTTAAGCTTTCGAGCCCGATCCGAGCTCACACGAGCCGAGCTTTGACCGAGCCGATCTCGAGTAACTCGCGAGCTGTCTCGTCTCATTAACACCCCTACTAAGAACCCGTTACCCTTAGCATTCTATATCTAGAATGACTCTCGTGGATGCCAATGAACACGGATGTTCACAGAGATCTGGAGTAAGGGGTGAGGGTACGTATTAGGAAGTCCTTTTAATGAACACCTCATCCCGCCCGCCTCGATAGCGGCCTCTACTAATGATTAGGGAAGTTGTTCATATTTGATATGTCGTTGATTATATGCATGCAATGCAACATCCAACGTTTTGATCCTAGCATGTGAAAATTAACTAAGTCGGTGAACAAATAATTAGCAAACAATTATGTCGAAGTAGGGTTTAGAATTAATTACATGTGAAAACAAGTAAATAAATCATCCAATTACAATGGATAAATAAATGCAATAATTAAAATTACAATAATTACAATGGATTAATTGATTTACGTCAAAAATATATTTAAGACGGATAATTTGAGAAAAAAAAAGAAAATAAATTAGGTTAGAAAATACGGACAGATTAAAGGCGATATTACGACTAATAGTCAATTAATATGTAAACTAATGAATTAGGTCAAAGCAAGAAGAGACATAACTCAACCCGAAACAGGCGCGGCAATGCTGCGTCTCTTGGAAGAGGCATAATTGTTAATGTTCGTTGGTGGATTTAATATTTGATTAAATATTTGACTCGGATGGAAGTGATTTAGCATATTATTTACATATGAATTTGTCATAAAAGCGATAAAAACGAATTAAAACGAATTAAAACTAATTATAAATTAATTAGGTTAAACTTTATTAATTGAAAGGCATGTCAAACTGAAAATAAACAACGAAATATGTACAAAGGTCGAATTCCGGAGACTTGATATGAACAAATCTAATCTCCAAAATCCGGGTTTGATTTAATGAAGAAAACCAACAAATATTGATTATAAGGGATTTAAGTCGGATTTAAAGCGATATATTATGAATACGTATTAAAGTTAATATATACGAATGGAAGAGGAGAAAATAAGAAAAAGAAATAAAAAAGTACGAACTAACAGAGAAGCGAGGAAGAAGAAGAAGAAAAGCAGGAGCTGCGGCAGCCTCTGGAAGAGGCGCATCAGATGCTGCGACTCTTCGAAGAGGCGCAGCAGTTGCTGCGTTTCTTCTCAACGTCTGCCAACTGTTAATCTGTAAAAATAGTTTAACAAAAAGGTTTTAGAAATCGGTTTTAAGCATACTTTTGACGTAAATCTTACATTAATTGGTACAAAAATAAAATACAATAATAAAAGATGGGATTTACACCCTCAGACTTACATGTTTGACGAAACGAGATTAACTAAGTTAACGTTTAGTGATTGCTCGACTCAAATGTATGATGAAAGTGCCCTCGCAAGAGGATTTAGATTAAATTGATTGATTAATTGAGGTGTAGTTGGTCAAATTGGTCGGTCATGCAACGTGACTGGTGCTCAGAAGGATCCGAGCTTACGTGGTCGATTGATCAAACACGTAGACGTCAATAAGCTTAGAGAACGGTCTTAGAATGCAAAGCGAGAAGAGAAGGGCGGACACTCGCGTGAGAAATATGTGGGAGGTCCCTCTTTATACTAAACACACGGAGGAATTATGGAATGACTCAAACTTTGGAAACAAATCTCGAAAAGATCTGAAAATATGCAAAAAAGAGCTGGGGAAGAGGCGCAGCAACTGCTGCGGCTTTTGGAAGAGGCACAGCAGGTGCTGCGTCTTTTCCCCAGAGGTTTCCTCCTGCGGAAGAAAGATTTCCGCGTTTCTTTTATGGAATTGCGGTAGATCTCGACTTCCTTATTCCCTAAAATAAGATTTTCGGGATATATTTTGCCAAAAGATATAAAATTAAATTATGGAATAAATATCAAGAATATTCAAGGACATTCCGACTCGGCATTTTAAACGGTTTATTAGAAAATGAAGCGGTTTTTGACCCGGACTCCAAATGTACTCTAATTACTGTCAAAACGACCATAATGTCTTGTAGATAACAACCAAGGGGTAGACACAAGTATTTGAGCTATTACTTGATGATAAACTTATGAACTGTCATAAATCGTTCCGTATACCAAACATGCGGCCCAATCATCCACGAGTAGCTTGCGGGAGGTGCAGAAATGAGGTATCTACACAAACGGAACAGGTTTAGGCTCGATTATACTCCTCTCCGGCTCATTCCTGCAATTAATACAAGACAGACCAAAGTAGACTATTCGGGGGCATTTGTAGCTAGTTGCCACATAAATAACACAGAAATGCGTGTAAATATAGGGTAAAAACAATATACATAATGCACGCATCAAAATTCCCCAGACCAAACCTTTGCTTGTCCCCAAGCAAACTATAAATGCAACTAAAGACAACTAGTCGAACGGGACCAACTTACCAGCTACAAATCATCCACCCAAGCCAATTTAATGCAACATTTTAGCAAAGTGGCGATGGGTTAAATGCAAACGAATTAAATCAATGTTTTGAAACTACTGAACCGTTAAACTTGCAAGACTCATATGTATCGGACTCTCACGAGTCGCTAATCACACAAATCAAGCACAAGGTGAGTATAATTTTATGAGATAGAAAGAAATAAAGACGCTCACCTAACTCGGCCCATAAGAACATGCATGCAACTAACATGAAACCGATTTCTACCGACCGTACATATGCATTCCAACCAATCGGGACCAAGACACATGCCGAGGACTTACATATAATGTGAGCTGAGGTAATTGGGTAAGAAGGGGCAAAACAAATTTGGATAAGTGGAGGTAAAGCCAAGCTAGTACAACCGTAACCAAATTATAAACTCATTCCGCTTCACTACTCAATACAAATGGTAGAACTGTGCCATTGTGACACATCACTCACACCATCAAAAGACTCCCCATGAAAAATAATGATAAGCATGGGAGTCATAAACATCAACTTTTCCACATGATTTTTTTTTCCTTTTCTTTTTGCCTTCTTTCATCATTTTTTCATATTTTTTTTTTCAAACTTTCCCATTTCATTTTTTCTTTTTCTCATTCTTCTCATCTTCTTAATTCAGGAATACCAAATTGATAATTAATCACAACATACCCACAAAAACTACTAAACTAGCTTGACTAGGGTAGGCTAATTTTAGGATCGTAGTTGAATAATGGGTCAAAACATGTCAATTTGACTATGTGAGGTTCATTGGTATAGATGAGAGAAGGGATCGTAAGTTACCTCTCCACATGTGTCGCCGCCACAAGCCCGAATGCATACAGGTACTAAGAAAAGAATATCATGCTCGTGCAAATTGATGTTACATGTATTATACGGAGTACTACTCACATCGTAAATGAAACTGGTCATGAATGTCACCAGTTTATCAAGCAATAAATCTTAAAATGTATGTGTAGTTTGCCAATATTCGAGTCCACTTTATTCGTTCAGCTAAGTTTAAACAAAAAACTCGTAGATTATGCAAATTACCATGCCAACAAAAATGTTAAGAATGTGCAAGGCAAGGGTAAAAGACTCACTATAGCATAAAAGTCATAACGTTCCGACTCAACCTAGATGCAAAAATAAACGTGGAATTTTTCGAAAATTCTTCAATTTTTATAAGATTAAGATTTTTCTTGATTTTTTTGAAATTAAAACAAACAATGCATGCGAAAATAAACGTGCAAACCGAATGCAGACACAAATATAGATGCATATCACCTCCCCAAACCTAACCGTACAATGCCCTCATTGTACTCAGAAATAGGGAAAGGAAATGCAAACTGAAAGAAGAATTTAGCCTCAGAAAACTCACAAGATGACGTGAAATAAGGACCTCCCCAAACCAGCCAGCAATAAGGGAGGTCGTAACTAGCTCCATGACATCGCAGCACGCGAGTCAAGATAAAAGAACTCGATCGAGGAAACAAAGTGTTTGATCGAGTTAGATGGGGCATCGAAAGTGCTCGATCGAGAGTATAAAGTACTTGATCGATGGCGAAAGTACTCGATCGAGAGAAAAGTGTACTCGATCGAGCTCTTTAGGCCTGATCTCCTAAGCATCATTTGAAGCACCTGCAAAAACGCAACAAACGACCCATAGAACTAACGAAACCAGTTCAAACGTTCAGTTTATCGCCCGTAAAACTACCAACTAAAGCACACGAAATTAACTAAAAGTTCTTAAGCAAAGTACAATAAATTACAGGCCGGGTTGCCTCCCGGATAGCGCAGGTTTAAGAGGTCCTTCACGACCCTTTGGCTTCAGTTTTCTTGCTCATCAAGATGGTCGAAGTAGAACACTTTGACGTTGCCAACATAATCATATGCTCCATAGTAATGCTTCACATAATGGCCATTCACTTTAAATCTCCTGCCCTCGGGATGCTCTAACTCAACGGAGCCAAACTTGGTGACAACAGTCACTGTATAAGGGCCACTCCACCTGGACTTCAGCTTACCAGGAAACAAGCGCAGTCGGGCATTAAACAACAGCACCTTCTGCCCGACATGGAATTCTCGCGGTATGATTCTTTTGTCGTGCCACCTCTTTGTTTTCTCCTTGTAGATGCACACACTGTCGTAGGCATTTAGCCTAAACTCTTCTAGCTCATCTAGCTGCAACAAACGGTACTCACCACACAATTTAGAATCATAATTCAATTCACGAATAGCCCACCAATCCTTTCATTCTAGTTCCACAAGTAAATGACAAGACTTCCCAAAAACCAATCTATATGGTGATGCACCAATCGGTGTTTTAAAGGCGGTTTGATATGCCCATAATATGTCATCTAATTTTAGACTACAATCATTCCGTGATTTAGAAAAAACTTTACCAAAATATCCTTTAGTTCCCTATTAGAGACCTCAACGTGCCCTCTAGTTTGGGGATGGTACCCCAAACCTCTACAATGTTGGACACCGACTTTAGACAGTATAGCTGTAAGTTTCTTTTCTTTAGAATGCATACCCCCTTCACTAATGACTACCCTAGGGACACCAAATCAGGGGAAAATAATCTTTTTAAACAATTTAATCATGGTCTTGGCATCACAGTTAGGTGAAGCAATAGCCTCCACCCATTTAGACACATAGTCTACAGCTACCAAAATATACCTGTTACCTTTACTAGACGGAAAGGGTCCATGGAAATCAATGCCCCAGACATCGAAAACCTAAACCTCTCGAATGCCATTTTGAGGCATATCATGTCTCTTAGAGATATTTTCCGAGCGCTGGCAAGCATCACAAGCTGAAACAAACAATTTAGCATCTGGAAACAAAGTAGGCCAGAAGAAACCAGACTGAAGTACCTTAGCCACGGTTCGCGATGGACCGCGGTGACCGCCATAAGAGGAAGAATGACATCCCTCCAGGATTGCTTTGGTCCTCTTGATGTGACTCATATTTGAGCACATTTAGTCTCCGAATTAACCTCGTTCCCATGCTTTCTAGCACCTATTAGGGTCATTTCTTATCTTTAGTTTCCCATTTTGCATATTCTTTGAGGTTTTGTGTCCTTGGTAGAAGAGGATTGCTAACCTTGCATTTATTGAGCTAAATCGAGCTAAATGGATTGCATCTAATGACCAAGCATCGAAGAGGAGACCGGTACTAGAGGCCTAAGCAAATAAATAAAGTGAAATGGGCAATGATGAAAAGATCATTGCATCCCCAACACAATCCCCGCGGATTGTTAAGGAGCCAAACAAGAGAAGAATCCTGTGCCACGATCCGAGCGGCCCGAGCTCAGAACGAGCAGATCAGAGCAACAATCCGAGCGTCCTTGAGCAAGATACGAGCGTACCAGAGCACGATCCGGGCGTCCCGACTTCCAGCCCGAGCGGATCTTCTTACAGGACCAGCCGTGCAACAGGTGAGGACGAGCGGATCCTGGTTGGAGTTGCAAACATGATCCGCGCATGTCCCTCGAGAGTTACAATTCCCCAAGCTTCTCTTAGGGTCTTAATAGTCATTTCAGCCCTTAGTAACCATAATCATGTTGGGAAATGTGTCCTCAACAATAGTGCGATCACATGATTTAAATATCATTATTAAATCTCATGCCAAGAATACGAAAGGGATGATACATTACATATATAGTCAACTGGTCCACACATATCAGTAATGATTGGCTGGCTAGAGTTTGACATTACTGTCGTGCGACGGTGGTGATCAGTTGATCCCTTGAGGTCACACCTAAAGGACGATTCCCTTAATTGAAAAGGTTAATTAATTGTATACCGATACAGATTAATTAATTCCTTAAAATTGAACAAATTATTATCATAAGAGAGAAAAGTGACATCTTATTATAATGTGATTAAATGAGATTTTATTTAGTAATTTAAGAAGTTATATTGCTAATATTAATCGGTGTTTGCGAAACACGCGAGATGAGAATGATAAGTTAGTTATAATTACAAGATATTGTGAATTATACTAACTAGTAATTAAGTGACCATTTTATGAGAAAGTAATTTTATATTACTAGTCAATTGTTAAATGTGATTTATTTAATTTGTAAATGATATTTAATTTGTTAAATATGCATTTTAAATTAAAACATGACATAAGACATGTCACATGTCTCATGACATACAATTGTACAATTGACAAAAATAAAATGGACTCCATATTACACTATAGATAAACCGAAATTTGATGAGCTTGTGGGAAATTTTGTCTTTTTCCATTTGTCTTATTCATTTGTCCAATATGCTTGATAGTGACAAGACTATGGACAAAGGCTTACACATTTGTCTTATGAAGACAAAAAGAAAAATCATTATGGTCTATTACCATAAGAGCCAACCGGTTTTTAATATAGAAGAGAGAGAGGATTTTTCTCATTTAATTCATTCTTATTATTTTTATGAAAATACCTCCCTTCTCTCTCTTGTTCTTCACAAAATTCATTTTTGTGAATCTAATTTGTTTAAATCAAACACTAATAATACTAGAAGTAGTATATGAGTATTAGTAATAGATAGACCTGGCAAAACAAGCAAAACCGTAAAACCGATCGAAAATACCTGAATCGACACCTGACTGTACATCCGAAAGTTATAACTGAACTTCAAACCGAAACCTAAATCGACCTGAATTGATTCGAAATCGAACCGACTTTGTAATATCCGTAATAGACCCAAGATCGAATGAACCTGAACTGTTTCAACCTGAATTGTTTGAATCCGAACCGATATATACCTGAACCGATTTCAACCCGTACATTAATGACTGAAACTCAACATTGAACCCTCAAATGACCTGAATGTACCTAGACGTCACATCTAAGGTGTCTTTTTGTACATGAGTGTCACCTGACGTCAATAAATTAATATTATATCGTTGTTATACAAAAAAACATTATATATTACTCTTTTTTTTTAATTTTTGTATTATATCCAATGTTTTGAATAAATACTTAATCCCTTGACATCCGATCCGATTATGACCTGACTCGAATCTCATCTGTTCTGATATTGACCCGACTCGAACCTTATTTGCTCCGACAATGACCCGACTCGAACCTGAACCGACCCGAAATATCTACAACCGATTAAAACTGAAAACTGAATCCAACCTGAGTTGAACCGAACCGAAATCGAAAAAAAAGATAATCCGTAATAACCCGATCCGAAAGAACCCGAGCCGAAACTGATCCGATTGACCCGTTTGCCACCTCTAGTAATAGATTTTAAGGTAAACTACATTACAAACATCTAGCACATGTTTATTTGTGGGATTAAGGGATAGTCTTGGGTGCAACTAATTGGAGGGCTTCTATTTTGAGGTCATGTTTGTTCATCCAATATTGGAAAGCTCAAGAACTAACAAGAAGGAGATCTTGTTGGTGCCCATTTGACCAAATTTCATATGGTGAGAAAATGATTTCTTCACTTATCTATTTTAGTTTGCATGCATAAGATTTGCAATTTATTTTATGACTAAATAAATTTGAAACATATAAGAATATGTTAAAAATGAGATAAAGATTTCCAACAAGCGGTATCATGAGCACAAGGTTGTTTGCATGCAAATCGGTTATTGTTTTTCCGAGTTATATGATTAACTAACAAAAACTTATAAATTTGTGTTTACTATGAAATATCATGAAATTATTATGCATGTTAAAGTTTCTGGTCCTAAAATGTATTTCGGATATTTTGGTTAATTTATGGATTTTTATTGTTCATTTTATATAATATTGGCATTAAAATGTGATTTTTATGATAAAAATGTCATATTTGGACGAAAATTAGCTAAACTTCGAATTATCAGGTGGTTTTTGGATATGTTTTCACATATATTATTTTTAGATGATCTGGAAATTTTTAGAATTTTATGAGTTCTTATGCTCGAAATATGGATTTTTCATGTTAAAAATCGAATTTAAATGAAAAATAGGTTAATATGAGAAATATTTCGAATCTGGTCATAGAAATTTAGTATGTTGTAACATGAAATTTTACAAGATGTGTGTAAAATAATAGGCTATAATGAAGTCTTCATGCATGATTTATGGATTTTTGATGAAAAATAGCATAAATAGTGACTTAATTAGTGAAAAATTGCTAAAACATACTTCATGACTAAGGAAAAACGTCACATGTTGCATTTTATTATCTTTTTCAGATCTAAAATTGAAAAGTTGATGAATATAATTTTTCTCATGTTTTTATGATTTTTATTGATAAATCCGATAAACCGCAACATAGTTTTTCCGATAATATTACGAAATTTTAACCTATGTTTTTGAACATTATGAGTGTCATGGTATTTTTCCAGAATGTTCACAAGTTTTAAATTTCAAATTTTGAATTTATTTGAAATTTTGTGATTTATTTGAAGTTTATAGCTTTTTATTGTTATTTTAATTCCTTTTATGAACAATAATAAAAAAATATGAGTTAAGTATGGTCAAATGGTTAGTGGAGACTAATTTTTGAGTCCTAAGAAGTTAGGGTAATTAACTTGTGCATAAATATGAATTTATGTAATTTTAGTGATTATAAAACGTTGAATCACGCAAATCCGTAAAAACCGTGTAATATGCGATATTGGCTCCTTAAAGGCGATTTAGCATAAAATTGGGCATGTTCATACATATTATAATGCTGCATTTTATTTATGATTGTCATAATTTTATTTTATGTAATTTTTGAATTATGTAATTTTTACTTAGTATGGCCTTAGTTTTTAATTGATATTACCCGAAATGTATAGGAATATCGATTCGGTTGTAATTTATTGTGATCTCGTATCACCGTTTTGTAATTTAATAGATTTATTTTATTTTAATTACAAATGTATAATAGGAAATTATGTAATTTATTATGTAATTTATTTATTTCGGAGTTCCTTGAAGACGGTGTCACTCAAGAAGGAAATCCATTAAAGACGGTGTTACCTCGAGATGCGTGCCTCAACCGAAGTTCAAGGGACCAATGGAGTTGGTTTCCGAATATGTAATAGTTAAATAATTTTTCTATTTTAGGAAGGCCATACTAGGATTATTTTATTTATGCTTTGCATTTTATTTATATGTCGCATGCATCGCTAAATCGCCATAACTAAAACATGCATTGTCATTTTAATCGAGTTTATCGACCGTGTCAATTACAATTATCGTAGTTCACCGCTTTATTTCACTTAAAACGTGATAGATAATAAATTGACATGACCTCTCGCTAAAATAAACAATTGAGACATAGCCTTACCAAAAATTAGAAACCCATGAAGTACCAGTTTCGCAAGGGAGTTGAGCCGGCTTTACCGTAAGACAAACCTTGTTACGTTGGTGAAGTGGGGTGATAAATGTCTATCCACCGAATTTATGTTAATGAAGGGTATTTCGGCACACCGTGCCCTAAGTTGATATGGATTTGGATCACGGGCACATTAATTCAAAATTTGGGTTGAACTCAACGAAAGTATTCACGACGTATTTCCGGATGTGTTTCGGGCTAGAGATAAAATATTAATGTAATTTTATCGACCAAGAGTTCTAAAAGTAGAATCGATTAAAGAGTTAATCCACCGAGTTATATTAATAAAGGGTATTTCGGCACACCGTGCCCCAAGTTAATATGAATTTGGATCTTGGAATCATATATCATAGTTGGGTAGAGGTCACTATGTAAATGCTTTACTTGTTATTTACAAGTATTATTATAACGATGAATGTTTTGTTTTCCACTATTCCGTTATCATATTGTTCTATTTCTTTACCACAATTCATATGCGATATCATTTCGATTCAAATCTCCATTAAAACATCGTAACTAAAGACAAAATTTGAATTTTCTTCTAAAAACCTCAAATGAACCATTGCTAAGGATCTCTTGTAAAGAGTATAGATTAAAGTTATTCATTATCAAACAGGTTTTTGATTCTTGACTAACACATCTACTTACAATGAATTGTTTCAAATTTTGGTAACTAGATTTGTTGGAAATCAAAATTGACCAAAATAACGCAACCACTTCAATGAAAGTTTTAAGACTAAAACGAACAAATGAAGAGTAATCTTCATGAATTCAATTTTGCTTCTCAAAGCAAAGACTCATTGAAATGAGTGGGAGCATTCTCTTAAACCGTTAAGATAAGGACGAGGTTCAAGAAGTAAAGATTATAATGGAATTGATACAAGGTAATGTTAAAGGTAAAGTTGTTGAGAATGACGATACTAAACCTATCAATCCCGACCGATAAAGTTTCCATTGTCTTAAATGTTGGACACTAGAAAGGAAACTACCCCAAATTATTGAAGAATCAACAAGTTAGTTGTGGGACATCTAATGAGACCTTCTTCTTTAAATGTTTATTTGATTAAACATAAATTTGGCTAGAACCACTTCGTCAATATTAGAAACCAGTGGAGGTTTTCATCATTATGTTTGATACATAGGATGACTAGAATATGACGACTAGCAACAACGAAGTAGAGAGATAGAGTCATTGTGTACTAAATCTAGTTTTAGGGTTTGGAGTTGTACTTAATTGTGACTATTAAGTACATAAACTCTAAATAAGAATACAAACTTGTTAAGATACAAAAGAGGTTTCACTTTTGTGACCCTATACACCACGATTTGATGTATGGCTAGCCCATTATCAAGGTGACTATATTCTAAACCAAACTAGAATGATATATCATGAAGATGATGCAAGACTCAAATTGGTAACCCAAGATTAAACCTTAAATTTTGGAATGATGAACGCAAAGAGTTATCGAGTACTCTTGAAACCATTAGATTGTTAATGGTATATGCGTATCTTGTATTCAAAGCAAGATGTCTCGTGTCTTTTGGTTGAAAAGGAGATCGAGGTTGTAAATCATCGATCCAAAATAAGTTGATCATTTTCTTTTACCAACGATTTGAGTTGACGCTAATGTGTTCACTTAATAAGGTAAATAGAAAAATCTTTGAAAAAGTTTAAAGAGTTCAAGGAATCACGATTTAGTCGTGATGGGATTATCAAAGTGAAGACTTTGATATAAGCCAAAGGAAATGTGATATAGTATCACAAGTTAATCTATCTTAGCACGCATTATGGAATAATGTGTGGTTGGATAAGAAATCAAACGCTATTCGATATGGTTTGGACTTCAATCAAGTTACTTTGAGTTACTTGATCCTTTTGGGGATTTTATCATTTTTGTCTAAATTATTTTTCCACTAAATCGAATCCTATGAGATATGAAATGGTAAGGGTACCATGTTTGTAAGTTTTCACAAGAAACAAATGCTCATTTTTCCCTCTTCAATTATCACGAGTACGACGGGTTTGCGGCTCGTGAAACTGTCTTTCTAAAATACAAGTTTATTTCTAGAAGACAGAGTGGGAGAAATTATTCAAGAGCCACAAAGAATGCCACAGAGAATGTTATGTCGCAAGAAACTGTAAACTGGTCTTTCTTGGCTACATGAGACGTTTTGTGTAAGACATTGTTTCTTTAAAACCTAGGAGGTTAAATTCGTCACTTGTTAAAGATGATGAATTCATGCTACTTTTAAGAAAGTAAAGAGCTTATAACTTACAAAAGAAATCGTTTGATTCAAGTTGATTACTTCTGGAAAGTAATGAACATATGACTTACATTAGACATGAGAGTGTTTAAGTCACAACTCAATACAGGGCTTAGAGCCATGAAAATCCGAAATAAAAAGGCTTGATTAGTGACAAAGGGTTTTGCACTAATAAAGAGAGATTTCAAAGCAAGATTGGTTGCAAAGGGTTTTGCACTAATTGAAATGCTTAAGTCTATTTGGATCTTCTTAGGGATTGTGTTTCATTATGAGGATATGCACACAGCAAGTGAATCTAAAACCCACTTCTTCAAAAGAAGGAATGTATTCAATACATGTCATGAGTTTTATAGATTCTTACAAATCCTAAAATAATGTGAAACTTAAGAGAGGATCTTAAGTAGGACATCAATGAGTTGGAATCAATGATTTGATCATGTTGTAAAACTTTTCTCGATAAGTCGAGAAGTTGTTTTTATACATGAAGTTTAGTGGGAGTTACGGTAATTTTAATTAGTCTTATATGTGGATGACATATTGATCATTGCGAATGATTTAAGACTTTTGAAGTATTATAATACATCTTTAATTTCCGGATTTATGAAGATAAATCCACATGATATTGACGTCAATAAGAAGTCTTACGTTGATAAGATTCATGACTAGTTCAATTAAATTGAACATATTTGATTGATTCCATTTGCTTCCGCTGCCGGATCAATTAAATAAGTAATGATGTATAACACTTCATATACTTTGAGTATGATGAATTGTTTTCAAAATCGAATATAAGTAATCTTTACCAAGTAAGCCATAAAGATTACCCTTAAGTGCTTGCAGAAGCATTAAGGAAGTAATGCAAAGTGTTTATGATGCAATTTTATGTAAGGGTGTTACACAAGTAACAATTGACAATTGAGATTGCGCATGGTTTCCGACAAAACCATAATCAAAACACATTAGGATGGTTAAGATACCATTGTGGCTATGTGATTTAAGAAATAGATTTTCTAGAATCGTTCTAGGCAATAAAGAACAATGAGAGATATTTATAACGGAAATTGAGTACACTTGCAATCATGAGATGTGCAAGAGAATGAGTCCCGCACAATCGTGAAAACAAAGGTGGGAGCTATTCTTAGGCTAGAGGGCCTATGTCTTGATTGGATCTCGACACGTACTCAGAAAGTTTTGTAATGCAAATGTATACATTACAAAGGAGAACGAGTATGTAGTAAGGTTAAGTAAGGTACAAGAAATTGATAAAACCTACTAACCAAAGCCTTCTCAAAGACTAAACATGATGAGTCATGTCATTTCAATTGAATTGAAATGAACAACTACATACAAGATCAAATTAGATAATAGAACATAAAATACTAATCAGGCATTGACTATTCATATGTGATAATCGCATTTGTCGTTCGAGTTTTACTTTAAAACTCTTTTATTATACCTTGTTACATCCAAACGGGTTGTAGAGACAATTGAATCCCGTTAAAGTGAACACGGATTAGCATTGTATTCACCCATAGTCACTTGTATGAGGCGACGTCTCGAAGTGACTAGAGTGTGATGCGATTGATGGCAAGTTCAAGTGCCATAGAGTCATGTGAGATGACTAGTCGATCACATAGGCAGACTGTTAGGAACACTTTGTCGAGCAGTGACCGCTTATAGAGTTCTGGCAAATTTATATAGCCTGGTCGTGGCGAGAGCTACTATAGTATTCTAATGAGTTGATTCTTTTGACTAAAGTAAGTTCGCTTAAGATGGCACAGTTTCAGATTAACTTTGATTTGTGTTACTACGACCTTCGTAAATGGGGTCAAATGGGCATATTTTGGGTTATGATGGCTGTGGCTACTCGAAGGGAATAAGTGCAATAGGAATTGTCCACCCCCTTGTCAGGGTTAAAACAATATCTCAGGGCCACTCGAGGAGTAATGAACTGGAAATGCGTGGCCACGCTCGGAAGGTATCTATGATAGATAAATCCGGTCAATGAGTTATTCTCCAGATCGAGGAAACCACTCTCGATATGATCACTTGCAAGTATGGCCCGAAATACACCTTGCATTGAGTGGGAGATAGTAATAGGACAAAAGAATTGGTGACGCACACTTGTCGAGGACAAGTGGGAGATTGTTGGGAAATGTGTCCTCAACAATAGTGCGATCACATGATTTAAATATCATTATTAAATCTCATACCAAGAATACGAAAGGGGTGATACATTACATATATAGTCAACTGGTCCAAACATATCAGTAATGATTGGCTGGCTAGAGTTTGACATTACTGTCGTGCGACGGTGGTGATCAGTTGATCCCTTGAGGTCACACCTAAAGGACGATTCCCTTAATTGAAAAGGTTAATTAATTGTATACCGATACAGATTAATTAATTCCTTAAAATTGAACAAATTATCATCATAAGAGAGAAAAGTGACATCTTATTATAATGTGATTAAATGAGATTTTATTTAGTAATTTAAGAAGTTATATTACTAATATTAATCGGTGTTTGCGAAACACGCGAGATGAGAATGATAAGTTAGTTATAATTACAAGATATTGTGAATTATACTAATTAGTAATTAAATGACCATTTTATGAGAAAGTAATTTTATATTACTAGTCAATTGTTAAATGTGATTTATTTAATTTGTAAATGATATTTAATTTGTTAAATATGCATTTTAAATTAAAACATGACATAAGACATGTCACATGTCTCATGACATACAATTGTACAATTGACAAAAATAAAATGGACTCCATATTACACTATAGATAAACCGAAATTTGATGAGCTTGTGGGAAATTTTGTCTTTTTCCATTTGTCTTATTCATTTGTCCAATATGCTTGATAGTGACAAGACAATGGACAAAGGCTTACACATTTGTCTTGTTAAGACAAATAGAAAAATCATTATGGTCTATTACCATAAGAGCCAACCGGTTTTTAATATAGAAGAGAGAGAGGATTTTTCTCATTTAATTCATTCTTATTATTTTTATGAAAATACCTCCCTTCTCTCTCTTGTTCTTCACAAAATTCATTTTTGTGAATCTAATTTGTTTAAATCAAACACTAATAATACTAGAAGTAGTATATGAGTACTAGTAATAGATTTTAAGGTAAACTACATTACAAACATCTAGTACATGTTTATTTGTGGGATTAAGGGATAGTCTTGGGTGCAACTAATTGGAGGGCTTCTATTTTGAGGTCATGTTTGTTCATCCAATATTGTAAAGCTCAAGAACTAACAAGAAGGAGATCTTGTTGGTGCCCATTTGACCGAATTTCATATGGTGAGAAAATGATTTCTTCACTTATCTATTTTAGTTTGCATGCATAAGATTTACAATTTATTTTATGACTAAATAAATTTGAACCATATAAGAATATGTTAAAAATGAGATAAAGATTTCCAACAAATCCTTGTACTTAATTTTAGTATAAATAACCCATTGTACTACCTAGATTATCATCAATCTTTAATCAAGACTTAATCAATCCTTAATCATCTCTTAATTTAGTTGTAATACACATTTCAATATTAATCATATCTTAATCTTTCATTAATCTCTCAATTGTTCTTAGTTCTATTTGGGTAATTAGAAGATTATTTGGGTTTATTGGAGGATTGACAACCTTCCATCATTCATCAAGTACTTCTATTATTCTTTGCTTTATTATTTGGATCATCTCCATAGGTATAATCCCTTTTTACTCTTGTTTAATTATTGTTAATCACATCATTTATTCATCATGTTTTGCTTTGTTAGTATGATTGACAACCTTATTAGCATGCTAAACTTGATCATGAGTGAGTAGTTCTTTAGCTAGGGTTAATGGGGAATTAGGGGAAACAAACAAGGGAATTGATCTATGCTTAATCTAATATGTTTTCATAATTAATTTGCTTGCTTGTTGTCAATTCAACCTATGCACATGTTATGTTTGATGAAATGCGGGCCTATGAATCCTTGCATTTTTTACCCATCTCTTATCTTTTAAATGGGGCTTATAAGACATAAACCAACTCGAGCCTCATTAGACCATGCATAGAGTTGAATAAGGGGAGACTAAGTCGACTTGTAGGTGTTGTACAGTCTAGACGACTCGGCTCCGGGACCTAAATCTTCCTAGAGATTGTAAGATATACACTAACTCGATCCCATCACAACAATAAGTGCTTGCATCTATTTGAGAACATGTTTGTATAATCTATTTCCATGAATCCCCTATGAACCCATGACACCCTAGTGCTTTTAATCAAGTGTTTACAACCCCTTTATTTGCTTTACTTAATTTACATTCATCTTGTTGATTAGTTTAGACCACATCTCTTCTCAACCCAATTTGTGACACCCTAAGACATAGCTACTTGCAATTGAAAATCCTATATCAATACCCGTCCCTTGGGATCCGACCTTTACTTATCTCTTTACTAAGAGTAGTTTGTGAAGTTATAAATATTTTTTTGGTTGGTAGCTTTTGACGACGAGTTTTAAACCACACCAAAAATGGCGCCGTTGCCGGGGACGGTGTTCAATTGATTTGATTTTCGTTAATTGTTTTTAGTTGTGTCTTTCTTTACTTTGAGGGAGAACACTTCCTCAAGGTACTTCTCACCATTTTCTCTTAGTGTACTTTGTAAGATGGATCTTATAGATTGTTGTGTAGAGGACCATGTGAGCACTACTCTCATCAAAGACCCTTTGTAAGCATTGGGAGCCTTAGAAGCAAGAGAGGCTAAAAACAAGCATTGGGCATTGGAAGTAGATCTCGTTGAAGCCGCTCTAGCTTACAAAGATCTCACCTATGAGTAATCCATATTGATAAATAACATTCTCGAGGAAGTATCACAATCCACTAAAGAAGAACAAGCAACTAAAGATCATACCATGCAAGTCGAGGAGCAAGACGAATATGTCGAGGAATTTGACTACATTGGGTATGAGGAGTTCGAAGAACAAGTCAAATATGCCATGAGGATGGAATGTGTAATGGAGGTGGAAGATGTCCCTAGTGAAACTTCAATGGTAGAAGAGGTACAAAATCCAACTCTAAAACCCCTTCCCCCAAATTTGAAGTATGCTTACCTTGATGAGTCTAAAACCAAACCCGTGATTGTTAATGAAAAACTTGATGAGAACCAATTGGAAAGTTAGCTTGATGTGTTAAAAGAACATAAAAAAGCTATAGGCTATAGTCTAGGTGATCTTAAGGGAATAAGCCCCAATTTCTGCATGCATAGAATTCATCTACAAGAAGACCATATGCCTACCATCCAAGAACAAAGGAGACTAAACCCCCACATGCAAGAAGTTGTAAAAACGGAGGTTATGGAATTACTTGATGTGAGAATCATTTATCCTATATCGGATTCTTTGTGGGTTAGCCCCGTTCAAGTGGTACCTAAGAAAGGAGGTACCATGGTGGTAACAAATGATAAGAACGAGCTAATACCCACAAGGAAGATCATCGGTTGGCGTATGTGTATCAACTATCGTAAATTGAATTCCGCAACAAGAAAGGATCATTTCCCCTACCATTCATTGACCAAATGCTTGAGAGGCTTGCCTCTAACAAATTCTTTTGCTACCTTGACGGGTACTCGGGATTCTTCCAAATCCCGATACACCCGGATGACCAACACAAGACCACTTTTACATGTCCCTACGGTACTTTTGCATATAGGAGAATGCCATTCGGGCTATGTAATGCTCCCGCGACTTACCAAAGATGCATGATGATTGTCTTTTCCGACTATTTAGAAACTATAATGGAGGTTTTTATGGATGATTTTAGCGTTTATGGAAAAGACTTTGACTCTTGTTTGCATAACCTTTCTCTTGTATTGCAAAAATGTGAAGATGTGAGCTTTGTGTTGAATTGGGAAAAGTGTCATTTTATGGTCAATGAAGGTATTGTCTTGGGTCATTTAATCTCGGAAAAGGTCATCGAAGTTGACAAGGCCAAAGTTGAGGTGATAGAGAAACTCCCACCTCCCGTGGATGTTAGAGGGGTGCGGAGCTTTCTCGGTCATGTGGGGTTCTATCGCCGTTTTATAAAAGATTTTTCCAAAATCGCGAAACACCTTACTCAACTTTTGCTTAAGAATGCCCAATTCCAATTCACTAATGAGTGTGTTGAAGCTTTTGATAGAATCAAGGAGGCACTAATCTCGGCACCAATCATCCAACCACCAAATTGGGAACTACCATTTGAGATCATGTGCGAAGAAAGTAACTACGTCGTTGGAGCGATTCTTGGCCAACGGGTAGGAAAGGCTTTGCATGCTATCTATTACATAAGCAAGACTCTTGATGCCGCCCAAGTAAACTATGACACCATGGAGAAAGAACTTCTTGCCATTGTCTATGCATTAGACAAATTCCGTTCCTATTTGCTTGGATCAAAAGTGATTATTTTCTCGGACCACCGTGCTCTTAGACATATCTTGATAAAGAAAGAAGCAAAACCAAGATTGTTGAGGTGGATTTTGCTACTCCAAGAATTTGATTTGGAGATAAGGGATAAGAAGGGAGCCGAGAATGTGGCAGCGGATCACTTGTCAAGAATTCGATTCCATGATGATGAGGGAGAGACGCCTATCATTGACTCTTTCCCCGATGATATTTTAATGGCCATCCATTCACAAATCGAGAAACACATAACACCATGGTTCGCCGACTATGCTAATTACATTGTGGGAGGAGTTCTTCCCCCAAATTTGAACTGCAATCAAAGAAAGAGATTCTTGTTTGAAGTGAAGAGATACTTTTGGGACGATCCCAATATTTACAAGGAATGTAGTGATGGACTTTACCTAAGATACATACCCCAATGGGAAGTTCAAGGTGTTTTAGAGGGATGCCATTCATCACCATATGAAGGACATCATGGAGCACGAAGAAAAATTGCTAAAGTCCTTCAATCAGGCTTCTTTTGGCCTACCATGTTTGAAGATGCTAGGGAATTTATTCTCCATTGTGACCCTTGCCAAAGAACCGAAAACATTTCTTGGAGAAATAAGATGCCACAACGAGGAATATTGGAAGTAGAAATTTTCGATGTATGGGGCCAAGGAACGTTTGTATCATCTCAAGGAAACAAGTACATTCTTGTACCCGTCGATTACGTATCAAAGTGGGTAGAAGAATTTGCTACCCCAACCGATGACGCCAAAACGGTTACTAAACTTCTCAAGAAATTAATCTTTCCAAGATTCGGAGTCCCTAGAGCAATTATTAGTGATGGACGGACACATTTCCATGAAAATAAGCTCACATCTCTTTCGACAAAGTATGTTGTTCAAAACAGAACCGGCTTGGGATACCATCCTCAAACAAGCGGTCAAGTTGAAGTCTCGAATAGAGAGATCAAGTAAATTCTTAAGAAGGTTGTTAACAAGACTCATAAGGATTGGAGCATGAAGCTTGATGACACCCTTTGGGCTTATAGGACGGCCTATAAGACTCCCATAGGAGCCTCCCCTTACAAGCTAGTCTATGGAAAGGCATGCCATTTGCCAATTGAGTGGGAGTACAAAGCCTTTTGGGCAATCAAAGCTCTCAACCTTGATCTTAAGCTAAGTGGTCAAAAGAGGATATTGCAAATTCAAGAGTTGGAATAATTCCGACTACACTCCTACGAAAATGCAAAGATCTAAAAGGAAAGAACCAAATTGCTTCATGACAAGAGGCTTAGGCAAAAAGCCTTGCACAAGGAGATAAAGTCCTCTTATTCAACTCCCGATATCGACTTTTTCCGGGAAATTTAAATACAAGGTGGATGGGTCCCTATGTAATCACCGAAGTGGGAAAGTATGGAGACTTTGAGATAAAGTCGGAAGATGGAAACAAATTCAAGGTCAAGGGTCAAAGATTGAAACCATACTATGAAGGAGCATTCATAGGAGAAGTAGAGGTCATCCGCCTCGAGTGTCTCCCACCATGATAAGACCATCAAATGAGAGAGTTAGGTGGAGTCCTCCCTAAACCACTACTTGTAAATATACTAACCCTTCTTACTTGTATTTTTAACTTTATTACATTTGCATTTAATTTTCCTATAGCATGATTTTGGCATGAGAGATGGTGAGGGAGTGCTACTAATCTCGTTTGATGAATGAAGGAAATGACGATTTAAGTGTGGGAAGCACCCTTATCAATTAATGAAATAAGAAGAAAGAAGAGCAAAAAGGAGGAATCCCCACGAGCAGACCTGACCTCGTGGGAGCTGAACAATATCCGAGCGTCTCCAGTAGTGATCCGAGTGTCCTGACATCGGGACGTGGGGGCTGAAGGGCTTCAAGATGTGGAAAAAAGTCCTGTAAGAAAATTTGCGTAGACCAGCATAAGGACGCTCGTCCCCAACCTAAGGACGCTCGTCCCACTATCGAGTCGCGCGTCCTGGGAAGTTCCAAACTTATGAAATTTTGCTGTAAGAAAATCTGCACGTCCCGGGCACAAGACGAGCGTCCCAGAAAGAATCTACTCAAGTCGAGCTGAAGTCGCGCGTCTCAGTGTTGTTTTTGCTATTCCAGAATTTCCTGTAAGGAAATCCGCGCGTCCCGAGCCTGATCCGCGTGTCCCTACCTGCTCGTATTATTTCTCTACAAAATAGAAGACGCTCGTCCCAACTGCGAGCCGCGCATCTCCCTCCCATGCTACTCTTCTCTCAACTACAAATATCAAGACACCTCATCCCTCTCTCCTCAATAAAACATAGAATCCTCTCCCAAATGCTCAAAACACACCAAAAACACCCAATTGCATCTCCAATATAAAATACCCAAAACCTAGGATTTGAAGGGATCTCAATTGCAAAGATTAATCTTCATCTCATTCAAGCAAAATCTCAAGATCTACTTTCAAGATGAGACCCAGAGGATCCCTACCAAAAGAAAGAAGAAGAACAAGGGTTATAGGAAGCTCTTCTACCTCTCATCTCAACACATTGAGAAGAGAAAATGAAGAAATCATCGATCTTTCAAGACTAAATTGAGTTCTCAAACATTGAATTTGTCAATGACACTCAGCGAATCATCTTTCACCGTCTCCTAGGTAAGAATATTCTTCCAACTAAGTTTTTTTGCCATGAGACATTAAGGAAACTAGGGATATACCATCAAACCAAGGCACTCTTCGAATTATTTGGTCTTTCGACTTTGTTCAACATGCATGAGCTTACATATCGACCATTAGTCCTCGAATTCTTGAGTTTTATGAAAATATCAACCTTAAACAAGACGATTTGTGTGGCATTCCGACTTGAGAACACAACAAGAATGATGACCCTTGTGGAATTTGCGGGTGTGTTGGGACTTGATGTATCGCCTACCCGTACATCAAAACCCCGGAACTATAGCATAGCCCCACTTTGGCGAGACTTGACGGGACGCAATTTCTCAATCATCAAAGAATGCTCGGCCTCTTATATCCAAAACCCCATCATCCGTCTCATATACCGGTTTATAGCGAGCACTCTCATAGCCCACCGCGATCCCCCGGTTGTGAACGAACTTGATCTAGTCTTTATGGAGTCCTATTTAAAGATACAAGGGAGGAGCAGTTATCATTTCAACGCCCCCTTAGTACTTGGTGTTGTTGTAAAACTCGTCGTCAAAAGTTACTCAACCAAAACAATATTTATAACTTCACCAACTACTCTTAGTAAAGAGGCAAGTAAAGGTCGGATCCCAAGGGACGGGTATTGATGTAGGATTTTCAATTGTAAATGGTCGTGTCTTAGGGTGTCACAATTTAGAGTTGAGATAGGAGATCAATTAAAACTAATCAACAATAAAAACAAAGCAAGGTAGATAAAATGAAGGTGTAAACAATTGATTAAAAGCACTAGGGTATCATGGGTTCATAGGGGAATACATGGGAGTTGATCATACAAACATATTCTCAAATTATAAACAAGCAATTATTATTGTGATGGGATCGAGTTAGTGTATATCTTACAATCCCTAAGAAGGTTTGGGTCCCGGAACCGAATCGATTAGATTCTACAATACCTACAAGTCGACTTAATCCTCCTTATTCAACATTATGCATGGTCTAATGAGGCTCGAGTTGGTTTATGTCTTACAAGCCTCATTGAAAAGATAAGTCATGGGTAAAAAATGCAAGGATTCATAGGCTCGCATTTCATCAAACATAACATGTGCATAAGTTGAAATCACAACAAGCAAGTAAATAAAT
Source organism: Silene latifolia (assembly GCF_048544455.1). Classification (NCBI taxonomy): domain Eukaryota; kingdom Viridiplantae; phylum Streptophyta; class Magnoliopsida; order Caryophyllales; family Caryophyllaceae; genus Silene; species Silene latifolia. The sequence goes on from NW_027413640.1 coordinate 801,185, forward strand.
TATGTGAACATATTAGATTAAGCATGAATTATTCCCCATGTTGGTTTCCCCTAATTACCCATTAACCCTAGCTAAGGAAACTACTCACTCATGATCAAGTTTAACATGCTATTAAGGTTGTCAATAACATTAACAAGGCAAAACATGATGAATGAATGAAAATGATTAACAATAATTAAAGCAAGGTGTTGAACCATATTGAATATATGTTTATGTTTTGATGATGTCAAGAGTGCTTTAGTATCTATATACTCGTTGCGCATAATTGTTTGTTTAGTCTTTTAGATTGGACTTACTAATCGCAAGCATTAAAGAATTGTGACGGAAGTATACAAGAACATATCATGATCATGCCCTCATTCACGGATCAAGATATTTCAAGATAGTGGAAGAATTATTCAAGCATTCATGAGACGATGAAGCTCATTTAAAGATTGATCAAGCTTGAATGATAAAGTAGCCTACACTCGAAGATCTCCTAACGAAGATTAGAATAGCGTAGATGATTATCTCGTAATGATAAAAGTAAGAATGAACTTCTTACATTGGTAAAGTTATGGCCTCACAGCTATAACATTAATTATATAAGAGCTCAATATTATAGCTCTTCTAGTATAACATTGAGATGTGAAGTTTATAAAACACACGACAAAATAGTTTTTAAATTATTTTTGGAAAACCGTTTTAAATGTTTTAGTAAAAGTATTTATTTTACAAGAGAGCTTATTTTAATATTGAGTATGGTTTTACTATGAGCTTATAATTAGCAATTATGATTGAATCAACTTATGAGTTGAGGCATCTTGCTAATTAGGGTTTCTAGTTTCTACATACTCTAAAAAAACCCTAAACCTAATTTATCTTACCTAGGGTTTTCGTGAAAGAGGATTGGGCTTATGAGTCGTTTCTTTATCATACACGGTTACTCTTTGTACAAGTTAAGGTTTATGTAAATCTTTATAATATTTTATTAGAGATTTAATATGTCTTTTATATTATTTTGATTAATTTTTTCCTAACTTATAAGATATTATTTTTGCAAAGATAGAAGGAAAAGATTGAGTAAACCTTTAAAATAATATTTGATTAGAGATTTGTTATCTCTTTATTATTTGATTTATTCCTTTCTATCTTATAAAAATATTAGGGTTGAATAGTGCCGCGTGAACAGTGCGTGAATAGTGCTGTGAATAGTAAAACATGAATAGTAATTTCCTTCTTGCACAATAAGTCTTTGCTTGGATAAGGGTTAAGGTTTTAGGATAATATTTGATAGAGATTTTTTTATCTCCTTATCTTATCTTTCCTAATCTCCAAGATATTGGTGAGTTGTTAAGATAGGAAGATATTATTTATTAAGGCAGGTCTTGGAGAAGAATTAAGGACGATTTAACTTAATTCCTTCTTGCTTTAAAAGACTTCCACACGGCACTTAGGGTTTTTAATAAACCGAAACTCTTGCTCCTCTTTTACTATAAATATTTCATACTTTACATCATTAAAAGTTAAGACCTTTGAGCATAACTTTCATATATTTTCAAAAAACAAAAACCGTGTTTAGAGCAAAAACCATTTTGATATTTTTCGAAAAAGGTCGTGTGATTTATAAACTTGTGCATTCGTTCTTATTGTTATCGTTATAAGATAATAGTGCTTTAATTGATTTCTTACTCGTTCATTAACGTGAGCTTTTAGTAGAATCATTAAGTGCTTTTTTATTAGCGTAAGTTAGTCACTCGAGTATTTAACGGTACTCATTGAGTTACAACTAGAGTTAGTTGTACGAGTTGGGTTGGTAAATTTGTAATCCGTAGAAAGGTACTAAATTTATTAATCGAGAATAGTGGACGTAGGTTTCGACTTGTGAAAGTGAACCACTTCAAAAATCCGTGTGTGTCTCTTTATTTCGATTATTTGCTTTGCTTTTAATTCTTTAATTAGTTAGTTAGTTAAAGTTTAACCAATAAACTTTAAATAATTAATTATACATACACAATCGTAGCCAAAAGTTTTAAATCCTCAATTCACCCCCTCTTGAGTATTTCGGATCGATAGACTCTTCAATTGGTATCAGAGCCTCGTGCGCTTGATTGCCTAACCGCAAAGAGGCTGATCTATATATCTTTACTTATCATATCGTTTTATATTCCGCTGCCTATCACGTGATAAAAGGATTCCAAATAGCTCAAGTGTCCTGTCTTTGATGGGAAGAATTATGGGTTATGGAAAAACATGATGACCCACTATGTCGAGGCCGACTACAAGAAAGCCGAAAAGAACTCTAAAGCTATAAGTCTATTGCAAAACGGCATGACCTCTACAGAGTTCGATCGGTTCTCTTCATGTACAACGGCCAAGGAGATATGGGATGGCCTTGAACTATCTTATGAAGGTACTTCCATTGTTAGGAAGCGTCGTATAGATCTGCTAATGCAGAAATATGAGCTATTCATTATGGAGCCTAATGAGTCGTTGGATAGCATGTCTGCATGGTTTTCAAGCATAATAAATGAACTGAAAAACCTAGGAAGGAAGTTCAGTACCGAGGACATTGCAAGGAAGGTTCTTAGGAGCCTAACTAAAAAGTGGCGTGCCAAAGTCACAACAATGGAGGAATCACAAGATCTTGAAAACTTATCCTATCAAGAACTCATTGGTACTCTCATGGCCCATAAAATTACTTTAAACGCCGATGACGCTGAACCAAGCAGAGGTAAAAACATGGCCTTGAAAAGCGAGGATGTCAGCTCTGACATAGAGGATGAGACCGTATTGTTTGCTCGTCATATTAAAAATAGGATCTTTCGAAACAAGCAAACAAAGTCTACTTCTAACAACAACAAGTCCTTTAACAAGAAAGCAACATAATCAAAATCGTCATTTAATAACATAGGTTGCTTCAAGTGTGGAGAATCTGATCACATGATTAAGGATTGTCCCACTTGGAAGAAAATTAAGGACAAGGCTCAAAGAGAAAAGACTAAGAAAGAATTCAAGCAAGTTATGTTGGCGTCATGTTGGGGAGAACTTGACACAGAAGATGATGAGGAGTTAGAAGATGAAGAAATTGCTCATCTTTGTTTAAGTAGCGTCAGTCTTGACCTATTTTCTGAAAATGATAATGATAGCTTGGACTCTTACTCAAATTATTGCTTTTTAGGAGAATCAGATGAAGATGACGATGATGAGGTAAGTTATCTTGAACTTAAGAAAGGAGTTAAGAAACTATCTAGAAATGCCTTGATTGAATACTTTGAACATTCCCTTGATAAATGTCATGAATAGGATATCACTAGTACAACAAGTCCTATTGACATCGCCTTAGTTACATCATTTCTTAAGAAAAACGACGTAATATTTAATAATGGAGTTATTAACATCGGTTTAAAAATAAAAACGATGTTATTTATATTATATTAACATCGGTTTATATAAAAACCGATGTTAATATATTGGCATTACATCAGTTTTCTGAAAACCGAGGTTATAACCGTTGACAATTATTTTAAAGGTCTTTCAAATACATCGGTTACATAACCGATGTCACTAAAACAATTTTTCACGCGACAAACACGTAATACTGACACCGCTTTCAGCAGTTACCCATGCAAAACCCTTCCCCTACGCAAAACCCTTACCTTTTTGCTTCCCACACAAACCCACGCACCCGTCGTCGTCGCCTCATCTTTTTCTGGCCACCACAATCCTTATCTACCCGTCGTCACGCGCACCTGCGAATCCCTGATCAATCTATTTCCTGCTTTGACCCCGTATAATATAGTAATCAGGTATGCACTGCATCCAAATTTTTCTTACTGTTTCTCCAATTATTTTGCAATTACATATGTTGTAGTCAATTATATGTGACAACTATTTGTTTACTTGTGTGATATGTGAAAGCAATCTGAAGTTATTTGCGATTGTTAGAATTCAATATAGCGATTTAGGGATCTGGTACTCCTGTTAATTGTTACGGAGTAATACCGTCTTATGCTACAATTAACACCGTCTTATGCTACTGCTGATGAAAAAAATATGCTTCTTCTCTTTAGCCTTTTCTTAATTAGAAACTTTCAATTTTATCTGGTTGAACTAACGTGAATGCTGGTTTCTAAAGTACTGGTCGCTATGTTTTCAAATTAATGTTCTGAATCAGTTGGAGATGATTATGTTGTTTTGTGCCATCTTGCTGAATGTCTGATATGTGGTCTGAGTATGCCAACAGCTTGGTTACTTTTCTGTCGATAGTGACATGAAGAATTCGTTACTCCCGCCACCCATTGAATTACCCTATATACTTTGTCTTGTACAAAAAATTAAAGATATTACTAGCACCTACCAAGTATTAAAATGTTTACAGTAATGAATTTGATGTAAAAATCCGAGGTCATACGCTATCCTGAATGCAAATGTCAGACAAAAATGAATTTCCAATCAAGAAGTATGTTCATTAGTTATCTGGCTTTAGGGCGAACATTAATGTCGTTTTTGCTGTAAACAGTTGTCTGGCCATAAGGCATTGATACCAGCTGTAGCATAAGACGGTTATAACTTCGGTTTTTAGAAAACTGATGTAATGCCAATATATTAACAAGGTTAGAAGTTAGTAGTCTGGTCATAAGGCACTGATACCAGCTGAGGATATATGGGGAATTGATACCAGCTGAGGATATACGATCTTGGTTGTTGATCATTTGAGTTTCTTACTGCTAGCGTAGGAGTAAGATACATTTAGTTATATTTCCCTGCAAATGAGTCATTGAGTTTCATAAACAATTATTTTAGTGAGGTGCTCATCAGAAAAATTGTACGCTGTCTCGAGTATAGAGCAATGGTGTTTATATCAGGATGAGTGATATGTACTGAATTATGCATCATGGGAAGTGCAGGGAATGTTAATGTCGTTTAAGAATTTGGCTGGCCTCAGGAATAACATAACTAAGAAGAAAATCGTCAATAGCGATGGATTCGCTGATGTTACGAGACTTTGAGCCTGAGGGACTGTTACACGGAATTGTACATTGCAAACTGGTCTCTTGTTTATATGGATGAAGTGAAATGATTCTACCGGAATATAACTATATGAACTATATTATCTTGGGGATTATGCATATATACTTCCTCGGGGTTATTGACATAATAATAAGTCTATCATGGATTCAAGGATTTGATAGTTGAAATTAGTGAAGAAAAATGCATGTTTTGTGAAAAGTTGAGGGGGTATGGTTAACTAAAGGGAATAAACAAATAGCGGTTGTGAACCAAATATACAAGTTTAAAGCACCTGTTCAATGTTAAAGTGATTAGAAAACCTTATGGGTATAGCTCTTCTTAGGGGATTTATCCACAAACACAGTGAGGTTGCAATTCTTTCACACAGAATTTTCGAGTTAACCAAAAACAGTAGCCTTAATCTCCTCCTCACTTGGCCCTATACACATTTCCTCCCAACTTGAGCTATCAATTTTACTGCCAGAATCAACAACATGCTGCAGCACATCAATTGTTGCAGAACTGGACCCTAGTAACTCCTGGTAGTTATCCACAAAGGCTTCTAAAATCTACTTAGACTTAGTTTCCACCAATCAACCAAAACCTAACTCGCTAAAACCCCAATTTCTCTACTTAATTTCCACCAAATCTCAATTAATCTGAGGCAAATTAATCTCACTCCATCCTTTTTTTTACCAAGTAGGAGTACTAATTAGTGAAACTTCCAGTTAGCCATGTTGTTTATCATGGTAAGTTCAATCGACTAGCTAACAACATTAAATTATATGTATGAATGATCTATAATATGATTACTTTTCATGTATTCAATTTCAGGGCTTGGAAAATGTAACACCCCGTAATTTCGGACCGTTATTATATTGCGAAAGTAATTTATTAATCAAGTTGAATTTAATATTAATGTATATGAATTAATAATAATTCAATGAAATATAATTCTATTATATTTTGAAGTAAATTATTTATTTTGATAGTTTCGAAATGTTTAAAAATAGTTTAAACCATGTAAAAACCCTTTATTTCGAAATAAGGGCATATCGGGGAAAATGGCGATTCTTGTGAAAATTGGGCAAACGATTTTGAAAATGGGTCATATGAGTACTCAATCTTCTTGTAAGCTCGTGTTTAAGCACTTTGGCATTGTCGGAATTTGCATTTGACGAACGGTTCTAATTATCGTCGAAACGAGCCAAAACCGACTAATGAAATTCCGCCACATACCCCGCTCCTTCCTCCTTTCCCACGGCACACCTCCTCTTCCTCCTTCCCATTTCTTCCTAGGACTTCCTTTGTTCTTCTTTTGTGCCTCTTGACCGAAATCCACAAAAAAAAAAACAAATAATCTTACAATCGTAATTTCATCATAACTTCTTCGTTTCTAGTCCGATTTTCGCAAAATTTATATTTTCGGAATCCTCTCTTCAAGATCTACATCCTAGTATGTTTTAATTTCAGTTTTCATTATGTCGATTTAAGATGATTTTGGGCATAATTTCGGTTTTAATAGTTATTATTGTGTTTTTGTTGTTTTTAATAGTTGAAGATTATGAGGATGATATAGGGGACTCCTATATAGTAGAGGATGATGGGTAGCTACTGTTTTAAGGGTTTTCTCAAGGGTTATTTTGCCTTTTTCTAGCTTAAGGTAACATATTTCGAGTTACTCGACGAATAAATGTCACATTCTTTGCTTTTTGTATGATTTTATGATTATTATTTGAGTAGTTTATTTCACATGAAAATATGTGTTAAATTCATGTCTTTTGTATGTTTAAGTTCACATATTAGTATGGAAATGAAATGGGAATGATTAATTGATGCTTCGACGATGTTAAACCGAACAAAAATGGAGAAATGGAGGGTTTGGGGGCGGCCCAAAGAGCCCACGGCAGTCGTGCAGGCCACGGCAGGCCCGAGTTGGCCCGGGTTGGCCCGTTGCTTGTTTTCGCGATTTTCCATGCGTTGTTTGTCGTTTCGGATGAATTAATGTTATATTTAGTATAAGTAACATATGGGTAGTCTTATGAAATGAATCATGTTAGTAGTAAATATAATGTTGATGGTAAAATTATGTTTATATTGGTAGTTGCACATGTTAGGATAGGTTATGATATGAAATTGTAAGGAATAGGCTTAAAATGAATTTTATAGCGATAATTGCAATGTTTGGATGATTATGCCGAAAAATCGAGCCCTTGGTCCCTTTGATCAATCGATGTCGATCAATTGTGTGATTGGTCACCGTGATTGAACCCGCACTGTCGCAGATCAAAGGGGTTGCGGGTAAAAATTCGGTTGGATGAAAATTATTGTGAAAAGTGGATAATTGGCCTTATTCTTGTTTTAGGCCATTTATTATGTTTTTAGTTCACATGTGTTGTTGATTGATTGGAATGGTTTCTTATATTGTAGAAACGGCCTTAGATTCCCTGAAACCTTTAATATTGTTAATATTGCTTGAAATGGAATTGGTATTGAACACTTCTTGCAGGTTGTTGTGTTTGTCATAGATAGGCCTTTATAGTCTTTGACGAGTATATGTTCACTGCTTAATAGCCTTTGTGTTCCTGACTTGGTGGGATTATATCCAAGTTGGGGCATGACCTCGTTACTTATTTTGAGGGTAAGTGGTCAGCTTAAGTACTAGCCAACCCTTTGGTGGACTCCTTAGGGTACTCACTTTGTTTTAAAAAAAATTGTGGGTCTTGGGTGCGGTGGTGTGTATCCGCATGTCTAGGTCTCAAGGTGATTTTAGGCTAGGGTTGTGTTGTGTCTTGGCCATGTTTTGATAGAACCTCGAGCCAAGATACCGGTTCGATTACCTTCCCTACCTCGTGGTATAGACTCGAGTTCTGAGTGACTATTGACGGTGCTAAGAACTTATGCCTGTCTTTGATATATTGCCCTTTCTTGTATGGTGATTTTATGAATTGTAATAGGTGAGATGCAAGCCGGTTACAATTGATAAAGTTTGGATTACTGCTTGTTATATGTTTCACATGATAGTTTAATTTGGTCAGTTTAGTGTTCATATATTAGAATATTCGATAATTAGTTTATTTATGATGTTGTTTACATGTTACATTACATGTTACATTAAATATGACATTTCGTGGGTCGGGAGGACTCAAGTTACTCCCCACTGAATTGTGGCTTTCGTGTTTGTATAAAATGCAATTGACAAGTTGATGATGTTTAGATGGGGTACATGGACGAGCTAGCGAGCAAAAGAACCTTGGACCTAGTTTGGTTATATTTTGTAGTAAACCTTTAAACTTATGGTTGTGTTTATATTTTGGAGGGACATATGTCTCCCTCTCTTACTTTGGTTTGTATCACTTTATTCTCGCGACTTTAGCTATGTTACGTAAATTAGTTTGTTAGTTTTTGCAGGTTTTGGCACTCTTCTTTTGGAAATGTTTGTGAATGGTTTAGAAAAGTTTTTTTAAAAATTACAGGTTTTATCTAGTTGAACCAATTACAAACATATCCTGTCAGTTTTTCTGTAGAATTTACGTGTTTATTTAACGCTAAAAATGAGGGTGTCATAGTTGGTGTCAGAGCATATTTGCTCCCGACGCACGTTTGTGCACCCCAATATAAATAACTTGACCTTCAAATAATAAACTCGAGAGATGGGTAGGATGGGTAGACTTAGGACCTTATGTTGTAGTCTCTTTGTGATTGCTATTTGTTAGGTGCTAACCAATGTTCTCTTTTGCAAGATGGCCCTCCAAGAAACGTAGATAATGCAATCCTACAAGCTAGGTTTGTTAATTGTTAGTTATTAATTTTCGTGCCGTTGAAGCTATGACCGTGATCTTACTCGTTGGTGACCAAGATTGAGTGGCCGTTGCCGAATGTTGAAGATTGGTTATGCCAAATGAAGGATGCTTCCACTTTCTCGATATTTCTTTTCGTATTCAGTGTACCCTACCTTAATCTTTCAATCTAGTTGTCTATTCGCCTTTCTAATTCCTCTTCTCTCGCCTTGGTAATTACTCTTCTATTCTTTCTCCCGATTCATCCTTGGTTCGTTATCTTCTTATAATAAGAGTCCTTGTGGACACCTTCCTTTTATTCCACGGGGTAGTCCCCTTGTTCAAGAGAACTCGGTTTTGAGAGAATGTTTTTAACTGAGTCTCGTACCTTGGGGTGAGTGAATGTATCATTGGAAGGCGTGAACGAGTTGAGAAATTGATTGTTTAAGGTTTGAGTTGTATATGAGAAGATAACTTGGGATCCTTTGGTTAGTCTTGTTAGTTGTGCTTGATGAGAGAGCCTAGTGAGTTGAGAAACACCTTGGGATTTATGTCTATTGAGAGCTTGTTTGTTATAGGTGATTGAGCATGGGTACTACCTTAGCACATAAATTGGAATGAACCTAAGCTACTTCATTTGAGAGTCTCGATGTTTCTTGTGGAGAATTAAAGGAATGATAGTTAGCCCAATCTTTGTAGGCCTTGAAAGGAATACAATAGGACATTGACGTTGCTTAATGGATTGGTATCGTACTTTGGAATTAGTTAGTTTGTTAAAACCTTTTTAGTTGACCAAATCTAGTATAGAGTAGCCCTTGTTGACCTTTTGAAATTTGAGAACACGTGGTTGACCTTATTAATCATATCTGAATTTGGGAATTTTGGTGGGGAGTTGTTCGATGTAGTTCGTGAGTTCAAAGATGCGATTCTAATTTATGGTATCGGAGACTAGAAGTACGAAGTGGTGAGATGATAGTGTAAACAAGCCATGGTACTTGGGGATGACATAGCAAGTGAAGTTCGATGACGAGAATTGTAAAGGAGATACTTTGGGACTTGGATGGTAACAAATGAATTTGTGTGGTGAATTGAATTTTGGCTCTTGGAACCAATTGAGTTGAGGAAAACCTACCATTGTGGAGTCCTTGTTAGTCCTATGGTTTGGTAGACTTTTGAGTCTTTGTTGAGCACCTTAGTGATGTAACCTTATCATAACGATCATAAGCTTTGAGGAGTGTTTGGTTAAGTGGTAACCCTTTCATTATGCCGCTTCTGTTCTCCTCTCCTTCTCTTTAGCGTTCGTTGAACCCTGTTTTTATGCCGAAGTTTACGTATCTTCCTCTTGCCCGAGATATCTTCTTGACTCGAGTACCTCTTATTTCACAACCGTTATCTTTACGGTTCGACTCCCTAGTTTCCTAACTTGTCATGCTCATGCACCCTTCGAAAATATTTTACCGTTTCTCTATTCCGTTATCACTCCTTATCTACTTAGTATAGTTGGTACCTTGTTGACCATGTTTACAGAGTTAGTGGGATGTGATTTGAGGATTTTTGTATTTTGATTTTTGTCGGGAATTGGTGTAGGAGTTTGTGTCTGTATTTGACCATGTAATATGAGAGCTAGATTTTTGATGGAATTCTTATGATGGCAATGTTGTAGTCTCCTTGCGATTTGAGGTTCGCGTGATTCGGTGGTATAAGACTTACTTTGGTTTCGATGTGATGATGAGACCAATGGGATTAGTTTACCTTGGTGGAGTATTTCTATGGTTATTTTGGATTTGTTTTGGGCATTGTTCGTTCGGGGATTGTTCGTTTGTCATTTGAGCCTTACTTTACGGTATTGGGGATTGATAGCTAGGTTTGTGGAATGTTATTGTAAGTTTGGACCTTATATTTAATCCTTTGAGGAATCTTTCTATTGGAATTGGAATATTGTTGGGAAGTAGGATAGTGAATCTTGAGTAAACCGATCAGATAATTTGTGTGATGAACCCATTTATCTTATAGTTAGTGCTAATTATGGATTGGATAGTGCAACTTGTTGCTTGTGGGTTGGTTTCAAGCATGAATGCGTTTGGGAATATTGAATCTTGGTAAGGGTATAATATTGTTACTAGTTTCGACTTTGGATTTTGATTTTGTTCGGTGGAGGATATTGGTGGAAACATTTTGATTGGGAAATTGTTAAGTTATAATTGTAGTGGATATGATTGTCTCAAGGATTAACTTATAAGTAGACTTGTCGATGAGTGGTTCAGATGGCTCTTTGGATTAGCGTGGCCTCTGGTTGTTGCCCTGTTGATGTTCGGAGGACCTAGTAGGGTGACTCTGTGGTTGGAAAATTGAGTGAACTTTTCTCGATGTACCGATCCTCCTAATTCCGATCTCCGACAATTGTCATTCTTGCTATTCTGGCTTGTTCCGTTGAGTTCGCCTTTTTGGAACTCATTTGACCTTTTTAGTAAAGCGTCTTGTTCGTTGACATCTTTATTGACTTCATCCAAAAATTCCACCTTTAAGAGTTCAATTCCTTCTTGTCTGTTGGGTGTGAGTTCCCTATCGCGAGTTGCCCTTCTCGTTCCCGAGTTGTTTTCCATCTTGCTTAGATTCTATCTAGTTTGAGTAAACTTTTGGTTCATTATTTTAAATTTGAAGTTAAATCTACAAATTGACCTCTTTCTATAACATTTGAAAATGATTTCTCACTTTCTTTCAACCTTAGTGTTCGATTTGATACCTAAGCTATTTCTCGTTTTATGTAATTTCGGACCAATGTGAGTTAACTTTTCGATTCATTGTTAAAATTTGTATTATATTTGAAAACTTGACTTCTGGTAAAGTTTGAAAAATGATTTACCATTTTTCTATAACAATTGCATTCGACCTTTCGCTTTCATTTTGTTTTGGCGTTGATTCGTTGTCGATTCGTTATTGGAGACGTCGATAACTAGTTCGCACTTATCGGCGAATGATTTCGTATTTTGATTTGCCCTTGATTCGAATGATAGCGCTTGCATGCATCAAGAGTTCTCTCATTCCTTTGATATGGACATCGTGCTTTTGAAAGTTTTCTTAACCCCTTTTGAAGGATCATCTTTTGAAATTCCAATTTGTTTTGAATGTTTTGATTTTCGCCCTTGGAAAATTGAGTTCGTCCTTATTGTATTTTCGTTTTCTACTTGCAAGTTTCGAGGACGAAACTTCTTAAAAGGAGGGATGATTGTAACACCCCGTAATTTCGGACCGTTATTATATTGCGAAAGTAATTTATTAATCAAGTTGAATTTAATATTAATGTATATGAAGTAATAATAATTCAATGAAATATAATTCTATTATATTTTGAAGTAAATTATTTATTTTGATAGTTTCGAAATGTTTAAAAATAGTTTAAACCATGTAAAAACCTTTTATTTCGAAATAAGGGCATATCGGGGAAAATGGCGATTCTTGTGAAAATTGGGCAAACGATTTTGGAAATGGGTCATATGAGTACTCAATCTTCTTGTAAGCTCGTGTTTAAGCACTTTGGCATTGTCGAAATTTGCATTTGACGAATCTGTTCTAATTATCGTCAAACGAGCCAAAAACCGACTAATGAAATTCCGCCACATACCCCGCTCCTTCCCTCCTTTCCACGGCACACCTCCTCTTCCTCCTTCCCATTTCTTCCTAGGACTTCCTTTGTTCTTCTTTTGTGCCTCTTGACCGAAATCCACAAAAAAAAAACAAATAATCTTACAATCGTAATTTCATCCTAACTTCTTCGTTTCTAGTCCGATTTTCGCAAAATTTATATTTTCGGAATCCTCTCTTCAAGATCTACATCCTAGTATGTTTTAATTTCAGTTTTCATTATGTCGATTTAAGATGATTTTGGGCATAATTTCGGTTTTAATAGTTATTATTGTGTTTTTGTTGTTTTTAATAGGTGAAGATTATGAGGATGATATAGGGGACTCATATATAGTAGAGGATGATGGGTAGCTACTGTTTTTAGGGTTTTCTCAAGGGTTATTTTGCCTTTTTCTAGCTTAAGGTAACATATTTCGAGTTACTCGACGAATAAATGTCACATTCTTTGCTTTTTGTATGATTTTATGATTATTATTTGAGTAGTTTATTTCACATGAAAATATGTGTTAAATTCATGTCTTTTGTATGTTTAAGTTCACATATTAGTATGGAAATGAAATGGGAATGATTAATTGATGCTTCAGACGATGTTAAACTGAACAAAAATGGAGAAATGGAGGGTTTGGGGGGCGGCCCAGCAGGTCCGGCAGGCCCGTGCAGGCCCACGACAGGCCCGGGTTGGCCCGTTGCTTGTTTTCGCGATTTTCCATGCGTTGTTTGTCGTTTCGGATGAATTAATGTTATATTTAGTATAAGTAACATATGGGTAGTCTTATGAAATGAATCATGTTAGTAGTAAATATAATGTTGATGGTAAAATTATGTTTATATTGGTAGTTGCACATGTTAGGATAGGTTATGATATGAAATTGTAAGGAATAGGCTTAAAATGAATTTTATAGCGATAATTGCAATGTTTGGATGATTATGCCGAAAACTGAGCCCTTGGTCCCTTTGATCAATCGATGTCGATCAATTGTGTGATTGGTCACCAGTGATTGAACCCGCACTGCCGCAGACCAGGGGTTGCGGGTAAAAATTCGGTTGGATGAAAATTATTGTGAAAGGTGGATAATTGGCCTTATTCTTGTTTTAGGCCATTTATTATGTTTTTAGTTCACATGTGTTGTTGATTGATTGGAATGGTTTCTTATATTGTAGAAACGACCTTAGATTCCCTGAAACCTTTAATATTGTTAATATTGCTTGAAATGGAATTGGTATTGAACACTTCTTGCAGGTTGTTGTGTTTGTCATAGATAGGCCTTTATAGTCTTTGACGAGTATATGTTCACTGCTTAATAGCCTTTGTGTTCCTGACTTGGTGGGATTATATCCAAGTTGGGGCATGACCTCGTTACTTATTTTGAGGGTAAGTGGTCGGACTTAAGTACTAGCCAACCCTTTGGTGGACTCCTTAGGGTACTCACTTTGTTTTAAAAAAATTGTGGGTCTTGGGTGCGGTGGTGTGTATCCGCATGTCTAGGTCTCCGCAGATTTTAGGCTAGGGTTGTGTTGTATCTTGGCCATGTTTTGATAGAACCTCGAGCCAAGATACCGGTTCGATTACCTTCCCTACCTCGTGGTATAGACTCGAGTTCTGAGTGACTATTGACGGTGCTAAGAACTTATGCCTGTCTTTGATATATTGCCCTTTCTTGTATGGTGATTTTATGAATTGTAATAGGTGAGATGCAAGCCGGTTACAATTGATAAAGTTTGGATTACTGCTTGTTATATGTTTCACATGATAGTTTAATTTGGTCAGTTTAGTGTTCATATGTTAGAATATTCGATAATTAGTTTATTTATGATGTTGTTTACATGTTACATTACATGTTACATTAAATATGACATTTCGTGGCTGGGAGGACTCGAAGTTACTCCCCACTGAATTGTGGCTTTCGTGTTTGTATAAAATGTGATTGACAGGTTGATGATGTTTAGATGGGGTACATGGACGAGCTAGCGAGCAAAAGAACCTTGGACCTAGTTTGGTTATATTTTGTAGTAAACCTTTAAACTTATGGTTGTGTTTATATTTTGGAGGGACATATGTCTCCCTCTCTTACTTTGGTTTGTATCACTTTATTCTCGCGACTTTAGCTATGTTACGTAAATTAGTTTGTTAGTTTTTGCAGGTTTTGGCACTCTTCTTTTGGAAATGTTTGTGAATGGTTTAGAAAAGTTTTTTTTAAAATTACAGGTTTTATCTAGTTGAACCAATTACAAACATATCCTGTCAGTTTTTCTGTAGAATTTACGTGTTTATTTAACGCTAAAAATGAGGGTGTCACAGAAAAGGTATTCTTTTAGGGCTAGAACACGTGATATGTCCAAAAAAAAATGAACTCCAAATAAAAATGATTGAGGTATGTAGCTGTTTTTGTTAAAAATTCAATTACGCCGAGTATAGCTGCCTTTGATATGAATTGTGCCTTGAATTGCCTTTGGTATGAACTAGTCTTGAGCTACCTTTGCTACCATTTTCTTGTTTGTATTGATTGGTAAGGAGTCTTTATAATTATATGATGGCAATGTTAAGGAGCCTTTATAGTTATATTAGGGTATGTTCCTTATTTATGGGCACATGTGAGACTTGGTTATTATTTTGTGGGTATGTTCCTTATAAAATAAGGACATGTTGGGGTATGTTCCGTATAATTAAAATAAGGAAAGGTTCAAGGTTTTGACAAGTGAATATTAAGGACATATATTTGTATGTCCTTGTCAGCTGTCTACTTACTGTTGATTTTGTATAAATGTAGTGCTCGAGCAAAAGCAACCTGATTGTCCTTGTTGGCTGTTTACTTACTCTTGATTTTGTATAAATGTAGTGCCCTCAACAGCCGCAGAGTTATGAGTGCGGTTATTATGTTATGAAGTGGATGTATGATATTACTGTACGTTACGCATCATCAGAGAACGACATAGTAAAAGTAGCTTGATCTATTGTTGATGTGACCATAATTAGCGCATATTTAGCCCCCGAATTAGCCTTGTTCCCATGCTTTTTAGTGCCTATTTGGGTCATTTCTTATCTTTAGTTCTTTGTTTTGCATATTCTTTGAGATTTTGATCCCTTGGTAGGAAAGGAGTAAGAATCTTGCATTTTCATGGCAAAACGAGGCTAAATTGATTGTATTCAATGACCAAGCATCAAGAAGAGACAAGACTAGAAGGCCTTTGTACATATCATAGTAGAAGAACAATGTTGAGAAAGGATCCTTGCGTCCCCAAGGAAATCCCCAAGGAATTTATGAAGAAAAGGGAAGAAAAGAAGAAGAATTGACGCTGACCAACAATCCGAACGGATTGCGGACAATCCGCCCGTCCGGCCCAGAACAATCCGAGCGTCCCTCCTTGGAATCCGCTCGGATTCCCCCTCAACAATCCGAGCGTCCCTCTCCTGAATCCGCTCGGATTGCACCGCCCAAATCCGGCCGTCCCGACTCTAATCCGCCCGGATTCCTGCACAGCACGGATTTCATTCTTCAAGCTACGAAAAGAGAAGCCCTTCTCTCAGAAAATACCGGGTCCTCCTTGCTCAACTTAAAAAGTGTAATTACTAGTTTAGCCCTTAGTTAACCCTAATGCATCCTCCCTAATTTTCACTATAAATACCCCATTAGTCTAATTAGAGGAGCATGTTCTTCTTATCAATAATTAGTGTAGTTAATATCAATCAAATCTCTCTTCAATATTGTAATTAAGTATTAATCAAGTTTTAATCCAAGTTTTAGTTCTTTAATCTCTCTTTTGTTCATCCTTTATTTTGGGTAATTGAAGATTATTTGGGTTATTATTGGGAGATTGACAACCTCTCAATCAAACATCAAGTACTTCTATTATTCTTGCTTTGTTATTGGAATCATTAGTAGGTATAATCTCTTAATCCCTTTTTAATTATTGTTAATTACTTTCATTTATTCATCATGTTTCATATTGTTGGTATGATTGACAACCTTGCTAGCATGATCAACATGATAATGAGTGAGTAGTTTCTTAGCTAGGGTTTAATGGGTGATTAGGGGAAACCATCATGGGGAATGATTCATGCTTAAATCAATATGCTTTCATATCTTATTTGCTTGCTTGTTTTGATCTTAATACATGCACATGTTATATTTGATGAAATGCTAAGCCTATGAATCCTTGCATTTACTATCATCTTCTATCCTTTCAATGAGACTTGTAAGACATAACCCAACTCGAGTCTCATTAGACCATGCATGTGTTGAGTAGGAAAGATTAAGTCGACTTGTAGGTGTTGTACAATCTAATCGATTCGGCTCCGGGACCCAAACTTTCCTAGGATTGTAAGATATAACCCAACTCAATCCATCACAACAATAATTGCTTGCTTATAATTTGAGAACATGTTTGTATGATCATATCCCATGATTCCCCTATGATCCCATGACACCCTAGTGCTTTTAATCAATTGTTTACACCCCTTATTTTATTCATCTTGCTAGTTTATTTTCATTGTTATTTTAGTTTAGTGACCTTCTACACCAACCCAATTTGTGACACCCCTAGACACTACTAGTTACAATAGAATTCTCATTTCAATACCCGTCTTTTGGGATCCGACCTTTACTTGCCTCTTTACTAATTGTAGAGTTGTTTTGTGAAGTATAAATTGTGTTTTGTATCGACCATTGACCAACGACCACATATACTTAATTGTGAACACGAAATGGCATCGATCAAAAATGGCGCCGTTGCCGGGGACGGTGTTTAATTGTTTAAGATTTCTTTTTATTGTTATTAGTTGTGTCTTTCTTCACCTTGGGGAAGTAAAACTCCTCAAGGTTTGTTCTAATTGTTTTCGAGTTGTTTGATATTTTGCATGTCTAGAAGGTCACAAGGTGATTTGTTACCTTTTGACCGTGAAATCGAAAGAACCTTGACGAATAATAGGAGACTTGTTAGGAGGAATTTGGGAGGTGTTGGTGAAGTTGTTCAACCCACTAGTGAGTTTGTCAATCCTTTCGCAATAGAAGGAGAAGAGAACCCATTAAACAATACCACACAAAATCCACCTACAATGCCTAAATTCTCGTCACACTCTATACCCACCGAGGAGAATCTACCAAATGGTACTCCTACACCACAACATCTAACCGGAAATTTTATTGCCAAGTCCGCCTTCATCCAATTAGTTGAGAGGAGCCAATTCGGGGGAATGCCTAGTGAGGACCCTCATTCTCATATGGAAACCTTTTGCGATTATTGTGATGCTATCTCTCAAACGGGCGTGACTCAAGACCAAATTAGATGGGTCTTATTTCCTTTTTCGTTAATCGGCACCGCGAAGCAATGGTTGAAGGGCCTTGATAAGGCCACCCTTGGAATAGATTCTTGGAAGAAGTTAGCTCTAGCTTTCTACAAAAAATTCTACCCACCGGAAAAGACTAACATGCTAAGAGCTCAAATTACGGGTTTTAAGCAAAGGGATGAAGAATCTTTGTATGAAGCTTGGGAGCGGTTCAAAGGTATTTGTCGCTCATGTCCTCACCATGGACTTAGCGAATGGTTTTTGGTACAACAATTTTGGAATGGTTTATATGAAGATTCAAGGAACATTCTCAATATGGGATCAAATGGAATGTTCACCGAAGTTGATGACAATCAAACATGGAACAAGATTGAGGAAATGGCGGTCCATAATTCACAATATAGTAGACCTCGCAAGGCTACTAGAGGAGGAAAGCATGAAGTGGACTTCGTTACTCAATTGGGTGCTCAACTTAGTGCTCACATTGACACAATCAACTTGAAGTTTGAACAAGCTATGGCTAGACTTGAGGAAAACTCAAAATCATCAAAGCATCATGTCAATGCCATGACGGCATCCTCATCAATCCCAAGTGGGATATGTGAGAATTGTGGAACTTTGGGTCATGACCCAAGTGAGTGTAGGAGAACAACCGAACAAGTTAATGCTTTCCAAGCTTACAAAAGTGGTACCCCTTATTCAAATTTTTACAATGAAAACACCAAGTTCCATCCAAATCTCTCATACAAAAGCCAAAATGTTCAAAACCCTCAAACAACATACACTCCACCACCCATGAGAAATCAAAATCAAAGACCCTTTTACAATCAAAACCAAGGTTACCAAAATCAAAATCCATACAATCACCAAAATGACCAAGGTTTTGATGTCCAAAAGCGGTCCTCCAAATGCAAAAGAATCAACAAGAATTTTTCACTCAAATGCAAAAAGATAGCCAAGCAAAGGACACCACCATCAACAACATTCTAGCTCACACCAAGATGTTGGAAACACAATTGACTCAACTAGCATCTTCAAGCTCACAAAGACAAAAGGGGCAATTACCACCTCAAAGTAATCCCCCAAGGCATGAAACGTTAGTGCCATTCACTTGAGAAGTGGTACAAGGTATGAAGCAATCAAGGAGCAAGTTGAGAATGAAGTTGTGAAAGCTAGTGAGAATGAAGTTGTTGTGCAAAACTCCAAAGAAGGGGAATCATCAAAAGAAGAAAGTTCAAAGAAAAATGAAGACAAGGCCAAAGAGAAGGAGCCCATTGTGATTAGACTTCCTTTTCCAAGTCGTCAAGCCAAGCCCAAATTTGATGATCAACTTGGAAAGTTCATGGAAATTGTGAAGAATTTAGAAGTCTCAATTCCTTTCACGGAATTAATCAATCACGTACCGGCCTATGCAAAATACATGAAAGATATCCTCACAAAGAAGAAGTCGATCCGGAAACTTGAGACTATCGCCTTCACTAAGGTGAGTAGTGCAATACTTCAAGGGAGTTCACCTCCAAAGTTAAAGGATCCGGGAAGCTTCTCAATACCGTGTACCATTGGCGACACGACGATCAACAAAGCCTTATGTGATCTAGGGGCTAGTGTGAGTGTCATGCCGTACTCGGTGAGTAAAAGGTTGGGGATGGGAGAGCTTAAATGCACCAATATCACACTCCAAATGGCCAATAGATCGACGAAGACACCGTTAGGGATATGGGAAGATGTCCCCGTGCGAATTGGGAAGTTTTTCATCCCGGTGGACTTTGTCATTGTTGATATGGAGGAAGATTCCAACATTCCAATCATCTTAGGAAGACCTTTCCTACACACCGCGGGTGCGGTGATTGATGTGAAACATGGAGAGCTCACTCTAGAAGTGGGAGATGAAAGCATAACTTTTAATCTTGACAAAACCATGAGAGCTCCTCGTGTGCATGAGCCATGTTTCATGATTGATCATTATAGCCGGAAGGATGAAAGGAAGAAATCGGAACTCCAATGGAAGAAGAAAGATGAAGATGCTCCATTCAAAGAGCAAGTGAATTGTGACAAGGAGAGCTTGCATAACTCATCAAAATCAACCAAGGAAGAAGAAGATGGCCTCATTGGCCAAGAGAAGAAATTGGGAGAGTTGTCTCCATCTAAGCAAGAGATTTTCAATGATCAACTCAATGAAGTTTGTGGTCTTTGGGACGACGAGTTTGAAGGGATTTTTAATCCCTACATTGGGCATGCCATCGATCATGATCAACAACAAGGGGCACGGTCTATTGAGGACCTCTACCATAATAATGAACAAGCTTTTGATTACTTTTTCAAGGTGTTGAGCAACATCAACAACACCTTGAACATGCCCCCTTGACATCTCCTCAAGAATGAGAGTTTGGTGGAGTCCTTCCTAAACCACCACTTGTAAATATTTCTAACTCCCTAACTTACATTTCAATTCTTGTATTGCATTTTTGTCATTTTTGGATTTTTATTTACTTTGATCAAAATAATTGTCATGTAAGAGAGAAGTGAGGGAGGGATTAACAATTTCAATTGATGTGTAGTGCTTTACCTTAGTGTGGGGATGGGAATTGCCTAGGCTATTCATGCCTTAGTAATGCCCCCACAATGAAGAACACAAGATTTGAAAGAAAGAAAGAAAGAATGATATAGGAATGCGTTTGTGCACGGGTGGAGTCAATCCGTGTACAACAGGGAAGAATCCGAGCGGATTCACGAGAATCCGCCCGTCTTCAACAATCCGAGCGTCCTGCTGAGAAGACGCCCGTCCTAAGCTGAGCTGAAATTGAAAATTTCTTGACTGTTGAAGAATCCGAGCGGATTTCTGGAAAGACGCCCGTCTCATAGAATCCGTCCGTCTTGTGAAGAAGACGCCCGTCTTTGCAAACAAGAAAACAAAGAAATTTCTCTGGACAAATCCGTCCGTCTGAAGCAAATCCACCCGTCCCATCACAGAAGAATCCGAGCGGATTCCCCAGAATCCGCCCGTCTTTAGGCGAGCTTCTGAAAATTTTGAAGCTGCAGAATCCGCACGGATTGGGCCTAATCCGCACGGATTGCCCCTGCGTTTTTGAAAATTTCGACTTCTTTAAATACCCTCCCACCTTCATTCCTTCATTCATTCATTCATAAACACTACCCACAACATCAAAACCCTCATCCTCTCCATCACAAAAACAAAAACCCTCAACAAAATCCACCAAAATCAAATCAAACCATCCTTCAAACAACAAATCAATCACTCCATCTTCAATAAAAATCAAAACCAAGAACAAAATCTTCAACCTTTGAGTCGATTTTTGATTTCATAAAGGCAAAGCCTTTCACCTTCAAATCGATTTGGGCATTCTACAAATTGAAGATTTTTGATTCTTTTCTTGGTTAGTTCATCAAATGGCAAGGACAAAGGGAGCAACAAAGGCACCAAAGGCAAAGGTTCTCTCTCAAAGGCAAAAAGCTCTCCAAACAAAGAAAGCTTTGGCAATGGTGGTATCAACACCAAACTTGGAAGTGCAACAACAACAACAAATTTCTATGGGAGCATCACCTTCTACTCCGGTAATCGATCAACTCTTGCATTATCCGGAGGTAACTTTTATTTCCAATACCCATAGAAATACATTTGTCAAGTTTGCTATGAAATCAATTCAATCCACCAAATTCATATGTAAAGATGCCTTGGAGAAATTGGGTGTTCTTGAACAAACAAAAGCCTTTTTCAATGCCATGGGTTTGAAGAAATTGTTTGAAACAAAGGAATCGACATACCCTTCCCTTGTCTTGGAATTCTTAAGTTCTTTAAAAGTCACCAAAGTTGAGGATAGGGAAAATCTTGAGTTTCGTCTAGCTAACATTAGTAGACGCATTACCTTTAAGGAATTAGGTGAAATTTTGGGTCTTAGCGATGAATCGAGATATCTTAAGCATTATGGAAAGTATGACCCCGAGCCTCTTTGGGAGGCAATCTCCGGGAAGAAATTTGATGATTTTCATGCTTGTCGTGCTCTTTTGGTCCATCATCCGGGCATAAGAGTATGGCACAAAGTTGTGGGAAATACCATAATTGCTAGGAAAGACACCAATCATTTCACAAGACTTGATTTTATTCTCCTTGAATCGGCCTTGAATGTCGGAAGAATCCATACCAAGCCTTTCAATTCTTTGAGGCTATTAGTTGATAGATGGCTCAATGTTGATAGTGGGAAGAAGGGTACAACCGTTATTGTTAATGGCGGCCTAGTCACGGTCCTAGCCAAGCACTTTGATCCTAATTTCAATAAGGATAGCAAGTACAAGGCAAAGGAAGGTGGCCATCTTATTGATATGCCTACCATGATTAACAAGTTCAAGTGGGTTGCTCAAAACCCCCTTGACACCAAGTGTGGATGGCTTACTAGTGAGGCTCGATCATTCACTTTACCCGCGAAGATTTGTCGTCTAAGTGTCCACCGGACCAACTATCTACTTCCCCTATCCGAAGAAGCCGAGTACATCATTCAACAACAAAAGGGTGATCATGAAACCCCCTCCTCTTCCATTGTTATACCGCCTTACCCCTTTGTGTATGAAGAGTTCAAACCGGAAGGAGTTGAAATTGGGAAAGACTATGTCACTCTTCTTATGCAAGCAATGCACAAGCAAGCTTATGAAGATCGGAAGAATGCTTATTTGGCTCAATATCCTTCCCTCCTACATTTAGCTAGGCAAGGACTCCTTGATCCATCTTGTCCTTTGCCTAGTTGGGCGGATAAAGAAGCCTTGTTTCCAGGTGCATCTAGGGACGTGGTGGAAGGCAATGAGGTTGTTGGAAATGGTGAACAAGTTGATGATAATATTGAGGATGAAGCAAGAGGAGATGGAGAAAGAGATGGTGAAGATGATGATGAGGAAGAAAGTGACAAGGAAAGTGGCAATGTGACCACTTCTCATGAGGGAAGTGATGATGATGATAGCATGATGGAGGACTAGCAAGCCTTGGAGATTCCTACTCTCCCACGGTTTGTCTATATCTCTTTGTATTTTATTTCATTTTGATCATTTGTTGGTTTAGTCCTAGCAACATCAAAGGACTCACACCTCGGTTCCATTGAGGTGTTCTTCTTTTATTGTTCCCATTTGTAAAATCCAAAATGACAAACTAGTTTCATGCATAGCATAGTGTGTGCATAAACTATACCCATCCTTGAACATTAGCAATAGTGTCTCACTCGGTTTGGGGAAGTTAATGCATACGCAACGGGAGGTAATCTAAATTATCCTCTCCGTCATAACAAAAACCATGCATCATGTAGTGTAGCTTAGTATAGAATTGCATTTAGTATAGAAATCATGCATCATCTTTGCATAATTTCCATCATTTTGGCCATTGAGGACAATGCCCATATTAGTGTGGGGATGGGAATTCTAACATTTAACTCTTATTCAAAAACCATAAAAATTGAAAAATTTCAAAAATCATAAAAATTGAAAAAATTGAAAAACCCAAAAACAAGTTCATTTCCTTTGTATATATTGTCTTGTATATATTGTGTTTGTTTTATCCTTGTTCACATTGATTGACTACGCCACATCCGAGACATGAGGATATTGAAGACCGCATGGTACGATCTTTCCAATCTCCTTTTTCCTCTTTATGTTAATGACTATGTGGCTTTATTTTGATTGATGCGGTAAAAACAATGTGAAATTAGGATTGCATTTAGTTTATTTGGCATATTAGTTGGTAGAATCATTTGCATTAGGATGTGTATATGTTAGTTGCATCATGGCATGTAGTTGCATGTTAGAAAAATTTTGCGAAATCGTCTACTTGGGAAGCTTGACAAGTGTATATAGGCCCTAGTAGATGCTTTTTATTCTTAAGACTTTGCTTGTTAGAATACTTGTAAAACACCCTAGGATGTGTCATGCTAGTATCCTTTGACCCATGGATTAAGGCCTAGTCAAGAGTACCTTGTGGTGTGATAACTCCTTGGCTACCGTTTATTCCAAGGTGACCCTTGAAACCATGCATACTCCCATCATTCATCCATGTTCTACCACACATTTTGTCATCAAAGGGAATGGGCACAAAAAGAAATCAATTTGAGTTCAATAAAATGAAAAGTGAAAGAAAGTTTGCAAAAATGCATCAAATGAAAAGAGGAGCAAAAATAGAACTCCTAAAGCTTCAAATACAAGGCACCCTCGTTACTAATTGGGGTGACTTTGAAAATGTTCAAAAGAAATGCAAAAAGTTGTCAAGTATTAAAATGCCAAAAATCAAAAAGAAATGGCAAGAAAGTGTTCTCAAATGTCAAATGCCACATGAAATTGGGGGGAAAAACAACAATGAAAGCAAACTCCCAAAATGAAACTCAAATATCTATTGATCCCTTTATCCATCGTATCCATTTTTGTGCATGGTAGAGAGGGGACGACCCTTCTTCTTGTCTAGGCAAGAGGGGGAATTCCGCGATCCTCCAGTGTTTCTAACACCATAGGGAGTCTACTCTTGACAAAAGCATTTAACGATTGAGGACAAAGGTACCCTAGCTTGACACAACTTGGAGGTGATTTATTGGTATCCTTCTAGGCTTAGTAGTTTGAACAAATTGCATCTATGAAGGATTGTGTACCCTTGAATTGCTTCCCTTGTAGATAATTTCCGCCACTTAGATGAGGAAAGTGGCTATTCTTTTTGTAGATGCATCCATTATGTGATTTTATGTGCTTTAATGTTTGGATGTGTCGCCATTTTGGCAAGACCCACCTTGCCTTGCAAGAAGGCATCCTACCTCATGGTTGTCTTGTTGTGAGTTGAAGAGGCGGAGTGAGACTCGCTAATTGTCTCATATCGGCTATTATTATTAGGATAGGTTAGTTTGGGTCCTAGTCTTTGTCACCTCTTTACTCGGGACGAGCAAAGGTTCGGTTTGGGGATATTTGATGTGACCATAATTAGCGCATATTTAGCCCCCGAATTAGCCTTGTTCCCATGCTTTTTAGTGCCTATTTGGGTCATTTCTTATCTTTAGTTCTTTGTTTTGCATATTCTTTGAGATTTTGATCCCTTGGTAGGAAAGGAGTAAGAATCTTGCATTTTCATGGCAAAACGAGGCTAAATTGATTGTATTCAATGACCAAGCATCAAGAAGAGACAAGACTAGAAGGCCTTTGTACATATCATAGTAGAAGAACAATGTTGAGAAAGGATCCTTGCGTCCCCAAGGAAATCCCCAAGGAATTTATGAAGAAAAGGGAAGAAAAGAAGAAGAATTGACGCTGACCAACAATCCGAACGGATTGCAGA
The DNA here is from genome assembly GCF_048544455.1 of Silene latifolia. NCBI lineage: Eukaryota > Viridiplantae > Streptophyta > Magnoliopsida > Caryophyllales > Caryophyllaceae > Silene > Silene latifolia. The sequence goes on from NW_027413640.1 coordinate 826,188, forward strand.
CAATCCGCCCGTCCGGCCAAGAACAATCCGAGCGTCCCTTCTTGAATCCGCTCGATTCCCCTCAACAATCCGAGCGTCCCTCTCCTGAATCCGCTCGGATTGCACCGGCCAAATCCGGCCGTCCCGACTCTAATCCGCCCGGATTCCCGCACAAAGACGGATTTCATTCTTCAAGCTACGAAAAGAGAAGCCCTTCTCTCGGAAAATACCGGGTCCTCCTTGCTCAACTTAAAAGTGTAATTACTAGTTTAGCCCTTAGTTAACCCTAATGCATCCTCCCTAATTTTCACTATAAATACCCCATTAGTCTAATTAGAGGAGCATGTTCTTCTTATCAATAATTAGTGTAGTTAATATCAATCAAATCTCTCTTCAATATTGTAATTAAGTATTAATCAAGTTTTAATCCAAGTTTTAGTTCTTTAATCTCTCTTTTGTTCATCCTTTATTTTGGGTAATTGAAGATTATTTGGGTTATTATTGGGAGATTGACAACCTCTCAATCAAACATCAAGTACTTCTATTATTCTTGCTTTGTTATTGGAATCATTAGTAGGTATAATCTCTTAATCCCTTTTTAATTATTGTTAATTACTTTCATTTATTCATCATGTTTCATATTGTTGGTATGATTGACAACCTTGCTAGCATGATCAACATGATAATGAGTGAGTAGTTTCTTAGCTAGGGTTTAATGGGTGATTAGGGAAACCATCATGGGAATGATTCATGCTTAAATCAATATGCTTTCATATCTTATTTGCTTGCTTGTTTTGATCTTAATACATGCACATGTTATATTTGATGAAATGCTAAGCCTATGAATCCTTGCATTTACTATCATCTTCTATCCTTTCAATGAGACTTGTAAGACATAACCCAACTCGAGTCTCATTAGACCATGCATGTGTTGAGTAGGAAAGATTAAGTCGACTTGTAGGTGTTGTACAATCTAATCGATTCGGCTCCGGGACCCAAACTTTCCTAGAATTGTAAGATATAACCCAACTCAATCCATCACAACAATAATTGCTTGCTTATAATTTGAGAACATGTTTGTATGATCATATCCCATGAATCCCCTATGAACCCATGACACCCTAGTGCTTTTAATCAATTGTTTACACCCCTTATTTTATTCATCTTGCTAGTTTATTTTCATTGCTATTTTAGTTTAGTAACCTTCTACATCAACCCAATTTGTGACACCCCCTAGACACTACTAGTTACAATAGAATTCTCATTTCAATACCCGTCCCTTGGGATCCGACCTTTACTTGCCTCTTTACTAATTGTAGAGTTGTTTTGTGAAGTATAAATTGTGTTTTGTATCGACCATTGACCAACGACCACATATACTTAATTGTGAACACGAAATGGCATCGATCAATTGTCTCGAACTGTTTGAATTTTTATGTATAGATATTGTTCGTATAGAATGTCTATGTGTAGATATTGTTCGTATTTTCTAAGTGTGGCCTAATAATCCTTGTCCTTGTATGTAGTGTGTTTCAGGTTCGCAAATGACAAGTGAACAAATGAATGAGGTTCGAGAGCTTTGGTCGCTTTATTGTGGAAAGAACGTCTAGAGTATGTATGATTTAGATTTCTAGAAATTGTAATTGAAAATACACATTTTGCGTTGTAGAAGCTTGTAGTGTACATTTTAAATTATTTTGAATGGACGGAATTGTATACGCTATGATATTTTTTGGTATAATAAATATGTAGTTGTGTTTAAAATTGTTGGAAGGAATGAGATGCAGGGTTGTTATTTTTATATTGATTCATTTTGGAGGCCCCTAATAGTGTAAAAATTCACAAATAGCTTAAGTGTAAATCGTCATTCTGAATCATACTGTAGTATAGGAATGTCATTTACATTACATCAGTTTCAAACAAAAACCGATGTAATTGAGACACTATTAACATCGCTTTTCACCTATAACCGATGTTAATAATATACTATTTACATCGGTTTTAGACCAAAACCGATGTAATTGAGACACTATTAACATCGCTTTTCACCTATCACCTATAACCGATGTTAATAATATACTATTTACATCGGTTTTAGACCAAAACCGATGTAATTGAGACACTATTAACATCGCTTTTCACCTATCACCTATAACCGATGTTAATAATATACTATTTACATCGGCTTTAGACCAAAACCGGTGTAAATGAAACACTATTAACATCGCTTTTTACCCATAATCGATGTTAATTTTATACTATTTACATCGGTTCTGAAACCGATGTTTAGGTAAAAATACTAAATACGTCGCCCCCTGAAACATCGCCACAAAAGCGATGTAAATAGGGTAAAATAACCGATGTCAATGAGACTTTTTCTACTAGTGTATGGTACTAAAGGATCTGAAAGAACAAGTTCTTGATATTGTTGAAGAGAATCAAATTCTAAAGGCAAAAGCTAAAAAGCTGAAATCTAAAGTTACAGCTAATGTTGCTACAACTTTAGAAATAATAAACGCTGAGAAAAAGGATCTTGAGTCTAAATTTATAGCTAATCAAGCTATAACCTCAGATCTGAAACTCAACGTTAAGCATCTACAAGCCAAAGTTATAGCTAATGAAGCTATAACTTTAGAACTTAGAAAAGCCAAGGAACTTCTTGTAACTAAAATCACATCTGATGAAGCAGTGATTTTAGAACAAAGGAAAGAAATTGATTCTCTTACAAAGCAATTAAAAGAATCCAAAACTGAGATGATCAATATTAAGAAACAACATTCAGATGTTGTGCTTATTCTTAACAAAAGGTTCCAAGACTTTTGTGACAATTATAGAAAGGATAATGATATAGATCACACGAAATGTCTCGATGAGATCAAAACCCTAAAGGATCTACTATTACATGCTAGGAAAGTCCATGATAAATGGGAGGGTAGCACAAAAGTCTTAAACTTCCTAACCGAACAATCTGACAATAATATGAAGATGGGATTAGGACATGAGTGCTACAACCGTAGAGATCACCCTAGATGCAAATCAACACCTTCGGATTTTGACTTCAGAAAAAGAAACTACGCTGATCTTCCTAAATATTTGATTTGCAATTACTGCGGTCATACGAGTCACATCCAAAACAATTGTGTCAAAAAGGCTCATGATATACGGAAAAATACCGACCATGTTAAAACGGCTGACACAACTGTCGAGGATAATGAGTCCCCCATAGATGAACCGAACGAAGAAAGAAACAATAACTTTCGTTGGTTCTACCACATGGTCTTTGACTACGCCAAGAAACCTAGCACTTCACAAATTCCTTGTCGACCTAAACCAAGCAAACCTATTCACAAGGAACACAGTCATAGTACACCTAGAGAAATTCCTAGACCTAGGAAAACCCCTAGACCAAGAGAAAACTCTAAACCTAGAACTCCTTCTAAACAAAGTTACCCAAGGTTTAGAAAAATGACCATTAGACAAGTTTGGGTATGAAAGGATTTGGTATATAGAGTAACTAATCATAAGGGACCCAACCTAGCTTGGGTACCTAAAAACTGTATCTAATCCTTTCTGCAGGAACTAGTGAAAGAAAACAACCAGTGGTATCTTGACAGTGGATGTTCAACACACATGACCGAAGATAAGAATCTATTTCTTTCACTCAGACCTTTCAACGGAGGAAATGTGACGTTCGGGGACAACAAGAAGGGTAAAGTGATTGGTGTGGGAAAAATTGGAATTTCTAAGTCACACGCAATCAGTGATGTCTATCTAGTGGATGGTCTCAAGCATTAACATATCTCAACTATGTGACAAAGGTAACAAAGTTGTTTTTCATACTGATGGTTGTCGCATTATTATTGAAGGTACGAGTAATGTTATCCTTGAAGGACATAGGAAAAGGAACGTGTATATGGTAGATTTAAATGTTGTGCCTACTAACTCTTTTACGTGTATGAAAGTTACACTTGATGATCCCTGTTAATGGCACAATTGGTTCGGTCACATTAGCTCACTAACCTTGAACAAACTCAAGAAGTGGGACTTGGTTGAAGGACTGCCTAAAATCAAATTCGACCAAGAAAAGATGTGTAACATGTGTGCTAGGTGCAAACTAGTAAGATCATTGTTCAAACCTAAAAGAGTAATAAGCACAAATCAAGCTTTGGAACTGGTACACATGGATTTATGTGGTCCTATGAAGGTAAGGAGTATAGGAGGATCCAGGTATGTCTTTGTCCTCGTAGATGACTACTCAAGGTATGTATGGCCTATCTTTCTTCATTCAAAAGATGAAAGGTTTGATGAATTTGATTGTCTTATGAAACGTATTCAAAATAAATATAAGACTAATCTTGTATCTATTCGTACGGATCATGGCACTGAATTTGATAACCAAACCTTTATAGAATATTGTAGAGTTAATGGTGTAGGACATAACTTTTCTGCACCAAGAACTCCTCAACAAAACGGTGTCGTTGAACGTATTAATAGAACACTGGAAGATATGGCTCGTACAATGCTTTTGTGTAGTGGTCTACCTCGTAACTTTTCGGCTGAAGCCATTAGTACTTTTTATTATACTAATAATCGTGCTATGATTAGACCTATTCTTAAGAAAACCCCCTATGAACTCCTAAGAGGTCGCAAACCTAATATCTCCCATCTTCGTTGTTTTGGGAGTAAATGTTTTGTTCACAATAATGGTAAAAATAGGTTAAGCAAATTCGACCCTAGGAGTGATGAGGCAATTTTCATAGGATACTCGAATTATAGCAAGGCTTACAAAGTCTTCAATAAAAGAACACTTTGTATTGAAGAAAGTGTTCACGTTATTTTTGATGAAGATAACGTGTTTGATAAGCCCTTACAGGATGAGGAAGAAGACTTGGACGAACCTGACTTTCGTCTTTCTAGAGACGATCCTCCAGAGTTAGAATTGGAGGACAATGAAATTGAAGGAATAAGTGATGAACTTGATCACTCTTCAAAGGATAAAACGAGAAAACCAAAATTATAGTTGATGATACTATAACATTGACTCAAAATAAGGATTCCCAATCTAATGTTTTAGGTAATGTTACTATAACATTGAATCCAAATCAAGGTACAGAGTCCAAAGTTATAAACGGCTCTGCTACAACACCTGGATTAGATTCAGGGGGAACTTCCTCCAATACTGAGCCAAATGAAGTTGGGTCAAGCTCAAATAATGATGAAGAGCAAAGTACTTCAACTAAATGGAAATACAAGAGCTCACATCCAATGGACAATATACTCGGAAATATTAAGAAGGGAGTTCAAACGAGACGATCCTTGAATAATTTCTGCTCATTCTACTCATTCCTATCCATGATCGAACCAACAAATATCAAAGAGGCTCTTGTAGAATCAGATTGGATTATAGCTATGCAAGAAGAACTTCAACAGTTCGAAAGGAATAAAGTTTGGCACTTAGTTCCTAGACCCAAGGATCGATCTGTCATTGGAACAAGATGGGTTTTTAGGAACAAATTAGATGATGCTGAAGCCATTATTAGAAATAAAGCAAGATTGATGGTCCAAGGTTATAATGAACAAGAAGGGATAGATTATGACGAGACTTTTGCACCTGTTGCCCATCTTGAAGCTATTAGACTTCTAATAGCATTCGCAGCTCATAAAGGGATGAAGCTCTTCCAGATGGATGTCAAGACAACATTTCTGAATGGGTATCTACAGGAAGAAGTCTTCGTAGAACAACCCCCCGGATTTAAGAATAGCAAATTTGAAGATCACGTCTTCAAGTTAGATAAAGCCCTATATGGATTAAAGCAAGCACCAAGGGCATGGTATGACAGATTGTCAAAGTTTCTACTTGACAGTGGGTTCAATAGAGGATCTGTTGATAAAACCTTATGTCTGAAATCCGAGGGTTCTGACCTTTTAGTTATCCAAATCTACGTTGATGATATTATCTTTGGATCGACCAACTGAGGATTATGCAAGTATTTTTATGAGTTGATGACTTCCGAGTTCGAGATGAGTATGATGGGAGAATTGAAATTATTCTTAGGTCTGCAAATTCAACAAACTGATGAAGGCATTAAAATCCATCAACAAAAATATATCAAGGAGCTAATTAGAAAGTTCAGAATGGAAAATTCTCATGCCATGCCTACTCCGATGGTTGCAAATTAGAAATTAACTTTAGATGAAAACGGTAAACCTGTTGATGAAATGACTTACCGTGGGATGATAGGGTTATTGTTATATTTGACTGCTAGTCGACCGGATATCATGTTTAGCATATGCGTTTGTGCGAGATATCAATCATCTCCCAAAGAGTCACATATGACAGCCATAAAAAGAATTCTACGATATCTTATTGGCACGGTTAAGGTCTATTTATGGTATCCTATGGAGTGCAATTTCGATCTGGTCGGATATTCTGATGCCGGCTACGCAGGATGCTCATTAGACAGGAAAAGTACGTCAGGTGTTGCCACATTCGTTGGACCTTGCATTATCACATGGGGTTCAAAGAAGCAGAATTCAGTTGCCCTTTCAACAGCAGAAGCCGAATACATTGTAGCAGGACTGGTATGTACTCAATTACTATGGCTTAAGCAACAATTATATGATTATGGTGTTGACGTAGGATGTATTCCTATTTTATGTGACAATACGAGTGCTATAATAATTTCCAAAAACCCCGCGCAGCACTCGCGTACTAAACACATTGAAATTAGACATCATTTTATATGTGACCATGTTGGAAAAGGGAATATAAAACTCGAATTTCATAGTACTGAAAAACAATGGGCTGACATTTTTACCAAAGCATTGGCTAGAGAACGTTTTGAGATTTTATGGTTGGAAATTGGTTTAATTGGTGACAACTAAACTTGTCATAAATATTTTATTTCCCGTATGACTGACTAGATTTGACGAGATTGTATGACTGTGTTCGTATTTTCCGTTGCAAGTATATTCATGTATAGTATTTTATTATCTTATGTGAATATTCCATTTGCTAGTCTGTTATATTTTGTGTTGTATACAAACCATATTTTTCGTTATTCGCATATACATTCTAAGGTTTAGAGCTTCATAAACCAATGACATTCATGATTGGTTTCATTTAGGAAGTGAGTAGTACTCCTTACGTAGCATGTAACATCAAATTGCATAAGAATGAAATTTGTCTCTTATTGCCTGTATATACTCGGGTTTGTGGCGGCTACACATGTGGAGAGGCGACACTTCCTTTATGTTTTACCTAACAACTTCACATAAGCCAAAATTTGCCTTGTTTTGACCTATTTATTTAATTACATTCCTATATAGCCTACCCTAGTCAAGCTAGTCTTGTTGGGAAGTTTGGAAGTTTTGTTACGGTCAATTTTGTTGCTTTTGTGGTGGATATTGGAAGGAAGGTGAATAAGAAACAGAAAGAGATGAATGGATTGAAAAAGAATATATAAAAAAAGAGGAGAAAAATGATATTGAAAAAAATGGAAAGTCGAAATCTCTTATTACTCCAATCCTTATCACTTCTATATTACTTGAGGACTAGTACTTGTTGATGTGAGTAAGTTTGTGCCATACATGGCATTGTGCATTATTATGCAAGTTGGGTTTAATAGTGGAATTTGGTTACTTTTGGTTGTGTTCGGTGCTAGCTTGGCTTTTACCTCCACATATCCAAATTATTTTGCCCCTTCTTACCCAATTACCTCACCTCACATTCATATGTAAAGTCCTCGGCATGTGTTTTGGACCTCGATTGGTTGGAATGTATATGTACGGTAGCTAGAGATATCTATCATGTTAGATTACATGCATACTTTTGTAGGTCGTAGTTAGGTGAGTGACTATTTTCCTTCTCTCTTACAAAATCTATACTCATCTTTGTTTGTATTACACACTTTATATTTAGAGCTTGCTTATGTTGAAATCGTTCTTATACTATAATATGTGCTTTGATTAATATTTCTTGCCTCGGTTGATATCATTCTAGTCGTTTTATGTCTGTTCTCGTCTTTTCGATGATGTCAAGAGGGGGAAGAAATGAACATGATTTCGTATTTGCCTAAGCTTGCTCCTTGTTAGAACCTTTAATCTCTTAAGGTTCTTAAGGTCCTTACATGCTATACTTTGTATATAACTGTTTGATCTTGCGTTGATCTTTATCTATAAAGATGACGGTATTACATTGAGGGGGAATAACATACTTAGTCACAATTTTAGGAGACATGCCATCATCAAAAAGGAGGAATTTGTTGAACCATATAGAATATATGTTTATGTTTTGATGATGTCAAGAGTGCTTTACTTTCTATATACTCGTTGTGTGTAATTGTTTGTTTAGTCTTTTAGGATGGACTTACTAATCGCAAGCATTAAAGAATTGTGACGGAAGTATACAAGAACATATCATGATCATGCCCTCATTCACAGATCAAGATATTACAAGATAGTGGAAGAATTATTCAAGCATTCATGAGAAGATGAAGCTCATTTAAAGATTGATCAAGCTTGAATGATGAAGTAGCCTACACTCGAAGATCTCCTAACGAAGATTAGAATAGCGTAGGTGATTATCTCGTAATGGTAAACGCAAGAATGGACTTCTTACATTGGTAAAGTTATGGCCTCACAACTATAACATTACTTATATAAGAGTTCAATGTTATAGCTCTTCTACTATAACATTGAGATGTGAAGTTTATAAAACACACGACAAAATAGTTTTTAAATTATTTTTGGAAAACCGTTTTAAATGTTTTAGTAAAAGTATTCATTTTACAAGGGAGCCTATTTTAATATTGAGTATGGTTTTACTAGGAGCTTATAATTAGCAATTATGATTGAATCAACTTATGAGTTGAGGCATCTTGCTAATTAGGGTTTCTAGTTTCTACATACTCTAAAAAAACCCTAAACCTAATTTATCTTACCTAGGGTTTTCGTGAAAGAGGATTGGGCTTATGAGTCGTTTCTTTATCATACACGGTTACTCTTTGTACAAGTTATGGTTTATGTAAATCTTTATAATATTTGATTAGAGATTTAATATCTCTTTTATATTATTTTGATTTATTCTTTCCTAACTTATAAGATATTATTTTTGCAATGATAGAAGGAAAAGATTGAGTAAATCTTTAAAATAATATTTGATTAGAGATTTGTTATCTCTTTATTATTTGATTTATTCCTTTCTATCTTATAAAAATATTAGGGTTGAATAGTGCCGCGTGAACAGTGTGTGAACAGTGCGTGAATAGTGCTGTGAATAGTAAAATGTGAATAGTAATTTCCTTCTTGCACAATAAGTCTTTGCTTGGATAAGGATTAAGGTTTTAGGATAATATTTGATATAGATTTTTTTATCTCCTTATCTTATCTTTCCTAATCTCCAAGATATTGGTGAGTTGTTAAGATAGGAAGATATTATTTATTAAGGCAAGTCTTGGAGAAGAATTAAGCAAGATTTAACCTAATTCCTTCTTGCTTTACAAGACTTCCACACGGCACTTAGGGTTTTTAATAAACCGAAACTCTTGCTCCTCTTTTACTATAAATACTTCATACTTTACATCATTAAAAGTTAAGACCTTTGAGCATAAGTTTCATATATTTTCAAAAAGCAAAAATTGCGTTTTAGAGCAAAAACCGTTTTGATATTTTTCGAAAAAGGTCGTGTGATTTATAAACTTGTGCATTCGTTCTTATTGTTATCGTTATAAGATAATAGTGATTTAATATATTTCTTACTCGTTCATTAACGTGAACTTTTAGTAGAATCATTAAGTACTTTCTTATTAGCGTAAGTTAGTCACTCGAGTATTTAACGGTACTCATTGAGTTACAACTAGAGTTAGTTGTACGAGTTGGGTTAGTAAATTTGTAATCCGTATAAAGGTACTAAATTTATTAATCGAGAATAGTGGACGTAGGTTTCGACTTGTGAAACTGAACCACTTCAAAAATCCGTGTGTGTCTCTTTATTTCTTTTATTTGCTTTGCTTTTAATTTGTTATTTAGTTAGTTAATTAGTTAAAGTTTAACCAATAAACTTTAAATAATTAATTATACATACACAATCGTAAAAGTAGCCAAAAATTTTAAATCCTCAATTCACTCCCCCCCCCCCCCCCCCCCCTCTCTTGAGTATTTCAGATCGATAGACTCCTCACAAGGATTAAGAGAATTATACCTATGGAGATTCCAAAAGAATAATGCAAAGAATAATAGAAGTACTTGATGATTGATGGAAGGTTGTTAATCCTCCAAATAAACCCAAATAACCTTCTAATTACCCAAAATAAATGATGAACAATAGAGAAATTAAGGAAAGATTAAGTATTGAGATTTGTATTAAGACTAAATTAAGAGTTGATTACAAGATTAAGGAATGATTACTAATTGATTAGAACTTTATTAAGAGAGCATTAAGATTGCTTCCTAATCTAGGTAGTACAAAGGGGTATTTATACTAAAGATTAGGTACAAAGATTAGGGTTACTAAGAGCTTAAATGACTATTAAGACCTTTAAGAAAAGTTGAGGAAGTGCTCCTCTCCAAGGAGATGAGCATCTCGGTTTTGCTAGTCCAGCATAGATATGCTCGTCCCGAGCGGCTTGGAAGCTGGCACGGTGGTTTCTGTCAGGAGATCCGAGCGGATCATTAGGGGAGACGCTCGGATCTTAGGGCTTCAAGACGAGCATCTTAAGCTCGGGACGCTCGGATTGTTGTGCAAGGAGACGCCCGGATTGCTTGTAATACGCTCGGATCCTGGGTCAGACACTTCTCTTTTCTTCAATCCTCAACAATCCGCGGGGATCTTGTTGGGGATGCAGGGATCCTTTCATCATTGCCCAATCTACTTTATTATCTACATAGGCCTTCTAGTATCGTCTTCTCTTTGATGCTTGATCATTAGATGCGATCAATTTATCTCCATTTCGCCATGTAAATCCAAGGTTTGCACTCCTCTCCTACTAAGGAAACAAAACCTCAAAGAATATGCAAAATGGGAAACTAAAGATAGTAAATGACCCAATTGTGCACTATAAAGCATAGGAACGAGGCCAATTCGAGGACTAAATGTGTTCAAATATGAGTCGCATCAAACATCCCCAAACCGAACCTTTGCTCGTCCCGAGTAAAGAGGTGACAAAAACTAGGACCTTTATTCAAATAACCTACTAATACAGCCGATGTGAGACGATTAGCGGATCTCACTCCGCCCCTTCAACTCACAACAAGACAAGCATGAGGTAGGATGCCTTCTTGCAAGGCAAGGTGAGGCTTGCCAAAATGGCGACACATCTAAGCATTAAAGCACACAAAACAAGTAATGGATGCATCTACAAAAATGAATAGCCACTTTCCTCATCTAAGTGGCGGAAATTACTAAAGGGGAAGCAATCTAAGGATACACATTCCATCATAGATACGATTTCTTCAAACTACTAAGCCTAAAAGGATACCAATAAATCACCTCCAAGTTGTGTCAAGCTAGCGTACGTTTGTCCTCAATTGTTAAATGCTTTCGTCAAGTCTCCCTATGGTGTTAGAAACACTGGAGGATCGCGGAATTCCCCTTCTTGCCTAGACATAAAGAAGGGTCATCCCCTCTCTACCATGCACAAAAGTGGATTCGATGGATAAAGGGATCATTTATATTTGAGTTTCATATGGGATCATTTGTTGCCCCCCCCCCCCCCCCCCCCCCAATTTCTTGTGGCATTTGACATTTGAGAACACTTTCTTTTTGCCATTTCTTTTTATATTTGGCATTTCAATGCTTGACAACTTTTAACTTCTTGCATTTTCTTTTGAACATTTTCAAAGCTGCCACATTTGTAGTGAGGGTGCTTATATTTGAAGCATGGGAGTTTTTATTTTTGTTACTCCTCTTTTCATTGATGCATTTTTGTGCAAATTTTTTGACTTTCATTTCTATGCTTGAACTCAAATTTGAACAATTTTTGTGCCCACTCTCTTTTTGATGACAAAAAATGTGGTAGAATATGGATGATGGTTGCATGGTTTCAAGGGTCACCTTGGAATAAACGGTAGCCTAGGAGTTATCATACCACAAGGTACTCTTGACTAGGCCTTAATCCATGGGTCAAAGGATACTAGCGTGACACATCCTAGTGTATTTTACAAGTATTCTAATGAGCAAAGTCTAAAGAAGAAAAAGTATCTACAAGGGCCTATATACACTTGTCAAGTTTCCCAAATAGATGCTTTCACAAAATTTTTCCTAAATGCAACTATATGTCATGATGCAACTAACATATATACAACCTAATGCATATGCTTCTACCAACTAATATGCCATATAAGTTAAATGCAATCCTATAATCACATTGTTTGTACCGCATCAATCAAAATAAAGTCACATAATCATTAACATAAAGAGGAAAAAGGAGATTGGAAAGATCATACCATGCGGTCTTCAATATCCTCATGTCTCGGATGTGGCGTAGTCGATCAATGTGAAAAAGGATGAACAGACACAATATATACACAAGACTACACTATAAAGGAAATTTTTCAATTTTTATCATTTTTGTTTAAAAAGTCATGTTAGAATTTCTCATCCCCACACTAGTATGAGCATTGTCCTCAATGGTCAATACGATAGGAAATTATACAAGCTATATGAAATGCATGATTTATAAATGCAAACTATATGAAATATAAACAAGTAATGCAACTACACTATATTATATGATGCATGAGTTTTTGTTTGGTTGGAGAGCATAATTTAAATTAACTCCCAATGCATATGCTTGAACTTCCCCAAACCAAGTGAGAGTGAGGGAGTTCATGCATTAAAGATGTTATACATGTAAACTAAATTTTGCCATTTTGGATTTTTCATGGTGGGAACAATAAAAGACGCCTCAATGGGACCGAGGTGGGAGTCCTCTAAGTGTTGCTAGGACTCAAAGAAATGGTCAAGATAAAAATTTAAAAACAAGAGAAATGAACAAAGCTTAAAGGAAGTGTAGGAAACTCACCAAGTATTCTAGCATCCTCCCAAGAGCTTGTTAATCCTCAATCGTCGCCCATAGAGACATCACTACCATCTCCATCATCATCATCATCCTCACTAGCATCTTTGTCATCATCTACCTCCATAGACCCGGAGGCTTCACCACTATCACTTGAGCTTTCTTCTTCTTCCTCACTTCCTTCTTCTTCTTCTTCTTCTTCTTCACCTTCTTCATATTCTTCTCCACCACTCTCAACAACAACCTCCTCATCACCCATGCTAGCATCCCTAGGAGCATTAGGAAAGAAAACTTCCCTATCCGCCCAATTAGGCAAAGGACATGATGGGTCAAGAAGCCCTTGCCTAGCTAGGTGTAAGAGGGCGGATATTGAGCTCTATATGCATTGACTCGGTCTTCATGGGCTTGATTATGCATTTCTTGCATCAAAAGAGTCAACTAATCATTCCCCACCGTAACATTTTCGGGTCGAAACTCATGGTAGGTGAACGGGTATGGTGGAGTGATAATAGAGGAGGCGGGCTCAGCAATGGCCTCCCTATGGTGTTGCATTATGGACTCGGCTTCCTCGGAGAGTGGGAGAAGATAGTGTGGGCTACGGACATTGAGCCGACAAATTTTGTTCGTTCGAATGAAGGACTTGGCATCTTTTGTAAGCCACTCAAATTTGTTGTCAAGATTGTCGTTCTTGACCCAATGGAATTTGTGAACCATAGTGGCTAGATCATAGAGGTGCCCTCCCTTAACCGGCTTATAAGTATCATCTTTTTTGAAATTCCGGTTGAAGTGCTTTGCCAACCAAGTTACCAATCCCCCATTTACTATAAAGGTCGCACCTTCTTTGCCATGATCGATATTAAGCCACCTTTCGATCAAAAGTTGAAGAATATTGTACTTGTTGGTGAACTTTCTATCAACATTCAAGGTCGACTCGAGATAGACGAAATCTAACTCGGTGAAGTGATTAGTCCCCTTCCTAGCAATGAGAGTTTTTCCCACAACCTTGTGCCACACCCTTATGCCCGGGTGATGAACATAAAGGGCACGACATTCATGGAAGACTCGAATATCCTCCCGGTAATAGCTTTCCACAAAGAGAGGGGGGGATCATATTTTGTTGAAGGTTTCTTCACATAAGTCGAGTCATTATCAAGACCGAAAACTTTGCCAAACTCATTAAAGGACATCTTCCTATCCATATTCTCAAGGTGGAATTCAATATTCGTTCGAGTCTCCACCTTTGTAACTTTCAATGAACTTAGAAATTCCAAGGTGAGGGAGGGGTGGGTCAATTCTGTTGGAATATGTGTCCTCCGACAATAATGCGATCACAACTGTCGATCATGATGATCATATGTTTAAGTCTCATTTTAAAAATACATGTGGGAAGTAATATTTTACAGTCAACTGGTCCACACATATCGGTAATGATTGGCTGACTAGAGTTTGACATTACTGTCGTGCGACGGTGGTGATCAGTTGATCCCCTTAGGTCATACCTAAAGGGTAACACTCTTAATTGATTATTTAATTGATCGTATGCTGATACGGGTTAATTAAATTGCTTAAAATTGACGGACGATTTTGTGAGTATTATTGACGTATCTTATTGTAATTCGATTAAATAAGATACGGTCTAAGTAATCAAATTGTTTTATTACTTAGATAAAATTATTGTTTACGAAACAATTGAATCTGAATGAATAATTTATTATAAATACAAGATGTTGTGATTTATAATTGGTAAACCATTTTGGTATAAGTAATTATGAATTACTAAGTCGATTTTCTACATGACGTATGTTTATTAATACGTTGATTTTTTAATATGTTAAAAAATACATTACAATTACACATGACTAGTGACATGTGACAATTGACAAATGACAAAATATAAAATGGACCTCACATTTTATAAGTGCCGAAAAATGGAGGGAGTATAATGTTTATATTGTGTTAAATAATTAAGTGGAATGCAAAATGATTACACTACTTCTAGCTATGCATGCCTAATTGCTTTTGTGAAGAGCATCTTGGCCATGCATTGGCTTCTTTTTCTTCCTCCACTCGGTTTCCACCTAGAAAAACAAGAGTTTTTCTTCTATAATCATTCTACTTTACACTACATATTTTTCTAGTGTAATTTTATTCCATTCTCTAAGATATTGCTAGAACTTAGAGACAGAAAATACTCCATCATTTTTCCTTCTCTTGGCCGAAATACTAGAGAGCAAAAACAATATTCTGGGTCAATTTTTGGTAAGATTAATATTGTTCTAGATCAAATAATATTAGTCTTTTAAGAGGTTACCTTGTGTATATGCTTTTGGGAGGGATTCTAAACTTGAATCTTATTCATCCATTATTGAAAGCTCAAGAACTAACTAGAAGGAGATCTTGTTGGTGTCCATAAAACCGAAATCATATAGTAAGAACAATGATTTCTTCTCTACTTTTGTTCATGTTTGCATGCATAAGATCAATATTTAATTTTATGACTAAATTAAATGTCACATATATGAATATGTAATTCAGTGAGATTATTGATTTCTAACAAGCGGTATCAAGAGCCTTAGGTTGTTTGCATGCAAATCGGTTATTGTTTTTCCGAGTTATACGATTAACAAACAAAACTTATAAATTTGTGTTTATTATGATATATCACGAAATTAATTATGCATGTTAAAGTTTCTGATCCTAAAATATTTTAGGATATTTTGGTTTAATTTATGGATTTTATTGTTCATTTTATATGATAATGGCATTAAAATGTGATTTTTATGATAAAAATGTCATTTTTGGACTAAAAATATCTAAACATTGTTTTTTCCAGTGTTTTTTGGATATGTTTTCACATATATTATCTATTGATGTCCTGTAAATTTGCATAATAATATGAGTTGTTATACTCGAAATATGGATTTTTCAAGATAAAATTGAATTTAAATGAGAAAATAGGTTAATATGAGTTATATTTCGAATATGGTCATAGAAATTTAGTATGTTATGATATGAAATTTTACAAGATGTGTGTAAAAGTTTTGGCCATAATGAAGTCTTTATGCATGATTTATGAATTTTTGATGAAAAATCACATAAATAGTTACTTTAATTAGTAAAAATTGCTAAAACATACTTCATGACTAAGGAAAAACGTCACATGTTGCATTTTATCACCTATTTCAGGTCTAAAATTGAAAAGTTGATAAAAATAATTTTTCTCATATTTTTATGGTAATAATTGATAAATCGGATAAACCGCAACATTGTTTTTCTCGATAAATTTCAAAAATTTAACCTAATTTTTGAACATTATGAGTGTCATGGTATTTTTCCAGAATGTTCATGAGTTTAAATTTCAAATTATGAATTTATTTGAAATTTTTATGATTTATTTGAAGTTTATGACATAATATTGTAATTTTGAGTCCTTTTATGAACAATATTAAGAAATATAAGTTAATTATTGTCAATATGTTAGTGGAGACTAATTTTGAGTCCTAAGATGGTTAGGGTAATTAACTAGTACATAAATATGATTTTATGTAATTATTGTGATTTTTAAAAGGTTAAATCACACAAATCCGTAAAAACCGATTAATATACGATATTGGCTCTTTAAAGGCAATTTAGCATAAAATTGGGCATGTTCATACATATTATAATGCTGCATTTTATTTATGATTGTCATAATTTTATTTTATGTAATTTTTGAATTATGTAATTTTCCTTAGTATGGCCTTAGTTTTTAATTGATATTACCCGAAATGTATGGGAATATCGATTCAGTTGTAATTTATTGTGATCTCGTATCACCGTTTTGTAATTTAATAGATTTATTTTATTTTAATTACAAATGTATAATAGGAAATTATGTAATTTGTTATGTAATTTATTTATTCCGGAGATCCTTGAAGACGGTGCCACTCGAGAAGGCGATCCATTAAAGACGATGTTGCCTTGATATGCGTGCCAAGACCGAAGTTCTAGGGACCAAAGGAGTTCGTGTCCGAATTTGTAATAGTTTATTAGATTTACTATTTTAGGAAGGCCATACTAGGATTTATTTTTTATGCTTTGCATTTTATTTATATGTTGCATGCATCGCTAAATCGCCATAACTAAAACATGCATTATCATTTTATCAAGTTTGTCGACCGTGTCAATTACAATAATCGTAGTTCACCACTTTAGTTCACTTAAAACGTGATAGATAATAAATTGACATGACCTCTCGCTTAAATAAACAATTGAGACTTAGCCTTACCAAAAAGTAGAAACCATAAAAATCTATTTCGTGAGGGAGTGCACTCGGCTTTACCGGGGTACAAACCTTGTTACGTAGGGGAAGTGGGTGATAAATGTCTACCCACCAAATTTATCAAGATGAGGGTTGTTTTCGGCTTTACCGATGCCCAAGTTGATGTAAATTTGGATCATGGACACATTTATTCGAAATTTGGGTTGAACTCAACGAAAGTATTCTCGGCGGTTGCCGGATGTGTTTCGGGCTAAAAATAAATATTAATGTAATTTTATCGACCAAGAGTTCTTAATGTAGAATCGATTAAAGAGTTAATCCACCGAGTTATATTGATGAGGGTTGTATTCGGCTTTACCGATGCCCAAGTTAATATAAATTTGGATCTTGGAATCATTTATCATAGTTGGGTAGAGGTCACTATATATATAAATGCTTTACTTGTTATTTACAAGTATTAATAAAACGATGAATGTTAAGTTTTCCACTATTCCGTTATCATATTGTTCTATTTCTTTACCACAATTCATATACGATATCATTTCGATTTTAGTTCAAATCCATTAAAACATCGTAACTAAAGACAAAATTTGAATTTTCTTCTAAAAACCTCATTGTAAGGATCTCTTGTGAAGAGTATAGATAAGAGTTATTCATGATCAAAAGGGTTTTTGATTCTTAACTAACATATCTACTTACAATGAATTGTTTCTCATATGCTTAATTGAGTTAAGTACTTTGAAACATTACATCATTTTGGTAACTAGATTTGTTTGAAATCAAAATTGACCAAAATACCGCAACTTCTTCTATGAAAGTTTTAAGACTAAACAAATGAATTGAAGAGTAGTCTTCATGAAATTCAATTTTGCTTCTCTAAGCAAAGACGCATTGAAATGAGTGGGAGCATTCTCTTAAACCGTTTAAGAAAAGGGTGAGGTTCAAAGAAGTAAAATTAGAATGGAATTGATACAAGGTTATGATAAAAGTAAAGTTATTGAGAATAACGATACTAAACCTATCAATCCCGACCGATAAAGTTTCCATTGTCTTATATGTTGGACACTAGAAAGGAAACTACCCCAAATTATTGAAGAATCAACAAGTTAGTTGTGGGACATCTAATGGGATCTTCTTCTTTAAATGTTTATTTGATTGACATAAATTTTGCTAGTACTACTTCGTTAATATTAGAAACCGGTGGTGGTTTCATCATTGTATTTGATACATAGAATAATTAGAATATGACGACTAGCAGCAATGATGTTGAGAGATAGAGTAATTGTGTGCTCAATCTAGTTTTTGGGTTTATAGTTGTACTTAATTATGACTATTAAGTGCATAAACTCTAAATAAGAATATAAACTTGTTAAGATACAAAGAAGTTTCACTTTTGTGACCCTATACACCACGATTTGATGTATGGCTACCTCATTATCAAGGTGATTATATTCTAAACCAAACTAGAATGACATATCATGTAGATGATGCAAGACTCAAATTGGTAACCCAAGATTAAACCTTAGATTCTGGAATGATGAACGCAAAGAGTTATCAAGTACTCTTGAAACCATTAGATCTTATAGTATATGCGCATCTTGTATTCAAAGCAAGATATCTCGTGCCTTTTGGTTGAAAAGGAGATCGAGGTTGTAAATCATTGATCCAAAATAGGTTGATCATTTTCTTTTACCAACAATTTAAGTTGACGCTAATGTGCTTACTTAATAAGGTAAATAGAGAAATCCTTAAAGAAATTCAATGAGTTCAAAGAATCACGATTTAGTCGTGATGTGATTATCAAAGTGAAGACTTTGATATAAGCCAAAGAAAATGTGATATAGTATCACAAATTAATCTCTCTTAGCACGCATTATGGGATAATGTTTGGTTGGATAAAGAAATCAAACGCTATTCAATATGGTTTGGACTTCAATCAAGTTAGTTTGAGTTACTTGATCCTCTTTGGGGTTTTATCATTTTGTCTAAATTATTTTTCCACTAAATCTAAAACGAATCATATGAGATATGAAATTGTAGGGTACCATGTTTGTAAGTTTTCAAAAGAAACAAATGCTCATTTTTCCTTATTATAAACACGAGTACAACGGGTTTGTGGCTCATGAAGCTGTCTTTCTAAAATACAAGTTGATTTCTAGAAGACAGAGTGGGAGAAATCATTCAAGAGCCACAAAAGATGTTATGTCGCGAGAAACTGGTCTTTCTTGGCTACATGAGACGTTTCGTGTAAGACGTTAGAGACACAAAGGATGTTATGTCACGAGAAACTGGTCTTTCTTGGCTACATGAGAAATTTTGTGTAAGACGTTGTTTCTTCAAAACCTAGGAGGTTAAAGTCATCACTTGTTGAAGATGATGAATTAGTTTTACTTTTAGAAAGGAAAGAGCTTGCAACTTACAAAGAAATTGTTTGATTCAAGTTGATTACTTCTGGAAAGTAATGAACATATGGTTTACATGAGAATGTTTAAGTCACAACTCAATACAAGGCTTAGAGCCATGAAAATCCGAAATAAAAGGCTTGATTAGTGATAAAGGGTTTTGCACTAATAAAGAGAGATTTCAAAGCTTGATTGGTAGCAAAGGGTTTTGCACTAGTTGAAATGCTTAAGTATATTTGGATCTTCTTAGGGGTTGTGTTTCATTATGATGATATACATATAGCAACTGAATCTAAAACCCACTTCTTCAATTAGAAGGAATTTATTCAATACATGTCTTGAGTTTTGTAGATTCTTGTAATCCTGAGATAATGTCCAACTTAAGAGAGGGTCTTGAGTAGGACATCAATGAGTTGGAATCAATGATTTGATCATGGTATAAAACTTTTCTCGATAAGTCGAGAAGTTGTGTTTATACATGGAGTTTAGTGGGAGTTACGGAAATTTTAATTAGTCTTATATGTGGATGACATATTGATCATTGGGAATGATTTGACACTTATGGAGTATTATAATACATCTTTAATATCCGGATTTATGGAGATAAATCTACATGATATTAGCGTCAAAAAGGAAGTCTTATGTTGATAAGATTCATGATTAGTTCAATCGAGTTGAACATATTTGATTGATTCCATTTGCTTCCACCGCCGAATCAATTAAATAGGAAATGATGTAAAATACTTCATATACTTTGAGTATGATGAATTGTTTCAAATCGAATTTAAGTAATAGTTACCAAGTAAGCCATAAAGATTACCCTTAAGTGCTTGCAGAAGCATTAAGGATGGCAAGCAAAGTGTTTTTGATGCAATTTTGTGTAAGGGTGTTACACAAATGACAATTGACAATTGAGATTGCGCATGGTTTCCGACAAAATCATAATCAAAACACATTAGGATGGTTATGGAACTATTGTGGCTATGTTATTTAAGACATAGATTTGCTAGAATCGTTCTAGGCAATAAAGAACAATGAGAGATATTTACAACGGAAATTGAGTACACTTGCAATCATGAGATGTGCAAGAAGGATGGGTCACGTACACTGTGAAAACAGTGGGAGCTATTCTAAGGCTAGAGGGCCTATGTCTTGATTGGATCTCGACACGTACTCATAAAGTTTTGTAATGCAAATGTATACATTACAAGGAAAACGAGTATGTAGTAAAGTTAAGTAAGGTACAAGAAGTTGATAAAACTTACTAACCAAAGCCTTCTCATAGGCTTATCATGATGAGTCATGTCATTTCAATTAAATTGAGATGAACAACTACATTCAAGATCAAACTGGATTATAGAATATGAAGTAGTAATCAGGCATTGACTATTCATATGTGATAATCGCATTTGTCGTTCGAGTTTTACTTTAAAACTCTTTTATTATACTTTGTTACATCCAAACAGGATGTATGACGATATTGAACCCCGTTAAAGTGAACCCGGATTAACATAGTATTCGCCCATAGTCACTTGTATGAGGTGACGTCTCGAAGTAACTAGAGTGTGATGCGATTGATGGCAAGTTCAGTGCCATACAGTCATGTGAGATGACTAGTCGATCACATAGGCAGACTGTTAGGAACACTTTGTCGGGCCTTATGACCGCTTATAGAGTTTTGGCAAATTTATATAGCCTGGTCGTGGCGAGAGCTACTATAGTATTCTAATGAGTTGATTCTATTGACTAAAGACTATTCGCCTAAGGTGGTACAGTTACAGATTATGTTTGATTTATGTTACTACGACCTTCGTAAATGGGGTCAAATGGGCATATTTTGGGTTATGATAGCTGTGGCTAGCCGAGGGGAATAAGTGCGATAGGAATTGTCCACCCCTTGTCAGGGTTATAACAATATCTCAGGGCCACTCGAGGAGTAATAAACTGGAAATGCGTGGCCGAGCTCGAAAGATATCTATGGTAGATAATTCCGGTCAATCAGTTATTCTCCAGATCCAGGAAACCACTCTCGATATGATCACTTGCAAGTACGACCCGAAAGACACCTTGCATTGAGTGGGAGATAATAATAGGACAAGAGAATTGGTGACGCACACTTGTCGAGGACAAGTGGGAGATTGTTGGAATATGTGTCCAACAACCATAATGCGATCACAACTGTCGATCATGACGATCACATGTTTAAGTCTCATTTTAAGAATACATGTGGGAAGTAATATTTTACAGTCAACTGGTCCAAACATATCGGTAATGATTGGCTGACTAGAGTTTGACATTACTGTCGTGCGACGGTGGTGATCAGTTGATCCCCTTAGGTCATACCTAAAGGGTAACACTCTTAATTGATTATTTAATTGATCGTATGCTGATACGGGTTAATTAAATTGCTTAAATTGACGGACGATTTTGTGAGTATTATTGACGTATCTTATTGTAATTCGATTAAATAAGATACGGTCTAAATAATCAAATTGTTTTATTACTTAGATAAAATTATTGTTTACGAAACAATTGAATCTGAATGAATAATTTATTATAAATACAAGATGTTGTGATTTATAATTGGTAAACCATTTTGGTACAAGTAATTATGAATTACTAAGTCGATTTTGTACATGACGTATTTTTTATTAATACGTTGATTTTTTAATATGTTAAAAAATACATTACAATTACACATGACTAGTGACATGTGACAATTGACAAATGACAAAATATAAAATGGACCTCACATTTTATAAGTGCCGAAAAATGGAGGGAGTATAATGTTTAAATTGTGTTAAATAATTAAGTGGAATGCAAAATGATTACACTACTTCTAGCTATGCATGCCTAATTGCTTTTGTGAAGAGCATCTTGGCCATGCATTGGCTTCTTTTTCTTCCTCCACTCGGTTTACACCTAGAAAAACAAGAGTTTTTCTTCTATAATCATTCTACTTTACACTACATATTTTTCTAGTGTAATTTTATTCCATTCTCTAAGATATTGCTAGAACTTAGAGATAGAAAATACTCCATCATTTTTCCTTCTCTTGGCCGAAATACTAGAGAGCAAAAACAATATTTTGGGTCAATTTTTGGTAAGATTAATATTGTTCTAGATCAAATAATATTAGTCTTTTAAGAGGTTACCTTGGGTATATGCTTTTGGGAGGGATTCTAAACTTGAATCTTGTTCATCCATTATTGAAAGCTCATGAACTAACAAGAAGGAGATCTTGTTGGTGCCCATAAAACCGAAATCATATAGTAAGAACAATGATTTCTTCTCTACTTTTGTTCATGTTTGCATGCATAAGATCAATATTATTTAATTTTATGACTAAATTAAATGTCACATATATGAATATGTAATTTAATGAGATTATTGATTTCTAACAAATTCTTGTATATCAAACAATGTAAGCAACCCCATAGACTCAAAGAAGTTCTTGGTCCTTTCAAGGATACCCAATTTGGTCAAGGCATCTTGGCAAATAAACTTGGTTGGTAAAATCGATTTCTTAGCAAGAGACACAAAATTTTTCCTATGAGAATCGGATGTGAAACTTACCTCCGGATATTTTTCTAGTTGCTCAATAACCGGGATAGAAGGAGTAGCTTCCACCATAAGAATAGGAGTTTCTTGAATTTCCATTCTTGCTTGTTAAACCAACAAAGCCTTTGAAGCTTGAAGTGCTTGTTGCCTTTTAGAAAGGTTTGGTTTTGTAGGTGTCTTGCTTCCACCTTTGATCCTAGCCATTGCTCTTCTCCTTGTATGTATCAACAACCAAAGATTTGCTTGAATTCTTCTAGTATCCTCAAGCTTCAATGAATCCCAAATCGATTTAGGATTTTCGAAATTTGCCTTTAACCCTAGAAAATCGATTCAATTTTCTAGGATTTGGATGTTTGAATGGCTTTTTGTTGATAGAGGAGTGATTTGTTTGAGTTTTGAGGAAGTTTGGAATTGATTTGGGTGAATTTGGTTGAGGAAATTGATTTTTGTGGATGGAGGGATTGAGGGTTTTGAGTGTTTTGGAGGTGTGTTTGTGTTTTGAATGAAGGAAATGAAATGGGGAAAGGGGGTTTTAATCCCGTAATTTTGAATTTTAGCAGGGGAGACGAGCGTCTGTAGCACGGGACGCTCGGATTCTTTGTCAGCCAGTTTTAGAAAATGCAACCGTCTTTGAGACGAGCGTCTTGATAGGAGACGAGCGTCTTTTTGTAAGGAGACGAGCGGATTACGTTGAGGACGCTCGGATTCTTGGTCGAGAGAAATCCCATTTTTAATAGAAGCGGGACGAGCGGATTCTCGGCGAGACGAGCGTCTTGGTTGAGACGAGCGGATTCCTTTAGGAGACGCTCGGATCTTCGATCGAGAAAAATTTTCCTTTCCAGCTCTCTCAAAACGAGCGTTTTTCTCACAGGACGCTCGGATTGCAGCCAAGACGAGCGGATTCTTCCTTAGACGCTCGGGTTGCTCCTGTACCTCACGGATTTAGTTCCACCCGTGGGTATTTCATAACCCAAGTAATTTCCTCTTCGTTTCTTTGATCTTCATTGTGGGGGCACTACGAAGGCTTGGATAGCCTAGGCAATTTCTATCCCCACACTATGTCAAAACACTACACATCAATAAACATATAAGTCCCTCCCTCACTTTCTCTCAAAATGATAATCTTGATCAAAGCATAAGAATATAAATCCAAAATTGAAAAAAATGCAATACAATAAGTAAAATGCAAGTTAAGGGGTTAGAATATTTACAAATGGTGGTTTAGGGAGGACTCCACCAAACTCTCATTCATGTATGAGATGTCAAGGGGGCATAGCCAAGGTGTTGTTGATGATGCTCAACTCCTTGAAGAAGTAATCGAAGGCTTGTTCATTGTCATTATAAAGATCTTCAATAGACCTTTGCATATGTTGTTCTTCATTGTGGTGACTTGAATTAACATGGTCACCAAAGCCTTGGTCTTGGGTTATAGCATTACCAATATAAGGATTGAATAATCCTTCAAACTCATCATCCTATAAACCTCATACTTCATTAGCTTGCTTCCCAATAGTATCATGAGTTGATAAAACAACTCCTCTTCTTTCTTGTCATTATGGCCAATGAGGCCTTCTTCTTCTTCTGTTGTCATGAGTGGTGGTGCTATTCAAGCTCTCATTATTGTTGAAACATTCTTGCTCTTTGGATGGAGCATCTTGGAGATTACTCACTTTATTCTCCCATATGGGTGGTGATTCTTTGCCCATAGCTTGTTCTTTGCATTGAGATGCCAACTTCTTCCTATCACTTTCTCGGCTATAATGATCAACCATGAAACATGGCTCATGTAAGCGAGGAGCTCTCATTGTCTTGTCAAGGTTAAAAGTGATTGTTTCATCTCCCACTTCAAGTGTGAGCTCTCAATTATGATTCTAATCTAATAAAAGCAATAAACAAGCAACAAAAGGAAAGATGTAAACAAATGACTAAAAGTGCTATGATATCATGGGTTCATAGGGGATTCATGGGAGTTGATCAATACATACATGTTCTAAATTATAAGCAATCAATTATTGTTGTAAAGGAACCGAGTTGGTGTATGTCTTACGGTTCTTAGGAAGGGTTGGGTCCCGGAGCCGAATCGATTAGATTGTACAACACCTACAAGTCGACTTACTTCCTCCTAATCACTTCTATGCATGGTCTAACTAGACTCGAGTTGGTTTATATCTTACAAGTCAAGTTGAATAGATAAGAGATGGTTGTAAATGCAAGGATTCATAGGCTTAGCATTTCATCAAACATAACATGTGCATAGGTTGACATCACAACAAGCAAGCAAATTAATTATGGAAACATATTGGATTAAGCATGATTATTCCCCATGTTCACTTCCCTAATTACCCATTAATCCTAGCTAAGAGACTACTCACTGATTATCAAGTTTAAGATGCTAACAAGGTTGTCAATCATATTAACAAGGCAAAACATGATGAACAAGTAAGAAAGATTAACAATAATTAAAATAAGGATTAAGAGAATTATACCTATCAAAATAATAATGCAAAGAATAATAGAAGTACTTGATGATTGATGGAAGGTTGTCAATCTCCCAATAAACCCAAATGATCTTCTAGTTACCCAATAATAAACTTGAATTACTCAATAATAAACTTGAACAATAATTAAGGAAAGATTAATGTGTAATTATGTGGAAAGATTAAAGGATAATCTATTCTAATCTACTCCTAATCTAATCTAAGGAAAGTTGATTTAATCTAAGAAAGCTTGGTGTTTTGATTATTACAAATGGGGTATATATAGTAGTACATCATTAGGTTAAGCAAGGGTAAATTAGTAAATAACAATGCTAATTGTTGAGTAGGGAAATGCTCCTCTCAAAGAAAGATGCGAGTCTCCTTTTTTCTAGTCTTCAAGAAATATGCGCGGATCGTGGATCACGTAGCAACGAAAAGCTTCCTATCCAACAATACGCTCGTCCCGTCTTTGAAAATGAGCATCCCGAGTGTAACACCCCCATTCTCCAAGTGCCTTACCAGACCACTCGGTATAAGGATGTTACCATCTCGGTTACCCGAGGCAATGATAATCATCAGACAATAACGAAACAACATTTAAATAGTAATACTTTAGTGAAAGGTTACAAACCAAAACCAAAATACGAATACAAGTTCTCAAACCACTGTCTAATCAGCTAATAGATATGTTTATTAAACTACTAAGCTACAGCGGAAGACTTCTATCATCTGACGGTGGCACATCCCAGCTATCCCAGTAACTCGACTCATACCTGCTCAATAACTGCTCACCATCCCCGAATAGATCACCACAGTTTTTAAAGCATTAAACGGGGTCGGTACTAATCACACAATTTATATAACCAACAGTACAGTAAACAACACAGCTCAAACAGTCACACACAATCACCCACTCCAATCAATCTCCGTCACCGACTGTCCACTAGACCAACCCTGCCAGTGGGGGACCGCAGCCGTACCCACCAAATCCCCGCTCATCGTACCGAGCGATAACCCTGTCCCATTAATATGAGCATCCCCTCCCGTGGCGGGTTCCACGGAGGGCGAAACTAGGGCGTGAAGCCACTCCCGCAAGTGACTCCACTCAGCCGAGAACGCATCTCGAGAACCAGAGACAAACAATCACAACCATCAAACATCAATCAATCAACAACCGTCTCAATACGAATACGATAACAATCAACAATTACACAACACCAACAATGCATTATGGGACTAATACTGAGTAGGGAAACCCTACCTGGAAAGCACAACACAATCAGACGGTCTCACAGCTGATATCAAAAAGCTTCCTCTACGAATCCTCCTCCTAACATACAAACATATAATCACTACCAATCACAAAATACAACAAAACCCCCAAATCCCAATATTAGGGTTTAACCAACTTTAACGAAATACTATAAAAAACGGTACGTAGATCTTACCCTCGACGCAAGGATCACAACGGTATAAAGAAAGGTAAAATCCGACCTTCCAAGCTCCGGGATTTGCCAACAATGCGATTGATGCGAAGAACGTAGTTTGATTTCTCTTTTTGAAAGTAATTAGGTTTTAAAAGTGTTTAAAGAAAAGTGACGGAAGTTATTATATACTTAATCGCATTATTAACAAAACCCGACAAATCATCCCCCGTAAACCGGCTACTCGATCGAGTAGCTGAGGTACTCGATCGAGTGCCCCCTTACTCGATCGAGTATCAACGTTACTCGATCGAGTACCCAACAGGTCAGAAACAGAGTAAGGCCTACTCGATAGAGTACCCAGAGACTCGTAAATCCGTAGTATTACAGTCTTTCCTCCTTAAAAAGAACTTCGTCCCCGAAGTTCAAACCACAACAAAACAAAGACACCCTACAACACTCCCGACTCAACACCCAAAACAAAACTCAACATAAAACATGTTACTAACCCAAACTCAACCCGACTCAACCACAAAAAACATACCGACACAACATAGAAGGGTATAAAAACTCTTAAAAACTCTTCGCGATCATCTCCTACCCCCCTAAAAGAAACAAGGTTACATCCCCGTAACCATATATACCTGATCAAAAAAGAAAGGGTAACGCTCTCTTATAGCCTCCTCTACCTCCCATGTAGCTTCCTCAGTCTCGTGGTT
Source organism: Silene latifolia (assembly GCF_048544455.1). Lineage (NCBI taxonomy): Eukaryota > Viridiplantae > Streptophyta > Magnoliopsida > Caryophyllales > Caryophyllaceae > Silene > Silene latifolia. Next base: position 854,027 of record NW_027413640.1, read on the forward strand.
AGACCAAAGGATCTTAAGCAAAACTGTCTCACCAGTCCTAGTCGTCCTAACCTTCCGGTCAAGAATCAGCTTAGGTACCTCAAGGTATGATAAAGACTCATCTAGCTCTAAGCTCTTTGCCTCTAACACATGTGACGGGTCACTCACATACTTTCGCACCGAGATACATGAAACACATTATGCACTCTCTCTAACACAAATTGGTAAAGCCGGACGATATGCAACCTCTCCAACCCGCTCTAAGATCTCATAAGGCCCGATGAACTTCGACTCACTTGCCTTTCTTCCCAAATCTCATAACCCCACGCATAGGAGATACTTTCAGAAGAACCTTATCCCCAACCCGAAACTCTATATCCCGGCGATGTAGATCTGCATAACTCTTTTGCCTATCCCGAGCCGCTCTCATCCGTTCCCCGATCATCTTAATCTTCAACCATCTCATGTACCATCTCGGTCCTAGAACCACGCTTTAGCGCTGTCGTCCCAACAAATCGGACTCCTACATCTCCTCCCATATAAAGCCTCAAACGGTGCCATGCCAATACTAGTGTGATAGCTGTTGTTGTAAGAAACTCTATCAAATCTAACCTCTGTTCCCAGCTACCACCAAAGTCCATCACACAAGCTCGTAACATATCTTCAAGAGTCTTGATTGTTCTCTCAGTCTGACCGTCTGTCGCAGGATCAAATGTTGTACTCATCTTCAAAGTTGTTCCCAAAGATTCCTGCAACTCTTTCCAAAACCTTGAGATAAATCTCGCATCTCTGTCAGATACTATGTCCTTAGGGACTCCATGTAACTTAAGCACATTCTTCCGATAAGCCATAGCTAATTGTGCTTGAGTCCATGTATCTTTCATTGGCACAAAGTGAGCTGACTTGGTCAGTAGATCCACTATTACCCATATCATGTTGTTACCCTGTTGACTCTTCGGCAAACCCACGATAAAATCCATAGAAATGGATTCCTTCTTCCACTCAGGTACCTCTAAAGACTGAATCTTACCTTGTGGTCGTCGCTGTTCCCCTTTAACTCTCTGGCATGTCAAACAACGGGCCACAAACTCAGCTGTTTCTTTCTTCATCCCAGGCCACCAAAACGTGTTCTTTAAGTCCTTTTACAGCTTGTCACCACCTGGATGTACTGAATACGGTGTACAATGTGCCTCTGTCATTATAGTCTTTTTCAGCTCCTCATCATTAGGGACACACCACCTACCATCGAACCTCAAACTACCATCTGTATGAATAGAGAATCGAGACACTGTCCCTTTCTCTAGCTATGCATGCCTAATTGCTTTTGTGAAGAGCATCTTGGCCATGCATTGGCTTCTTTTTCTTCCTCCACTCGGTTTACACCTAGAAAAACAAGAGTTTTTCTTCTATAATCATTCTACTTTACACTACATATTTTTCTAGTGTAATTTTATTCCATTCTCTAAGATATTGCTAGAACTTAGAGATAGAAAATACTCCATCATTTTTCCTTCTCTTGGCCGAAATACTAGAGAGCAAAAACAATATTTTGGGTCAATTTTTGGTAAGATTAATATTGTTCTAGATCAAATAATATTAGTCTTTTAAGAGGTTACCTTGGGTATATGCTTTTGGGAGGGATTCTAAACTTGAATCTTGTTCATCCATTATTGAAAGCTCATGAACTAACAAGAAGGAGATCTTGTTGGTGCCCATAAAACCGAAATCATATAGTAAGAACAATGATTTCTTCTCTACTTTTGTTCATGTTTGCATGCATAAGATCAATATTATTTAATTTTATGACTAAATTAAATGTCACATATATGAATATGTAATTTAATGAGATTATTGATTTCTAACAAATTCTTGTATATCAAACAATGTAAGCAACCCCATAGACTCAAAGAAGTTCTTGGTCCTTTCAAGGATACCCAATTTGGTCAAGGCATCTTGGCAAATAAACTTGGTTGGTAAAATCGATTTCTTAGCAAGAGACACAAAATTTTTCCTATGAGAATCGGATGTGAAACTTACCTCCGGATATTTTTCTAGTTGCTCAATAACCGGGATAGAAGGAGTAGCTTCCACCATAAGAATAGGAGTTTCTTGAATTTCCATTCTTGCTTGTTGAACCAACAAAGCCTTTGAAGCTTGAAGTGCTTGTTGCCTTTTGGAAAGGTTTGGTTTTGTAGGTGTCTTGCTTCCACCTTTGATCCTAGCCATTGCTCTTCTCCTTGTATGTATCAACAACCAAAGATTTGCTTGAATTCTTCTAGTATCCTCAAGCTTCAATGAATCCCAAATCGATTTAGGATTTTCGAAATTTGCCTTTAACCCTAGAAAATCGATTCAATTTTCTAGGATTTGGATGTTTGAATGGCTTTTTGTTGATAGAGGAGTGATTTGTTTGAGTTTTGAGGAAGTTTGGAATTGATTTGGGTGAATTTGGTTGAGGAAATTGATTTTTGTGGATGGAGGGATTGAGGGTTTTGAGTGTTTTGGAGGTGTGTTTGTGTTTTGAATGAAGGAAATGAAATGGGGAAAGGGGGTTTTAATCCCGTAATTTTGAATTTTAGCAGGGGAGACGAGCGTCTGTAGCACGGGACGCTCGGATTCTTTGTCAGCCAGTTTTAGAAAATGCAACCCGTGCTGAGACGAGCGTCTTCAGTAGGAGACGAGCGTCTTTTTGTAAGGAGACGAGCGGATTCTGTTGAGGACGCTCGGATTCTTGGTCAGGGAGAAATCCCAGATTTTAATAGAAGCAGGACGAGCGGATTCTCGCTGAGACGAGCGTCTTGGTTGAGACGAGCGGATTCCTTTAGGAGACGCTCGGATCTTCAGTCAGAGAAAAATTTTCCTTTCCAGCTCTCTCAAAACGAGCGTTTTTCTCACAGGACGCTCGGATTGCAGCCAAGACGAGCGGATTCTTCTTAGACGCTCAGGTTGCTCCTGTACCTCACGGATTTAGTTCCACCCGTGGGTATTTCATAACCCAAGTAATTTCCTCTTCGTTTCTTTGATCTTCATTGTGGGGGCACTACGAAGGCTTGGATAGCCTAGGCAATTTCTATCCCCACACTATGTCAAAACACTACACATCAATAAACATATAAGTCCCTCCCTCACTTTCTCTCAAAATGATAATCTTGATCAAAGCATAAGAATATAAATCCAAAATTGAAAAAAATGCAATACAATAAGTAAAATGCAAGTTAAGGGGTTAGAATATTTACAAATGGTGGTTTAGGGAGGACTCCACCAAACTCTCATTCATGTATGAGATGTCAAGGGGGCATAGCCAAGGTGTTGTTGATGATGCTCAACTCCTTGAAGAAGTAATCGAAGGCTTGTTCATTGTCATTATAAAGATCTTCAATAGACCTTTGCATATGTTGTTCTTCATTGTGGTGACTTGAATTAACATGGTCACCAAAGCCTTGGTCTTGGGTTATAGCATTACCAATATAAGGATTGAATAATCCTTCAAACTCATCATCCTATAAACCTCATACTTCATTAGCTTGCTTCCCAATAGTATCATGAGTTGATAAAACAACTCCTCTTCTTTCTTGTCATTATGGCCAATGAGGCCTTCTTCTTCTTCTGTTGTCATGAGTGGTGGTGCTATTCAAGCTCTCATTATTGTTGAAACATTCTTGCTCTTTGGATGGAGCATCTTGGAGATTACTCACTTTATTCTCCCATATGGGTGGTGATTCTTTGCCCATAGCTTGTTCTTTGCATTGAGATGCCAACTTCTTCCTATCACTTTCTCGGCTATAATGATCAACCATGAAACATGGCTCATGTAAGCGAGGAGCTCTCATTGTCTTGTCAAGGTTAAAAGTGATTGTTTCATCTCCCACTTCAAGTGTGAGCTCTCAATTATGATTCTAATCTAATAAAAGCAATAAACAAGCAACAAAAGGAAAGATGTAAACAAATGACTAAAAGTGCTATGATATCATGGGTTCATAGGGGATTCATGGGAGTTGATCAATACATACATGTTCTAAATTATAAGCAATCAATTATTGTTGTAAAGGAACCGAGTTGGTGTATGTCTTACGGTTCTTAGGAAGGGTTGGGTCCCGGAGCCGAATCGATTAGATTGTACAACACCTACAAGTCGACTTACTTCCTCCTAATCACTTCTATGCATGGTCTAACTAGACTCGAGTTGGTTTATATCTTACAAGTCAAGTTGAATAGATAAGAGATGGTTGTAAATGCAAGGATTCATAGGCTTAGCATTTCATCAAACATAACATGTGCATAGGTTGACATCACAACAAGCAAGCAAATTAATTATGGAAACATATTGGATTAAGCATGATTATTCCCCATGTTCACTTCCCTAATTACCCATTAATCCTAGCTAAGAGACTACTCACTGATTATCAAGTTTAAGATGCTAACAAGGTTGTCAATCATATTAACAAGGCAAAACATGATGAACAAGTAAGAAAGATTAACAATAATTAAAATAAGGATTAAGAGAATTATACCTATCAAAATAATAATGCAAAGAATAATAGAAGTACTTGATGATTGATGGAAGGTTGTCAATCTCCCAATAAACCCAAATGATCTTCTAGTTACCCAATAATAAACTTGAATTACTCAATAATAAACTTGAACAATAATTAAGGAAAGATTAATGTGTAATTATGTGGAAAGATTAAAGGATAATCTATTCTAATCTACTCCTAATCTAATCTAAGGAAAGTTGATTTAATCTAAGAAAGCTTGGTGTTTTGATTATTACAAATGGGGTATATATAGTAGTACATCATTAGGTTAAGCAAGGGTAAATTAGTAAATAACAATGCTAATTGTTGAGTAGGGAAATGCTCCTCTCAAAGAAAGATGCGAGTCTCCTTTTTTCTAGTCTTCAAGAAATATGCGCGGATCGTGGATCACGTAGCAACGAAAAGCTTCCTATCCAACAATACGCTCGTCCCGTGCTGAAAATGAGCATCCTGAGTGTAACACCCCCATACTCCAAGTGCCTTACCAGGACCACTCAGGTATAAGGATGTTACCATCTCGGTTACCCGAGGCAATGATAATCATCAGACAATAACGAAACAACATTTAAATAGTAATACTTTAGTGAAAGGTTACAAACCAAAACCAAAATACGAATACAAGTTCTCAAACCACTGTCTAATCAGCTAATAGATATGTTTATTAAACTACTAAGCTACAGCGGAAGACTTCTATCATCTGACGGTGGCACATCCCAGCTATCCCAGTAACTCGACTCATACCTGCTCAATAACTGCTCACCATCCCCGAATAGATCACCACAGTTTTTAAAGCATTAAACGGGGTCGGTACTAATCACACAATTTATATAACCAACAAGATAAGAAAACAACACAAATCAAACAAATCACACACAATCACACCCACTCCAATCAATCTCCGTCACCGACCGTCCACTAGACCAACCACGCCGGGGGACCGCAGCCGTACCCACCAAATCCCCGCTCATCATACCGAGCGATAACCCTGTCCCATTAATATGAGCATCCCCTCCCGTGGCGGGTTCCACGGAGGGCGAAACTAGGGCGTGAAGCCACTCCCGCAAGTGACTCCACTCAGCCGAGAACGCATCTCGAGAACCAGAGACAAACAATCACAACCATCAAACATCAATCAATCAACAACCGTCTCAATACGAATACGATAACAATCAACAATTACACAACACCAACAATGCATTATGGGACTAATACTGAGTAGGGAAACCCTACCCGGAAAGCACAACACAATCGACGGTCTCACAAACTGATATCAAAAAGCTTCCTCTACGAATCCTCCTCCTAACATACAAACATATAATCACTACCAATCACAAAATACAACAAAACCCCCAAATCCCAATATTAGGGTTTAACCAACTTTAACGAAATACTATAAAAAACGGTACGTAGATCTTACCCTCGACGCAAGGATCACAACGGTATAAAGAAAGGTAAAATCCGACCTTCCAAGCTCCGGGATTTGCCAACAATGCGATTGATGCGAAGAACGTAGTTTGATTTCTCTTTTGAAAGTAATTAGGTTTTAAAAGTGTTTAAAGAAAAGTGACGGAAGTTATTATATACTTAATCGCATTATTAACAAAACCCGACAAATCATCCCCCGTAAACCGGCTACTCGATCGAGTAGCTGAGGTACTCGATCGAGTGCCCCCTTACTCGATCGAGTATCAACGTTACTCGATCGAGTACCCAACAGGTCAGAAACAGAGTAAGGCCTACTCGATAGAGTACCCAGAGACTCGTAAATCCGTAGTATTACAGTCTTTCCTCCTTAAAAAGAACTTCGTCCCCGAAGTTCAAACCACAACAAAACAAAGACACCCTACAACACTCCCGACTCAACACCCAAAACAAAACTCAACATAAAACATGTTACTAACCCAAACTCAACCCGACTCAACCACAAAAAACATACCGACACAACATAGAAGGGTATAAAAACTCTTAAAAACTCTTCGCGATCATCTCCTACCCCCCTAAAAGAAACAAGGTTACGTCCCCGTAACCATACATACCTGATCAAAAAAGAAAGGGTAACGCTCTCTTATAGCCTCCTCTACCTCCCATGTAGCTTCCTCAGTCTCGTGGTTAGACCAAAGGATCTTAAGCAAAACTGTCTCACCAGTCCTAGTCGTCCTAACCTTCCGGTCAAGAATCAGCTTAGGTACCTCAAGGTATGATAAAGACTCATCTAGCTCTAAGCTCTTTGCCTCTAACACATGTGACGGGTCACTCACATACTTTCGCAGCTGAGATACATGAAACACATTATGCACTCTCTCTAACACAGCTGGTAAAGCCAGACGATATGCAACCTCTCCAACCCGCTCTAAGATCTCATAAGGCCCGATGAACTTCTGACTCAGCTTGCCTTTCTTCCCAAATCTCATAACCCCACGCATAGGCTTTCAGAAGAACCTTATCCCCAACCTGAAACTCTATATCCCGGCGATGTAGATCTGCATAACTCTTTTGCCTATCCTGAGCTGCTCTCATCCGTTCCCTGATCATCTTAATCTGTTCAACCATCTCATGTACCATCTCTGGTCCTAGAACCACTGCCTTAGCGCTGTCGTCCCAACAAATCGGACTCCTACATCTCCTCCCATATAAAGCCTCAAACGGTGCCATGCCAATACTAGTGTGATAGCTGTTGTTGTAAGAAACTCTATCAAATCTAACCTCTGTTCCCAGCTACCACCAAAGTCCATCACACAAGCTCGTAACATATCTTCAAGAGTCTTGATTGTTCTCTCAGTCTGACCGTCTGTCGCAGGATCAAATGTTGTACTCATCTTCAAAGTTGTTCCCAAAGATTCCTGCAACTCTTTCCAAAACCTTGAGATAAATCTCGCATCTCTGTCAGATACTATGTCCTTAGGGACTCCATGTAACTTAAGCACATTCTTCCGATAAGCCATAGCTAATTGTGCTTGAGTCCATGTATCTTTCATTGGCACAAAGTGAGCTGACTTGGTCAGTAGATCCACTATTACCCATATCATGTTGTTACCCTGTTGACTCTTCGGCAAACCCACGATAAAATCCATAGAAATGGATTCCTTCTTCCACTCAGGTACCTCTAAAGACTGAATCTTACCTTGTGGTCGTCGCTGTTCCCCTTTAACTCTCTGGCATGTCAAACAACGGGCCACAAACTCAGCTGCTTCTTTCTTCATCCCAGGCCACCAAAACGTGTTCTTTAAGTCCTTTTACAGCTTGTCACCACCTGGATGTACTGAATACGGTGTACAATGTGCCTCTGTCATTATAGTCTTTTTCAGCTCCTCATCATTAGGGACACACCACCTACCATCGAACCTCAAACTACCATCTGTATGAATAGAGAATCGAGACACTGTCCCTTTCTCTAGCTATGCATGCCTAATTGCTTTTGTGAAGAGCATCTTGGCCATGCATTGGCTTCTTTTTCTTCCTCCACTCGGTTTACACCTAGAAAAACAAGAGTTTTTCTTCTATAATCATTCTACTTTACACTACATATTTTTCTAGTGTAATTTTATTCCATTCTCTAAGATATTGCTAGAACTTAGAGATAGAAAATACTCCATCATTTTTCCTTCTCTTGGCCGAAATACTAGAGAGCAAAAACAATATTTTGGGTCAATTTTTGGTAAGATTAATATTGTTCTAGATCAAATAATATTAGTCTTTTAAGAGGTTACCTTGGGTATATGCTTTTGGGGGGGATTCTAAACTTGAATCTTGTTCATCCATTATTGAAAGCTCATGAACTAACAAGAAGGAGATCTTGTTGGTGCCCATAAAACCGAAATCATATAGTAAGAACAATGATTTCTTCTCTACTTTTGTTCATGTTTGCATGCATAAGATCAATATTTAATTTTATGACTAAATTAAATGTCACATATATGAATATGTAATTTAATGAGATTATTGATTTCTAACAAATTCTTGTATATCAAACAATGTAAGCAACCCCATAGACTCAAAGAAGTTCTTGGTCCTTTCAAGGATACCCAATTTGGTCAAGGCATCTTGGCAAATAAACTTGGTTGGTAAAATCGATTTCTTAGCAAGAGACACAAAATTTTTCCTATGAGAATCGGATGTGAAACTTACCTCCGGATATTTTTCTAGTTGCTCAATAACCGGGATAGAAGGAGTAGCTTCCACCATAAGAATAGAAGTTTCTTGAATTTCCATTCTTGCTTGTTGAACCAACAAAGCCTTTGAAGCTTGAAGTGCTTGTTGCCTTTTGGAAAGGTTTGGTTTTGTAGGTGTCTTGCTTCCACCTTTGATCCTAGCCATTGCTCTTCTCCTTGTATGTATCAACAACCAAAGATTTGCTTGAATTCTTCTAGTATCCTCAAGCTTCAATGAATCCCAAATCGATTTAGGATTTTCGAAATTTGCCTTTAACCCTAGAAAATCGATTCAATTTTCTAGGATTTGGATGTTTGAATGGCTTTTTGTTGATAGAGGAGTGATTTGTTTGAGTTTTGAGGAAGTTTGGAATTGATTTGGGTGAATTTGGTTGAGGAAATTGATTTTTGTGGATGGAGGGATTGAGGGTTTTGAGTGTTTTGGAGGTGTGTTTGTGTTTTGAATGAAGGAAATGAAATGGGGAAAGGGGGTTTTAATCCCGTAATTTTGAATTTTAGCAGGGGAGACGAGCGTCTGTAGCACGGGACGCTCGGATTCTTTGTCAGCCAGTTTTAGAAAATGCAACCCGTGCTGAGACGAGCGTCTTCAGTAGGAGACGAGCGTCTTTTTGTAAGGAGACGAGCGGATTCTGTTGAGGACGCTCGGATTCTTGGTCAGGGAGAAATCCCAGATTTTAATAGAAGCAGGACGAGCGGATTCTCGCTGAGACGAGCGTCTTGGTTGAGACGAGCGGATTCCTTTAGGAGACGCTCGGATCTTCAGTCAGAGAAAAATTTTCCTTTCCAGCTCTCTCAAAACGAGCGTTTTTCTCACAGGACGCTCGGATTGCAGCCAAGACGAGCGGATTCTTCTTAGACGCTCAGGTTGCTCATGTACCTCACGGATTTAGTTCCACCCGTGGGTATTTCATAACCCAAGTAATTTCCTCTTCGTTTCTTTGATCTTCATTGTGGGGGCACTACGAAGGCTTGGATAGCCTAGGCAATTTCTATCCCCACACTATGTCAAAACACTACACATCAATAAACATATAAGTCCCTCCCTCACTTTCTCTCAAAATGATAATCTTGATCAAAGCATAAGAATATAAATCCAAAATTGAAAAAAATGCAATACAATAAGTAAAATGCAAGTTAAGGGGTTAGAATATTTACAAATGGTGGTTTAGGGAGGACTCCACCAAACTCTCATTCATGTATGAGATGTCAAGGGGGCATAGCCAAGGTGTTGTTGATGATGCTCAACTCCTTGAAGAAGTAATCGAAGGCTTGTTCATTGTCATTATAAAGATCTTCAATAGACCTTTGCATATGTTGTTCTTCATTGTGGTGACTTGAATTAACATGGTCACCAAAGCCTTGGTCTTGGGTTATAGCATTACCAATATAAGGATTGAATAATCCTTCAAACTCATCATCCTATAAACCTCATACTTCATTAGCTTGCTTCCCAATAGTATCATGAGTTGATAAAAACAACTCCTCTTCTTTCTTGTCATTATGGCCAATGAGGCCTTCTTCTTCTTCTGTTGTCATGAGTGGTGGTGCTATTCAAGCTCTCATTATTGTTGAAACATTCTTGCTCTTTGGATGGAGCATCTTGGAGATTACTCACTTTCTTCTCCCATATGGGTGGTGATTCTTTGCCCATAGCTTGTTCTTTGCATTGAGATGCCAACTTATTCCTATCACTTTCTCGGCTATAATGATCAACCATGAAACATGGCTCATGTAAGCGAGGAGCTCTCATTGTCTTGTCAAGGTTAAAAGTGATTGTTTCATCTCCCACTTCAAGTGTGAGCTCTCAATTATGATTCTAATCTAATAAAAGCAATAAACAAGCAACAAAAGGAAAGATGTAAACAAATGACTAAAAGTGCTATGATATCATGGGTTCACATGGGAGTTGATCAATACATACATGTTCTAAATTATAAGCAATCAATTATTGTTGTAAAGGAACCGAGTTGGTGTATGTCTTACGGTTCTTAGGAAGGGTTGGGTCCCGGAGCCGAATCGATTAGATTGTACAACACCTACAAGTCGACTTACTTCCTCCTAATCACTTCTATGCATGGTCTAACTAGACTCGAGTTAGTTTATATCTTACAAGTCAAGTTGAATAGATAAGAGATGGTTGTAAATGCAAGGATTCATAGGCTTAGCATTTCATCAAACATAACATGTGCATAGGTTGACATCACAACAAGCAAGCAAATTAATTATGGAAACATATTGGATTAAGCATGATTATTCCCCATGTTCACTTCCCTAATTACCCATTAATCCTAGCTAAGAGACTACTCACTGATTATCAAGTTTAACATGCTAACAAGGTTGTCAATCATATTAACAAGGCAAAACATGATGAACAAGTAAGAAAGATTAACAATAATTAAAATAAGGATTAAGAGAATTATACCTATCAAAATAATAATGCAAAGAATAATAGAAGTACTTGATGATTGATGGAAGGTTGTCAATCTCCCAATAAACCCAAATGATCTTCTAGTTACCCAATAATAAACTTGAATTACTCAATAATAAACTTGAACAATAATTAAGGAAAGATTAATGTGTAATTATGTGGAAAGATTAAAGGATAATCTATTCTAATCTACTCCTAATCTAATCTAAGGAAAGTTGATTTAATCTAAGAAAGCTTGGTGTTTTGATTATTACAAATGGGGTATATATAGTAGTACATCATTAGGTTAAGCAAGGGTAAATTAGTAAATAACAATGCTAATTGTTGAGTAGGGAAATGCTCCTCTCAAAGAAAGATGCGAGTCTCCTTTTTTCTAGTCTTCAAGAAATATGCGCGGATCGTGGATCACGTAGCAACGAAAAGCTTCCTATCCAACAATACGCTCGTCCCGTGCTTAAAATGAGCATCCTGAGTGTAACACCCCCATACTCCAAGTGCCTTACCAGGACCACTCAGGTATAAGGATGTTACCATCTCGGTTACCCGAGGCAATGATAATCATCAGACAATAACGAAACAACATTTAAATAGTAATACTTTAGTGAAAGGTTACAAACCAAAACCAAAATACGAATACAAGTTCTCAAACCACTGTCTAATCAGCTAATAGATATGTTTATTAAACTACTAAGCTACAGCGGAAGACTTCTATCATCTGACGGTGGCACATCCCAGCTATCCCAGTAACTCGACTCATACCTGCTCAATAACTGCTCACCATCCCCGAATAGATCACCACGTTTTACTGACATTAAACGGGGTCGGTACTAATCACACAATTTATATAACCAACGATCATAAAAACAACACAGCTCAAACAGTCACACACAATCACCCACTCCAATCAATCTCCACACCGACCGTCCACTTTGGACCAACCACCGCCGATTGGGGACCGCAGGCCGTACCCACCAAATCCCCGCTCATCGTGCAGAGCGATAACCCTGTCCCATTAATATGAGCATCCCCTCCCGTGGCGGGTTCCACGGAGGGCGAAACTAGGGCGTGAAGCCACTCCCGCAAGTGACTCCACTCAGCCGAGAACGCATCTCGAGAACCAGAGACAAACAATCACAACCATCAAACATCAATCAATCAACAACCGTCTCAATACGAATACGATAACAATCAACAATTACACAACACCAACAATGCATTATGGGACTAATACTGAGTAGGGAAACCCTACCTGGAAAGCACAACACAATCAGACGGTCTCACAGCTGATATCAAAAAGCTTCCTCTACGAATCCTCCTCCTAACATACAAACATATAATCACTACCAATCACAAAATACAACAAAACCCCCAAATCCCAATATTAGGGTTTAACCAACTTTAACGAAATACTATAAAAACGGTACGTAGATCTTACCCTCGACGCAAGGATCACAACGGTATAAAGAAAGGTAAAATCCGACCTTCCAAGCTCCGGGATTTGCCAACAATGCGATTGATGCGAAGAACGTAGTTTGATTTCTCTTTTTGAAAGTAATTAGGTTTTAAAAGTGTTTAAAGAAAAGTGACGGAAGTTATTATATACTTAATCGCATTATTAACAAAACCCGACAAATCATCCCCCGTAAACCGGCTACTCGATCGAGTAGCTGAGGTACTCGATCGAGTGCCCCCTTACTCGATCGAGTATCAATGTTACTCGATCGAGTACCCAACAGGTCAGAAACAGAGTAAGGCCTACTCGATAGAGTACCCAGAGACTCATAAATCCGTAGTATTACAGTCTTTCCTCCTTAAAAAGAACTTCGTCCCTGAAGTTCAAACCACAACAAAACAAAGACACCCTACAACACTCCCGACTCAACACCCAAAACAAAACTCAACATAAAACATGTTACTAACCCAAACTCAACCCGACTCAACCACAAAAAACATACCGACACAACATAGAAGGGTATAAAAACTCTTAAAAACTCTTCGCGATCATCTCCTACCCCCCTAAAAGAAACAAGGTTACGTCCCCGTAACCATACATACCTGATCAAAAAGGAAAGGGTAACGCTCTCTTATAGCCTCCTCTACCTCCCATGTAGCTTCCTCAGTCTCGTGGTTAGACCAAAGGATCTTAAGCAAAACTGTCTCACCGTCCTAGTCGTCCTAACCTTCCTGGTCAAGAATCGGCTTAGGTACCTCAAGGTATGATAAAGACTCATCTAGCTCTAAGCTCTTTGCCTCTAACACATGTGACGGGTCACTCACATACTTTCGCAACTGAGATACATGAAACACATTATGCACTCTCTCTAACACAATTTGGTAAAGCCGGACGATATGCAACCTCTCCAACCCGCTCTAAGATCTCATAAGGCCCGATGAACTTCGACTCACTTGCCTTTCTTCCCAAATCTCATAACCCCACGCATAGGCTTTCAGAAGAACCTTATCCCCAACCTGAAACTCTATATCCCGGCGATGTAGATCTGCATAACTCTTTTGCCTATCCTGAGCTGCTCTCATCCGTTCCCTGATCATCTTAATCTGTTCAACCATCTCATGTACCATCTCTGGTCCTAGAACCACTGCCTTAGCGCTGTCGTCCCAACAAATCGGACTCCTACATCTCCTCCCATATAAAGCCTCAAACGGTGCCATGCCAATACTAGTGTGATAGCTGTTGTTGTAAGAAACTCTATCAAATCTAACCTCTGTTCCCAGCTACCACCAAAGTCCATCACACAAGCTCGTAACATATCTTCAAGAGTCTTGATTATTCTCTCAGTCTGACCGTCTGTCACAGGATCAAATGTTGTACTCATCTTCAAAGTTGTTCCCAAAGATTCCTGCAACTCTTTCCAAAACCTTGAGATAAATCTCGCATCTCTGTCAGATACTATGTCCTTAGGGACTCCATGTAACTTAAGCACATTCTTCCGATAAGCCATAGCTAATTGTGCTTTAGTCCATGTATCTTTCATTGGCACAAAGTGAGCTGACTTGGTAAGTAGATCCACTATTACCCATATCATGTTGTTACCCTGTTGACTCTTCGGCAAACCCACGATAAAATCCATAGAAATGGATTCCTTCTTCCACTCAGGTACCTCTAAAGACTGAATCTTACCTTGTGGTCGTCGCTGTTCCCCTTTAACTCTCTGGCATGTCAAACAACGGGCCACAAACTCAGCTGTTTCTTTCTTCATCCCAGGCCACCAAAACGTGTTCTTCAAGTCCTTTTACAGCTTGTCACCACCTGGATGTACTGAATACGGTGTATAATGTGCCTCTGTCATGATAGTCTTTTTCAGCTCCTCATCATTAGGGACACACCACCTACCATCGAACCTCAAACTACCATCTGTATGAATAGAGAATCGAGACACTGTCCCTTTCTCTACTCCAGCTCTCCACTCAACCATCATAGGATCCAACGCCTGTTTACCTCGAATATCATCATAAAGATCAGGTTGTACTGTCAAATCTCCCACGACATCTCCTCTCTGCATCATATGTATCCCAAACTTCCCCACCTCATCTCTCAATCTCATCAAAGATAGAGCTGTACACAAAGAATGTACACTCTTCCTACTCAAAGCATCTGTAACAACATTGGCTTTCCCTTCATGGTAGATAATATCCATGTCATAATCGCCAATCAGCTCCATCCACCTCCTCTGTCTCATGTTCAACTCCTTTTGAGTGAAGATGTACTTGAGACTCTTGTGATCCGAAAATACCTTAAAGGTCGCCCCATAAAGGTAATGTCTCCAAATCTTGAGAGCAAACACCACTGCACCCAACTCTAGATCATGTGTAGGGTAGTTCTCCTCATACGGCTTCAATTGCCTAGAAGCATAGGCAATCACCTTACCGTTCTGCATCAACACACATCACAACCCATTCTTTGAGCCATCTGTATAAACCTCAAAGTTCTCGATCCCTTCAGGCAATGCAAAGATAGGAGTTGTGGTCAAACGCTCCTTTAATGTTTGGAACGCCGTCTCACAACTCTCATCCAAACGAAACCTGTTATCTTTCCTCATCAAAGCTGTCATAGGTCTAGCTATCTTGGAGAAATCTTTCACGAACCGTCTTGGAGTAGACTAAGATGTTCCTCCTTAGTCTTGGAGTAGACTAAGATGTCATCGATAAACACCACCACAAACTTGTCCAAAAATTGTCTGAAGATTCTGTTCATCAAATCCATAAACACAGCCGGTGCATTATATAACCCAAACGGCATCACCACATACTCATAATGGCCATACCTCGACGTGAAAGCTGTCTTTGGTATGTCCACCTCTCTAATCTTCACCTGATGGTACCCCGACCTCAAATCAATCTTGGAAAAGACTGATGCACCACTCAACTGATCAAACAGGTCATCTATCCTTGGCAAAGGATACTTGTTCTTCACCGTCACTCGGTTCTGCTCTCTGTAATCTATGCACAACCTCAAACTCCCATCTTTCTTCTTCACAAAAAGAACTGGTGCTCCTCACGGCGATATACTAGGTCTAATGTATCCTTTCTCTATCATATCATCTAACTGTTTCCTGAGCTCCTCCATCTCTTTAGGACCCATCTGGTACGGTGCCTTAGAGATTGGCCCCGTCCCCGGTTTCAACTCAACTGTGAAATCTATCTCCCTCTTCGGTGGCAACCCCAGAATCTTCTCTGGAAAAACATCTGCAAACTCTCCCACCACTGGTATCTGATCAACTGTCGGACTCTCTATCCGGTCATCTCTCACATGGCACAAGATCAAAGGGCATCCCTTCCTCAGATGGGACTTCAAGGTCACAGCTGCAATCAACTTAACTTTGGGTTTGACTACAAACCCACGATAAGACACACTAACACCCTTAGGACCTCTCAAAGACACTTTCTTTTGATGACAGTCTATCTTAGCTTTATACTTTCCTAACCAATCCATCTTGACTATCATCTCAAAACCGTCAAAAGGAAACTCTAGCAAGTCTAAAGGTAGATAAACTTGCCCAACTATCTTAGACACATCTCTATACAGCCTCCTACATGATACAGACTCACCCGAAGGTATAAAAACTTTCTCACTTACAAACTCATATACCCTCAAACCCAACCGTTTAACATGACTCAAAGATACAAACGACTGAGACGCCCCCGAATCAAACAAAACAAAGGTATGAATATCGTTAACAAGAAAAGTACCAGTGATAACATGTGCATCATTCTCAGCTGCTTTCTTGTCCATCATGAACAGCTTTCCACTGGTCTTCTGTCCACCTCCTTGACAAGATCTTGGGCCGATGTGGTCGGCTTAGCACCCGACCCCGATTATTGTTGTTGTTCGTAGCGAGGTTTCGATAAGAATTACCGCCATTGCGGTTACCTCCACCCCGATAGCTCGACTTCCCGGTTAGACCATGACCCAGACGGTCTATTGCTCGCATAACTCTGTGCAGGTCCCTGAGAATAGCTCCCCCGAGCCGATCCCTGAAAAGCTCCAGGCATACTCGTGCACTCATGTCTCTTGTGACCTACACCGCCACAACCATAGCAGGTCATCCCCCAACTACCACTACCACTCACACGGCCACGCCCAAAGAAAGCCCCAGCACTGAACCCTGACCCAGAAGAAAACCCTCTAGCTTGATTGTGGTTGCCTTTCTTGCGACTAGATTGGCCACCACCCTCACTCTCAGCCTTTCTTTTCTCACCCACTCTCTCCTGAGCCATCTCCACCAACCTCTCAGCTCTCCCAGCCCTCTCATAAGCTTCCTTAACATCAGTAAGGACTCCCACGGGTAGCTTATACATGATCTTTGGGGTCAACCCCCTCTCAAACCTCAACGCCAGGTTCTCCTCACTCAAACCCATATCCTCAGCATACCTAGACTTCTTATTAAACTGCTTGTAGTACTCAGCAACTGACGTATCAGATGTCATCTTAAAACCATCAAACACTTCTCTCAACTTACTCCTCATATGTTCCGGTACAAACTCTTTCCTCATAGCTCTCCGAAACTCTTCCCAAGGTATAGCAGGTAAGCCCTGGTTCGCATACATCTCCCTAGCACTCACCTTCACCTTATCCCACCACTCGCCACCGTTTGCTTCCCTCGGGTAGAACGCAGCTTGTTCTACTCTCATCTCATCGGACAAAGAACCAGTCTAGTATGTTCTCCATCTCACGATGCCAGTTGTCAAGAAGGTTTGGTTCCCCGGTTCCCTTGTACTCTTTTGGGTTAAACCTCGCTATATAAAGGCTGATCTTAGAGTGATCAACCTCCTTGTCCTTTCCCACTTTCTTTAAGGCCTCTGTAAGAGCATCCTGATGCTCCAACATCTTAACGATATCATCTATGTTCATGGTCTCAGCTCTCGCATACAAAGCGTTTCTCTTGGGCGGCATCTTGAAACTATATAAGAAAGGGTAGATATATACATACGCACTAAAACCTCAAAACACGAAAGCAGGCTGCCCAGAACACACTCTATCGAGTGGCTAAACCTATTCGATCGAGTAGAGGCTACTCGATCGAGTGCCCAACATACTCGATCGAGTGCCTCGACATCAGACCCCAAACAAACCTTCTGATCTCTAACATACTCGACCGAGTAGCCTACTCGATCGAGTGACTCCCTACTCGATCGAGTGCCCTATGTACTCGATCGAGTACCCAAAAACCACGATTCTGGTTGTAAAAATGTCAAATACCCACTCGATCGAGTCAGACCCACTCGACCGAGTATCTCACCTGCTCGATCGAGTACCCGCTTTACTACCCGCATGTTATCTCACATATCTCCACACACTATGCAACTTTATAAACTCGACATATAAAATAGTTAAGCATGCAATTCTACCAAGCTTTTCATATGATCAACAAAAGAACCATATCATATTATCAAACGCCACATAGTAAACATCCAACATGCTTCTTGTTCAAACAACAGTTCTATATGTTTCACCAACCTTTCATGCACGATCTCAACCTTCTACTCCAAACATCCAACAATTATAACATACATCATCACATTCATACACAAACTAACAAACATCACATACGACCTTGACATATACCCCCCATGTGATGGGTTCAAAATTGTAGAGCGAGTTCGCGACTTTAGGACGTCTCCAAAGCCTTTGCATTAGCTCCTACAACCTTTACCCCGGGTTCATTTTAATTGACTCCCTAAGTTCATTAGATTCATTGGTTACAGGTTTCAGGATCGTCTCTCTGATACCATTTTGTAACACCCCCATACTCCAAGTGCCTTACCAGGACCACTCAGGTATAAGGATGCTACCATCTCGGTTACCCGAGGCAATGATAATCATCAGGCAATAACGAAACAACATTTAAATAGTAATACTTTAGTGAAAGGTTACAAACCAAAACCAAAATACGAATACAAGTTCTCAAACCACTGTCTAATCAGCTAATAGATATGTTTATTAAACTATTATGCTACAGCGGAAGACTTCTATCATCTGACGGTGGCACATCCTAGCTATCCCAGTAACTCGACTCATACCTGCTCAATAACTGCTCACCATCCCCGAATGGATCACCACCAGTTTTTAAAACATTAAACGGGGTCAGTACTAATCACACAATTTATATAACCAACGATAACATAAAAACAACACAGCTCAAACAGTCACACACAATCACCCACTCCAATCAATCTCCGTCACCGACTGTCCACTGGACCAGGCCTGCCAGTGGGGGACCGCAGCCGTACCCACCAAATCCCCGCTCATCGTACCGAGCGATAACCCTGTCCCATTAATGTGCACATCCCCTCCCGTGGCGGGTTCCACGGAGGGCAAAACTAGGGCGTGAAGCCACTCCCGCAAATGACTCCACTCAGCCGAGAACGCATTTCGAGAACCAGAGATAAACAATCACAACCATCAAACAACAATCAATCAACAACCGTCTCAATACGAATACGATAACAATCAACAATTACACAACACCAACAATACATTATGGGACTAATACTAAGTAGGGAAACCCTACCTGGAAAGCATAACACAATCAGACGGTCTAACAGGTGATATCAAAAATCTTCCTCCTAACATACAAACATATAATCACTACCAATCACAAAATACAACAAAACCCCCAAATCCCAATATTAGGGTTTAACCAACTTTAACGAAATACTATAAAAACAGTACGTAGATCTTACCCTCGACGCAAGGATCACAACGGTATAAAGAAAGGTAAAATCCGACCTTCCAAGCTCCGGGATTTGCCAACAATACGATTGATGCGAAGAACGTAGTTTGATTTCTCTTTTTGAAAGTAATTAGGTTTTAAAAGTGTTTAAAGAAAAGTGACGAAAGTTATTATATACTTAATCGCATTATTAACAAAACCCGACAAATCATCCCCCGTTAACCGGCTACTCGATCGAGTAGCTGAGGTACTCGATCGAGTGCCCCCTTACTCGATCGAGTATCAACGTTACTCGATCGAGTACCCAACAGGTCAGAAACTATTTTAAAACGCAACACAGCCTTACTCGACAGAGTAAGGCCTACTCGATAGAGTACCCAGAGACTCATAAATCTGTAGTATTACACTGAGCCTCAACCCGAGCGGGTTGAAATTGGCCCGAGCGGGTTAAGCAGTGTCCCGCTCCAGATAAGCTTGACCCGCGCGGGTTGAGCTGTTGTTCCCTTTATTTTTGCTTTTAAGCCTAAGATGCCTCTATATACTCTTTACTTCTACTTCCTTGGTCATCATTCTTGCCTCCTCTTCATACTTAGTCCATCAAATATCGTCAACAAGCTTCCAAATATGCATGAAAGACGGGAATTTCCGCCTTATTATCTCCTTTCCTATAAAACATATAAAATGCACTAGGAAAACAAAATAGAAAGCATTTGACGAATAAAATGGTCATGAAATGTTATAAAAGTATGCAAAATAGATTCAATTAGGGGACTAAATGTGTGCAAATAATGTTCACATCAATCATATTTTGTTGAAGGTTTTTTCACATAAGTCGAGTCATTATCAAGACCGAAAACTTTGCCAAACTCATTAAAGAACATCTTCCTATCTATATTCTCAAGGCGTAATTCAATATTCGTTCGAGTCTCCACCTTTGTAACATTCAATGAACTTAGAAATTCTAAGGTGAGGGAGGGGTGGGTCAATTCTTACATATCAAACAAGGTAAGCAACCCCATAGACTCAAAGAAGTTCTTGGTCCTTTCAAGGATACCCAATTTGGTCAAGGCATCTTGGCAAATAAACTTGGTTGGTAAAATCGATTTCTTAGCAAGAGACACAAAATCTTTCCTATGAGAATCGGATGTGAAAGTTACCTCCGGATATTTTTCTAGTTGCTCAATAACCGGGATAGAAGGAGTAGCTTCCACCATAAGAATAGGAGTTTCTTGAATTTCCATTCTTGCTTGTTGAACCAACAAAGCCTTTGAAGCTTGAAGTGCTTGTTGCCTTTTGGAAAGGTTTTGTTTTGTAGGTGTCTTGCTTCCACCTTCGGTCCTAGCCATTGCTCTTCTCCTTGTATGTATCAACAACCAAAGATTTGCTTGAATTCTTCTAGTATCCTCAAGCTTCAATGAATCCCAAATCGATTTAGGATTTTTGAAATTTGCCTTTAACCCTATAAAATCGATTCAATTTTCTAGGATTTGGGTGTTTGAATGGCTTTTAGTTGATAGAGGAGTGATTTGTTTGAGTTTTGAGGAAGTTTGGAATTGATTTGGGTGAATTTGGTTGAGGAAATTGATTTTTGTGGATGGAGGGATTGAGGGTTTTGAGGGTTTTGGAGGTGTGTTTGTGTTTTGAATGAAGGAAATGAAATGGAGAAAGGGGGTTTTAATCCCGGAATTTTGAATTTTAGCAGGGGAGACGAGCGTCTGTAGCACGGGACGCTCGGATTCTTTGTCAGCCAGTTTCAGAAAATGCAACCCGTGCTGAGACGAGCGTCTTCAGTAGGAGACGAGTGTCTTTTTGTAAGGAGACGAGCGGATTCTGTTGAGGACGTTCGGATTCTTGGTCAGGGAGAAATCCCAGATTTTAATAAAAGCAGGACGAGCGGATTCTCGCTGAGAGGAGCGTCTTGCTTGAGAAGAGCGGATTCCTTTAGGAGACGCTCGGATCTTCAGTCAGAGAAAAAATTTCCTTTCCAGCTCTCTCAGGACGAGCGTTTTTCTCACAGGACGCTCGGATTGCAGCCAAGACGAGCGGATTCTTCCTTAGACGCTCGGGTTGCTCCTGTACCTCACGGATTTAGTTCCACCCGTGGGTATTTCATAACCCAAGTAATTTCCTCTTCGTTTCATTGATCTTCATTGTGGGGGCACTACGAAGGCTTGGATAGCCTAGGCAATTGCTATCCCCACACTATGTCAAAACACTACACATCAATAAATGATCGGTCCGTTTCGTGTTCACAATTTAATAGATGTTGTCGTTGGGTCACGTCCGAATCAAAACACAATTTATAGCTTCACAAACAACTCTACAATTAGTAAAGAGGCAAGTAAAGTTCGGATCCCAAGGGACGGGAATTGAGATGAGATTTCTATTGAAACTAGTGGTGTCTTAGGGGTGTCACAATTTGGGTTGATGTAGAAGGTCACTAACTAAATAGCAATGAAAGTAAATAAGCAAGATGAATTAAAAGGGTTGTAAACAATTGATTAAAAGCACTAGGGTGTCATGGGGTCATAGGGGAATCATGGGAATTGATCATACAAACATGTTCTCAAATTATAAGCAAGCAATTATTGTTGTGATGGATTGAGTTGGGTTATATCTTACAATCCTAGGAAAGTTTGGGTCCCGGAGCCGAATCGATTAGATTGTACAACACCTACAAGTCGACTTAGTCTTCCCTACCCAACAACATGCATGGTCTAATGAGACTCGAGTTGGTTTATGTCTTACAAGTCTCATTGAAAAGATAGGTGATGGGTAAAAAATGCAAGGATTCATAGGCTCACATTTCATCAAACATAACATGTGCATGAGTTGAGATCAAAACAAGTAAGCAAATAAACCATGAAAGCATATTAATTTAAGCAAGAATCGTTCCCCATGTTGGTTTTCCGTAATTACCCATTAATCCTAGCTAGGTCACTACTCACTCATTATCATGTTGATCATGCTAGCAAGGTTGTCAATCATACCAACAAAAGGAAACATGATGAATAAATGAAAGTAATTAACAATAATTAAAAAAGGATTAAGAGAATTATACCTACTAATGATTCCAATAATAAAGCAAAGAATAAAAGAAGTACTTGATGCTTGATTGAGAGGTTGTCAATCTCCCAATAATAACCCAAATAATCTTCAATTACCCAAAATAAAGGATGAACAAAAGAGAGATTAAGGAAATAAAACTTGTATTAAAACTTGATTAATTGTTGATTACAATACTAAAGAGAGATTTGATTGATATTAACTACTCTAATAATTGATAAGAAGAACATACTCTTCTAATTAGACTAATGGGGTATTTATAGTGGAAATTAGGTGGATGCATTAGGGGTAACTAAGGGCTAAACTAGTAATTACACTTTTTAGATTGAGCAGGGAGAAACCGGTATTTTTCGAAGGAAGGGCTTCTTTCTTTGTAGCTTGGAGAAGACGAAATTTCGCTGTACTGGAATCCGTGCGTATTGGAGTCGGGACGGGCAGATTCAGGCAGGGGAAGACGGGCGTCTTCAATGGAATCCGGGCGAATTCTGTGGCTGCTGTCCGGGCGTCTTTGCTGCTTGTGGAGGACGAGCGGATTCAGGACAATCCGTTCGGATTGTAGCTCAACATGGTTTCTTCTTCTTTTCTTCCCTTTTCTTCATAAAATCCTTGGGGATTTCCTCGGGGATGCAAGGATCCTTTCTCAACATTGCTCATCTACTATCATATGTACAAAGGCCTTCTAATCTTGTCTCTCCTTGATGCTTGGTTATTGAATTTAATCAATTTAGTCTCGTTTTGCCATGAAAATGCAAGATTTGCACTCCTTTCCTACCAAGGGATCAAAATCTCAAAGAATATGCAAAACAAAGAACTAAAGACAATAAATGACCCAAATTTGCACTAAAAAGCATGGGAACAAGGCTAGTTCGGGGGCTAAATATGTGCTAATTATGGTCACATCAAATATCCCCAAACCGAACCTTTGCCCATCCCGAGTAAAGAGGTGACAAAGACTAGGACCATTATTTAAACTAACCTAATAACATAGCCGATATGAGATAATTAGCGGGTCTCACTCCGCCCCTTCAACTCACAACAAGACAACCATGAGGTAGGATGCCTTCTTGCAAGGCAAGGTGGGTCTTGCCAAAATGGCGACACATCCAAACATTAAGCACACAAAATCAAATAATGGATGCATCTACAAAAGGAATAGCCACTTCCTCATCTAGTGGTGGAGGCAACTAAAAGGGAACAAATTTAAGAGCATATAATCCTTCACAAATACTAGTTCAATAAATTACTAAGGCTAAGAGGATGGCACTAAATCACCTCCAAATAGTGTTAAACTAGACTACTTTTGTCCTCAATTTCCAAATGCTTTCGTCAAGAGCGATCGGATGGTGGTGGAATGATGATCCCAATGATGCTAGTAGCATATGACATGTCAAGTCTTGAATTCTCTACAAAAGTAAAGGTCATGGATCGTCCCAAGCTCGACAAAGTGGTTTGACAAAAAGGCTTTTTGGGAATGAAATGCTCAAATCGTTAAAAACAAAGGTGGATATGACTAGTATTCAAAATTTGACCTCATTCAACTTTCATATTTCAAAAATTTAAGATGGGGTTTGTCCCTTCCGGGCTAGTGTCCTTTGCTTTCGCCAATCGCTTATTAGGCAACTGGTTAACCTCTAGACAATAGCTTTTCGGGGAGATAGTCACTCTGTCTCTGGGCGGTCGAATTCACAACCGTGTGAGGGCCCAATTCAATGGATCCCTCTCCAAAGTACATCGAAGTGGTACGCCTCCATCAAAACAACTAAATTTCTCATCATTTCAACATTTCATAACATTTGAGGTTTCCTTAGCAATAAATTACTTCCACATAACAAAATTTTCGAAATGAGCACTTCAAGCTTATTGATAGAAAGTATTTTTGGGTTGCCTTACCACAAGGTCAATCAAGGTCACCTAGACAAGTTAACCAAGTCTACATCGCATCACGGGGTTGGATAGGTGACTCACATGCAAACCTTTGACTAGGCTTTGGGTCATGGGTCAAAAGACACTAGTATGACACTATCTAGGGTGTTTTACAACCATTCTAGTAGGCAAAGTCTTAAGTTGAAAACGTATTTGTAATGGCTTAGTTGCTCTTGTCAAAGTTCTCAATTAGGCACTTTTCAAAATGTTTTATCTAAATGCAACTACATGCCATGATGCAACTAATATATACATCCTAATGCAAGTGATTCTATCAACTAATATGACATATAAACTAAATTCAAGTCCTAAATTCACATTGTTATACCGCATCAATCAAAATAAACCCACATAGTCATTAACATAAAGAGGAAAATGGAGATTGGAAAGATCATACCATGCGGTCTTCATGATCCTCATGTCTCGAATGTGGCGTAGTCATTCAATGTGAACAAGGATAGAACAAACACAATATATACAACAATATATACAATATATATATAACTACACTACAAAAGGAATAAACATGTTTTTGGGTTTTTCAATTTTCAAATTTTTATGGTTTTTCGAAATTTTTCAATTTTTTTGGGTTTTTGAATAAAAGTTAAGTTAGAATTCCCCATCCCCACACTAATATGGGCATTGTCCTCAATGGCCAAAATGATGGGAAATTATGCAAACATGATGCATGATTTCTACACTAAATGCAAGCTACACTAATCTATACTACATGATGCATGGTTTTTGTTTATGACGGAGAGGATAATTTAGATTACCTCCCGTTGTGTATGCATTAACTTCCCCAAACCGATCTAGACATTATTGCTAATGTCCAAGGATGGGTGTAGTTCATGCACACACTATGCAATGCATGAAACTAATTTTGTCATTTTGGATTTTGAAAGGTGGGAACAATAAAATGAGAACACCTCAATGGGGCCGAGGTGTTAGTCCTCAATAGTGCTAGGACTACTCCAACAATGATCAAGAAAAATAAATAAATAGAACAAAGAGAGAAATAGACAAACCTCAAGAGGGTAGGAGCCTCTAAAGCTTGCTAATCTTCCATCATAACATCATTATCATCACCTTCCTCACTAGAAGTGGTCTTATCACCACTTTCTCCTTCACTTTCTTCTTCACCTTGCTCATCATCCTCTTCTCCTTCTTCACTAGCTTCTTCATCAATGTTATCATCAACCTCTTCATTACCAACAACCTCATTATCACCCGGAACAACCCTAGATGCACTCGGAAATAGGACTTCCTTATCCGCCGAACTAGGCAAAGGACATGATGGGTCAAGTAGTCCTTGCCTAGCTAAGTGTAAGAGGGGTGGATATTGAGCTAAGTAAGCATTTTTCCGATCCTCAAAGGCTTGCTTGTGCATTGCTTACATGAGAAGAGTCAAATAATCATTTCTTGCTTCAACACCTTCCGGCTTGAACTCTTGGTACTCGAAAGGGTAAGGTGGTGTGAAAATGGAAGAGGAGGGAATTTCAATTTCACCCTTTTGTTGTTGGATAATATACTCGGCCTCTTTTGAAAGGGGAATTAGATAGTTGGTCCGGTGGACACTCAATCGACAAATCTTTGAAGGCAAAGTGAAAGAACTAGCCTCACTAGTGAGCCATCCATACTTGGTGTCAAGAGGGTTATGGGCAACCCACTTGTACTTGTGTATCATAGTATTCATATCAATGAGATGACCACCCTCTTTCGCCTCGTACTTGTTATCTTTGTTGAAGTTAGGATCAAAGTATTTAACTAGGATAGTAACTAGGCCGCCATTCACAATAACGGTAGTGCCTTTCTTCCCACAATCAATGTTTAACCATCTCCGGATAGTTTGAAAGTTGAGCAATTTCCGGAGTAGAGGATGTTGTTGCTTCCATGGGAGGTTGTTGTTGTTGCACTTCCAAGTTTGGGTTTGCTACCACCATAGCCAATGCTTTCTTTGCTTGAAGAGTCTTTTGCCGTAAGGAGAGTGCCTTTGCCTTCGGTGCCTTTGTTGCTCCCTTAGTCCTTGCCATTGATGAATTAACCAAGAAAAGAGTGAAAAATCTTCAATTTCTAGTACACCCAAATCGATTTAAAGATGAAAGGCTTTGCCTTTATGAATTCAAAAATCGACTCAAAGGTTGAAGATTTTGTGCTTGGTTTTGATTTTTGTTGGAAGAGGAGTGATTGATTTGTTGATAAAAGGATGTTTTGATTTGATTTTGGTGAATGTTGTTGAGGAATCTTGTTTTTGTGATGGAGAGGATGAGGGTTTTGAGGTTTATGAGTAGTGTTATGAATGAAGGAATGAAGAAATGAATGTGGGAGGGGGTTTATAAAACCCGAAAAATTTGAACTGCGAGGGGTAAGACGGCGGATTCTCGCTCGGGGCCCAGATTTGGTCCTGTTCTGGTTGGGAAATCCTCGCCTAAAGACGGCGTCTTTCGGTGAATACGCTCGGATTTGCAAACACGGACGGCGTCTTCTGCGAGAAGACGGGCGGATTCCTTCACAGGGATTTTTCTTGTTTTCTTCAGCCAAGAAGAAGGGCGTCTTCCTTTCAGGACGGGCGGATTTTTGAAGACGGGTGGATTTGGATGCAGGACGCCCGGATTTGTTGACAGTCAAAAATTTCAAAAATTCAGCTCAAAATAGGACGGGCGTCTTCTACCCAATATGCCCGATTGCACGAAGACGGCGGATTCTCCCGAATCCGCTCGGATTCGACCCCTTTGTACCCGATTCGGTTCCCATCCGTGTACTTTGCGTATCCCTTGTCATTTTTCCATTCTTCTTCATATCTCGTGTTGTTCATTGTGGGGGCACTACTAAGGCATGGATAGCCTAGGCAATTGCCATCCCCACACTAAGCTAAAGCACTACACATTAATTGAAATTATTAGTCCCTCCCTCACTTCTCTCAAACATGATAATTATCTTGATCAAAGTATAAAAATCCAAAAATAACAAAAATGCAATATAAGAATTGAAATGCAAGTTAGGGAGTTAGAAATATTTACAAATGGTGGTTTAGGGAGGACTCCACCAAACTCTCATTCTTGATGAGATGTCAAGGGGGCATGTTCAAGGTGTTGTTGATGTTGCTCAACACCTTGAAAAAGTAATCAAACGCTTGTTCATTATCATGATAGAGGTCTTCAATAGACCTTGGCCCTTGTTGTCGGTCTTGATCGATGTCATTACCAATGTAGGGATTAAAAATCCCTTCAAATTCGTCGTCCCAAAGACCACATACTTCATTAAGTTGATCATTGAAAATCTCTTGATTTGATGGAGACAACTTTCCCATTTCCTTTTCTTGCCCAATGAGGCCATCTTCTTCATTGCTTGTCTTTGATGAGCTTTGCAAGTTCTCTTTGTCACAATTCACTTGCTCTTTGAATGGAGCATCTTCAATTTTCTTCTTCCATTGGAGTTCCGACTTCTTCTTTTCATCCTTCCGACTATAATGATCGATCATGAAACACGGTTCATGTAAACGGGGAGCTCTCATAGTCTTGTCAAGATTAAAAGTTATACTCTCATCTCCCACTTCTAGAGTGAGCTCACCATGTTTTACATCAATCATCGCACCCGCGGTGTGTAAGAAGGGTCTTCCTAGAATGATTGGAATGTTGGAATCTTCTTCCATATCAACAATGACAAAGTCCACCGGGATGAAAAATTTCCCAATTCGCACGGGGACATCTTCCCATATCCCTAATGGTGTCTTCGTCGATCTATCGGCCATTTGGAGTGTGATATTAGTGCATTTAAGCTCTCCCATCCCCAACCTTTTACTCACCGAGTACGGCATAACACTCACACTAGCCCCTAGATCACATAAGGCTTTGTTGATCGTGGTGTCGCCAATGGTACACGGTATTGAGAAGCTTCCCGGATCCTTTAGTTTTGGAGGTGAACTCCCTTGAAGTATTGCACTACTCACCTTAGTGAAGGCGATAGTCTCAAGTTTCCGGATCGACTTCTTCTTTGTGAGGATGTCTTTCATGTATTTCGCATAGGCCGGCACGTGATTGATTAATTCCGTGAAAGGAATTGAGACTTCCAAATTCTTCACAATTTCCATAAACTTTCCAAGTTGGTCATCAAATTTGGGCTTGGCTTGACGACTTGGAAAAGGAAGTCTAATCACAATGGGCTCCTTCTCCTTGGCCTTGTCTTCATTTTTCTTTGAAATTTCTTCTTTTGATGATTCTCCATCTTTGGAGTTTTGCACAATTTCTTCATTATCACTAGCTTCCACAACTTCATCCTCAACTTACTTCTTCGGTGCTTCATACCTTGTACCACTTCTCAAGTGAATGGCACTAACCGTTTCATGTCTTGGGGGATTACTTTGAGGTGGTAATTGCTCCTTTTGTCTTTGTGAGCTTGAAGATGCTAGTTGAGTCAATTGTGTTTCCAACATCTTGGTGTGAGCTAGAATGTTGTTGATGGTGGTTTCTTTTGCTTGGATATCTTTTTGAATTTAAGTGAAAAACTCTTGTTGATTCTTTTGCATTTGGAGGACCGCTTTTTGAACATCAAAGCCTTGGTCATTTTGGTGATTGTATGGATTTTGGTTTTGGTAACCTTGGTTTTGGTTGAAAAGGGTCTTTGATTTTGGTTTCCCATGGGAGGTGGGGTGTATGTTATTTGAGGGTTTTGAACATTTTGGCTTTTATATGAGAGATTTGGATGAAACTTGGTGTTTTCATTGTAATAGTTGGAATAAGGAGTACCACTCTTGTATGCTTGGAAAGCATTCACTTGTTCATTTGTTCCCCTACATTCACTTTGGTCATGTCCCAAAGTTTCACAATTCTCACATATCCCACTTGGGATTGATGAGGATGCCGTCATGGCATTAACATGATGCTTTGGTGATTTTGAGGCTTCTTCAAGTCTAGCCATAGCTTGTTCAAACTTCAAATTGATTGTGTCAATGTGAGCACTAAGTTGAGCACCCAATTGAGTAACGGAGTCCACTTCATGCCTTCCTCCTCTAGTAGCCTTGCGAGGTCTACTATATTGTGAGTTATGGACCGCCATTTCCTCAATCTTATTCCATGTTTGATTGTCATCAACTTTGGTGAACATTCCATTTGATCCCAAGTTGAGAATGTTCCTTGAATCTTCATATAGACCGTTCCAAAATTGTTGTACCAAGAACCACTCGCTAAGTCCATGGTGAGGACATGAGCGACAAATTCCTTTGAACCGCTCCCAAGCTTCATACAAAGATTCTTCACCCCTTTGCTTAAAACTCGTAATTTGAGCTCTTAGCATGTTAGTCTTTTCCGGTGGGTAGAACTTTTTGTAGAAAGCTAGAGCCAACTTCTTCCAAGAATCAATTCCGAGAGTGGCCTTATCAAGGCCCTTCAACCATTGTTTCGCGGTGCCGATTAGAGAAAAAGGAAATAAGACCCATCGAATTTGGTCTTGAGTCACACCGGTTTGAGAAATCGCATCACAATAGTCACAAAAAGTTTCCATATGAGAATGAGGGTCTTCACTAGGCATCCCCCCAAATTGGCTCCTTTCGATTAATTGGATAAAGGCGGATTTGGCAATAAAATTCCCGGTCAAATGTTGTGGTGTGGGAGTACCATTGGGTAGGTTCTCCTCGGTGGGTACGGAATGTGATGAAAATTTTGGCATTATAGGTTGATTTTGTGGGGTATTTTGTGTTGGGTTCTCCTCACCTTCTCTTGCAAAAGGGTTGATGAACTCAATAGTTGGTTGAATATCCACTACCTCACTAATACCTCTAAAATTCCTCCTAGCAAATCTCCTATTGTTTGTCAAGGTTCTTTCAATTTCACGGTCAAAAGGTAACAAATCACCTTGTGACCTTCTAGACATGCAAAATATCAAACAACTCGAAAACAATTAGAACAAACCTTGAGGAGTTTTACTTCCCCAAGGTAAAGAAAGACACAACTAATAACAATATAAGAAAATCTAAATCAAGTTAACACCGTCCCCGGCAACGGCGCCATTTTTGATCGGTCCGTTTCGTGTTCACAATTTAATAGATGTTATCGTTAGGTCACGTCCGAATCAAAACACAATTTATAGCTTCACAAACAACTCTACAATTAGTAAAGAGGCAAGTAAAGGTTGGATCCCAAGGGACGGGAATTGAGATGAGATTTCTATTGAAACTAGTGGTGTCTTAGGGGTGTCACAATTTGGGTTGATGTAGAAGGTCACTAACTAAATAGCAATGAAAGTAAATAAGCAAGATGAATTAAAAGGGTTGTAAACAATTGATAAAAAGCACTAGGGTGTCATGGGGTCATAGGGGAATCATGGGAATTGATCATACAAACGTGTTCTCAAATTATAAGCAAGCAATTATTGTTGTGATGGATTGAGTTGGGTTATATCTTACAATCCTAGGAAAGTTTGGGTCCCGGAGCCGAATCGATTAGATTGTACAACACCTACAAGTCGACTTAGTCTTCCCTACCCAACAACATGCATGGTCTAATGAGACTCGAGTTGGTTTATGTCTTACAAGTCTCATTGAAAAGATAGGTGATGGGTAAAAAATGCAAGGATTCATAGGCTCACATTTCATCAAACATAACATGTGCATGAGTTGAGATCAAAACAAGCAAGCAAATAAACCATGAAAGCATATTAATTTAAGCATGAATCATTCCCCATGTTGGTTTTCCCTAATTACCCATTAACCCTAGCTAGGTCACTACTCACTCATTATCATGTTGATCATGCTAGCAAGGTTGTCAATCATACCAACAAAAGGAAACATGATGAATAAATGAAAGTAAATAACAATAATTATAAAGGGATTAAGAGAATTATACCTACTAATGATTCCAATAATAAAGCAAAGAATAAAAGAAGTAGTTGATGTTTGATTGAGAGGTTGTCAATCTCCCAATAATAACCCAAATAATCTTCAATTACCCAAAATAAAGGATGAACAAAAGAGAGATTAAGGAAATAAAACTTGTATTAAAACTTGATTAATTGTTGATTACAATACTAAAGAGAGATTTGATTGATATTAACTACTCTAATAATTGATAAGAAGAACATACTCTTCTAATTAGACTAATGGGGTATTTATAGTGGAAATTAGGTGGATGCATTAGGGTTAACTAAGGGCTAAACTAGTAATTACACTTTTTAGATTGAGCAGGGAGAAGCCGGTATTTTTCGAAGGAAGGGCTTCTTTCTTTGTAGCTTGAAGAAGACGAAATTTCGCTGTACTGGAATCCGTGCGTATTGGAGTCGGGACGGGCGGATTTAGGCAGGTGAAGACGGGCGTCTTCAATGGAATCCGGGCGAATTCTGTGGCTGCTGTCCAGGCGTCTTTGAAGGAAGACGCACGGATTGTGCTTGTGGAGGACGGGCGGATTCAAGACAATCCGCTCGGATTGTAGCTCAGCATGGTTTCTTCTTCTTTTCTTCCCTTTTCTTCATAAAATCCTTAGGGATTTCCTCGGTGATGCAAGGATCCTTTCTCAACATTGCTCATCTACTATCATATGTACAAAGGCCTTCTAATCTTGTCTCTCCTTGATGCTTGGTCATTGAATTTAAACAATTTACTCTCGTTTTGCCATGAAAATGCAAGATTTGCACTCCTTTCCTACCAAGGGATCAAAATCTCAAAGAATATGCAAAACAAAGAACTAAAGACAATAAATGACCCAAATATGCACTAAAAAGCATGGGAACAAGGCTAATTCGGGGGCTAAATATACGCTAATTATGGTCACATCAATAAACATATAAGTCCCTCCCTCACTTTCTCTCAAAATGATAATCTTGATCAAAGCATAAAAATATAAATCCAAAATTGACAAAAATGCACTACAATAAGTAAAATGCAAGTTAAGGGGTTAGAATATTTACAAATGGTGGTTTAGGGAGGACTCCACCAAACTCTCATTCATGTATGAGATGTTAAGGGGGCATAGCCAAGGTGTTGTTGATGTTGCTCAACTCCTTGAAGAAGTAATCGAAGGCTTGTTCATTGTCATTATAAAGATCTTCAATAGACCTTTGCATATGTTGTTCTTCATTGTGGTGACTTGAGTTAACATGGTCACCAAAGCCTTGGTCTTGGGTCATAGCATTACCAATATAAGGATTGAATAATCCTTCAAACTCATCATCCTATAAACCTCATACTTCATTAGCTTGCTTCCCAATAGTATCATGAGTTGATAAAAACAACTCCTCTTCTTTCTTGTCATTATGGCCAATGCGGCCTTCTTCTTATGCTCTTGTCATGAGTGGTGGTGCTATTCAAGCTCTCATTATTGTTGAAACATTCTTGCCCTTTGGATGGATCATCTTGGAGATTACTCACTTTCTTCTCCCATATGGGTGGTGATTCTTTGCCCATAGCTTGTTCTTTGCATTGAGATGCCAACTTCTTCCTATCACTTTCTCGGCTATAATGATCAACCATGAAACATGGCTCATGTAAGCGGGGAGCTCTCATTGTCTTGTCAAGGTTAAAAGTGATTGTTTCATCTCCCACTTCAAGTGTGAGCTCTCATTTATGATTCTAATCTAATAAAAGCAATAAACAAGCAACAAAAGGAAAGATGTAAACAAATGACTAAAAGTGCTAGGATATCATGGGTTCATAGAGGATTCATGGGAGTTGATCATACATACATGTTCTAAATTATAAGCAATAAATTATTATTGTAAAGGAACCGAGTTGGTGTATGTCTTACAGTTCTTAGGAAGAGTTGGGTCCCGGAGCCGAATCGATTAGATTGTACAACACCTACAAGTCGGCTTACTTTCCTCCTAATCACTTTTATGCATTGTAACACTACGGATTTTCTTTGGTAACTACTCGACCGAGTAGTGCTGTTGTTGTGAGTTGTTTTGGTTCTGCCGATGAATACTCGGCCGAGTATAGTGAATACTCGACCGAGTAGAGGATACTCGGCCGAGTATAACTTTACTCGACCGAGTATTCGGTCTGGCGAGTATTATTTTGACGGTTTGATTAGGGAGTGTTTAAGATTATTTTATATCACGCGTCAGTTTTCAAAACATCATTTCAACTTCATCATTTTCTACGTTAACCCTGATCTCTCCCTAATCACTCCCTAATCATCCCATAGCCTTGTTGTTTGTGAAAGCTTCGGAGTCCTTGCGTATAATTCCTCATCCTACTGTTGGTAAGTTCTAATTATATGTTATTCGTATTCGTTTGGGGTTACTGTACATTTACGGAATTGGGAATATGGGGTTGTGCAATGTGTAATTGTGTGATATGATTATGGTATAGGAGAAGACTTCGTAGAGGACCCTTTCTGATTGTTCGAGTTCATTCCTCTGTTGATTGCTAAGGTAGGGTTTTCCTACTCAGTTTACTGTTCTTTGTAAGACATGTTTATTGTGATTATTGTTATCTGTTGATCATCGAAGTATGGAGATTGTTGTGACGATGTTGGTGTGAGGGGATTGAGATGGCTGTGATGTCATGTGATTGTGATTGTGGTGGAGTCACTTGCGGGAGTGGCTTCACACCCTAGTTCGCCCTCCGTGGAACCCGCTACGGGAGGGGATGTGCACATTAAGGGACAGGGATTGTTGTCGCTCGTTGAGGAGCTGGACTAGGTGGGATCGGCCGCGGTCACCCATCGGCGGCGAGGATTACCTGTTGCGATGGGTAATGGCGGGGCTACACACTTCGGTGTGTAGTCGATTCTTGTGTGAGATTGGATGATTGGGTATTGGTGATGATCAATTGATTTCTCCGTTTGGTTGTCTTAATATTTAGGTAATCTGACCCGTTGTTGTTTGTGGAATCATGCGGTGATCCATTCGGGGATGGTGAGCAGGCTTGACAGGTATTGCTAGTGTGAGCTTGGGGACTGTCTTGGGAGAATTGCCATCATGAGTCATAGCATCACCGTCCGAGTCTTAGTTGGATTTCTTTTATTGTCAGACTTTGAAGTTGTATTTTGTTAAAACAGTATTTAAGTTTGGATGTTGTAAACTTTATACTTTACAAGATTTTTAATAAATGTGCTCGATTCGAGACGCTTTTGATATGTACTAACCTCGGGCAACCGAGATGGTAACACACTTTCATGGTAGGGTGGTCCTGGTAAGGCACCTTGGTATGAGGGGGTGTTACAAAGTGGTATCAGAGCCGAAGATTCCGGCACTTAAAAAACTGAATTTAATGAACCTAGGGAGTCTAAATAAAATGAACCCAGGGAGAGTTGTTTGGAGCTACCGCAAAGACTCGGGAGACGTCCCGGAGTCGCAAATTGGCCCTCACAAACTCGAGCCGGTAACATGGGAAGTGTGATGAGAGATAGGTTTTGTATACACATGTATGTGAAGATGCATGTTGGTAATAGTTGATAGTTGAAAGTGTATGTGTTGAAAGTCGTAAATGTAGTGATGAGAGAAATGGAGGATGTGACGGGTGTGTGAATGTTTGTCATGTTGGATTTAGCTTATGCATGACTTGTATCCTTATATGATTATAAAGTGGCATTAAAGTTCTTGATATTTGAATCGTATGCTGATGTGATTTTAACGTGGAATTAAAGTCCTTGATGTTATGTGTTCGTTGCGGGAATAGTGAGCATGATAGAGAACTTTATACTGTATACCCGTCTATTCTGTGACTCGGCCGAGCAGGGCAGGTACTCGACCGAGTAGGGAGCACTCGGCCGAGTAACCAAGCACTCGACCGAGTATTGATTGGCAGTGAGTAGCACTAGCTACTGTATGTGATAACTCGACCGAGTAAGAAAGTATACTCGACCGAGTAGGGTCTACTCGGCCGAGTGTTGTTTTACTCGACCGAGTGTTGTTTTTGAATTTTTGACGTTCGCTTCCGGAGTCGAATACTCGACCGAGTAGTCGTTACTCGACCGAGTATGGTTGTATACTCGGCCGAGTGTTCTTTTGGCGGAAGGTTATTACGTTTTGAGTTGTAGGCTTTTGTGTTTACGCTTCCGTGTTTCTTGTCAGCTCAGTATGTCGCCTAAAAGAACTCCTGCGCAAATCCAAGCTTCGGAGATGACTCTTGATGAGGATGCTCGCATGATTGAGCAACAAGAGGCTCTCCTTGAAGCTCTCAAAAATATGGGAAAGGGGAACGAGAAGTCGATGGATGCAACTCAGCTCAGTATCATCATTGCTCGCTTCAACCCTCCCACATATGACGGGGTAGGTGAACCAAAGCTACTCGAGAAGTGGCACCGTGAGATTGAAGCTCTCATGGAAATGGTTAAGTGCCCCGAGGACATGATTGTTGAGCAGGTAGTGTACTACCTAAGAGGTGAGGCTGCAGTTTGGTGGCAAAATGTCAAGAAAGATGCTAGAGCTTTTTACCAGGCGGAAGGAGCTATTCCTTGGTCTGGGTTGAAGAGTGCTATGAGAGAGCAATTTGTGCCGGAGCATATCCGACACAAGATGAGATCCGACTTTGATTCCTTCACCATGACTGGGGAGATGACGGTCACTGACTACTATCATCGGTTTTTGGAGCTATCTCATTATGTTGAAGACATGCAGCTAGGGCAGAGAGGTTTGGCTCTCCGGTTTGAGAGGGGTTTATCCGCTAAGATAGTGAGTCGTATGCCAGCTGGGGTTGCTACTGACCTCAAGGAAGTGTACCTGAGAGCGGGTCAAGCTGAGAGAATGGTAGATCTCTCAAGAGAGATCGATGAGAGGACTGGTGCTGAAAAGAGGAAGGCTGATGGTGGAAACAATAGTCAGTCGGCCAACAAGAAAGGGAACTTTAGCCATGCTAAGGTTTTTTCTGGGGGAGCTTGTTTTTCGGGAGGATCTCGTGGCTGGGGAAAGAATGGAGGTCGGAGTGTGAGTGACAACTCTAACCTTACATGCTTCAACTTTGGTGGGATAGGCCACAAAAGACGGGAATGCACGAGCTACAAGCCCGGCACTGGTTCGGGAGCTCGGTCACGGAATTTTTCTCAGGGGCCGACTCAGAGTTTTGCTAGTAACCGACCGGGAGGTTCATGGGGCAACAGAGGTGGACAGGGCAACCAGGGCGGTTACAACCGCGGTGGTGGTGGATCTTATCGGCGTCGAACAACAAAGACCACTCGAGATTCGCGACCAAGCCAAGTACCTCCAATGCTTGATTCGGTGGGAGGACAAAAAAACAGTGGAAATCTCTTCATGATGGACAAGCAGGAAGCATAGGATGATGCTCATGTAGTTACCGGTACCTTTCTTGTTCATAATGTACCGTCCTTTGTTTTGTTTGATTACGGGGCTACACATTCTTTTGTGTCTAAGAGTCATGTTGTGTCTATGGGTTTGGGGAAGTTTGAGGTTGTAAAGATGATGTATTCATACCTTCGAGGAGTCTGCGTGTCGTGTCTCAATCTGTATAAGGGAGTATCCATGGTAGTTGGAGGGGTAGATTTACCAGTAGACTTGTTAGAGTTTCCTATGGATGGGTTCGAGGTGATTGTCGGGATGGATTGGCTGGGTAAGTATGATGCCAGGATAGATTGTCGGCAAAAGAGGGTGTCCTCAAAGGGTCCAAAGGGTGTTAGGGTGTCCTATAGAGGGTTTGTGGTAAAGCCTAAGTGTAGGTTCATAGCTGTGATGACCTTAAAGTCATGTTTAAGGAAGAAGTGTCCCTTGATTCTTTGTCATGTGAGAGATCACCGAGTAGAGCTACCGACAGCTTCTGAGATATCTGTGGTGAGAGAGTTCGAAGATGCTTTTCCTGAGGAGATACCGAGTTTGCCTCCCAAGAGGGATGTTGATTTCAGCGTGGAGCTTAAGCCGGGAACAGGTCCTATATCTAAAGCACCTTACCGTATGGCACCTAAAGAGTTGGCAGAGTTGAAAAAGCAGATACATGAGTTGCTAGGCAAGGGTTACATCAGGCCTAGTGTATCACCGTGGGGAGCTCCAGTTCTTTTTGTAAAGAAGAAAGATGGGAGTATGAGACTGTGCATTGATTATAGAGAGCTCAATCGGGTAACAGTGAAGAACAAGTATCTGTTGCCGAGGATTGATGACTTGTTTGATCAGCTAAGTGGAGCAGGTGTGTTTTCCAAGATTGATCTGAGGTCGGGGTATCACGAGCTGAGGATAGCAGATGAGGATATTCCTAAAACAGCGTTCCGATCTCGATATGGTCATTACGGGTACGTGGTGACGCCTTTTGGGTTGACCAATGCGCCAGCAGCTTTTATGGATTTGATGAATCGGATCTTTACACCGTTTTTGGATAGGTTTGTGGTTGTTTTCATCGACGATATCTTAGTCTATTCTAAGATTAAGGAAGAGCATGAGGAACACTTGAGGATAGTCCTGTAGACCTTGAGAGAAAATCAGCTTTATGCCAAGCTATCCAAGTGCAAGTTCTGGTTATAGGAAGTGGCTTTTCTGGGCCATGTAATATCTAAGCAGGGGGGTATCTGTGGATCCTAGTAAGATTGAGGCCGTTACCAAGTGGGAATCGCCGAAGAATGTTGCTGAGATTCGGAGTTTCTTAGGCCTTGCCGGCTACTACAGAAGGTTTGTGAAAGATTTCTCTACCATAGCGCGGCCTATGACATCCTTGATGAGGAATGAAGTCAGATTTGTTTGGGATGAGAGTTGTGAGACGGCGTTTCAGACCTTAAAGGAACGCTTGACCACGCTCCTATCCTAGCCTTGCCGGAGGTTGTGAGAACTTTGAGGTATATACCGACGCTTCAAAGAATGGTCTTGGTTGTGTTTTGATGCAGGGAGGGAAAGTCATAGCCTATGCTTCGAGGCAGCTGAAGGAATATGAGGAGAACTACCCTACTCATGATCTGGAGCTGGGTGCAGTTGTGTTCGCTCTTAAGATTTGGAGACACTACCTTTATGGAGCAACTTTTAAGGTGTTCTTTGATCATAAGAGTCTAAAGTATATCTACACTCAGAAGGAGCTTAACATGCGACAGAGACGGTGGATGGAGCTGATTGGAGATTATGATATGAAGATCATCTATCACGAGGGTAAGGCTAATGTTGTTGCAGATGCACTGAGTAGGAAGAGCGTTCATTCGCTATGTACAGCTATGTCCTTGCTGAAGTTGAGGGATGAGATGTCTAGTTTGGGGATCTTTATGATTCGAGAGGGGGATACCATCGGGGATTTGACGAACGAGCCGGAGTTGTATGAGAACATCAAAAGTAAGCAAGAGCTTGATCCTAAAATTCAGGAGTGGAAGTCAAAGGTAGAGAGTGGAACGGCTTCCAGGTTTTCTATCCATCCAGATGGGAGTGTTCGTTTTGATGGGAGATGGTGTGTTCCTGAGGATGCAGAGTTGCGGAGAGTGATCTTGACGGAGGCTCATTGCACTCCCTATTCAGTTCACCCGGGTGGTGACAAGCTTTATAGAGATCTTAAGAAGACTTTTTGGTGGACAAACATAAAGAGAGATGTAGCCGAGTTTGTGGCCAGATGTTTGACCTGTCAAAAGGTCAAGGGTGAACAAAGGAGACCACAAGGTAAGATTCAGTCTTTGAAAGTACCCGAGTGGAAGTGGGAGTCGATCTCCATGGACTTCATTGTGGGGTTACCTAGGTCACAACAAGGTAACAACATGATTTGGGTGATTGTTGATCGGTTAACCAAGTCAGCCCATTTCGTTCCCATGAAAGATACTTGGTCTAAGATGCAGCTGGCATTGGGTTATAGGAGGCATGTGGTTCGGTTACATGGTATACCTAAAGATATCGTTTCTGATCGTGATGCGAGGTTCATATCCAAGTTTTGGCAAGAGCTGCAAGAGTTGATGGGTACAACTTTTCATCCCAAGAACCGATGGTAGTGGGGCACAACGGACCATCAAGACCTTAGAGGACATCTTTGAGGGCATGTGTTATGGACTTTGGGGCGGTTGGGAAGAAAGGCTTGATCGATCGAGTTTTCATACAATAACGATTATCATACAAGCATTGGGATGGCACCTTTTGAAGCTTTGTATGGCGGAAATGCCAAGTCCATCTGTTGGGATGATAGTTCCGAGACGGTGGTTTTAGGGCCACAGCTGGTTCAAGATATGGTTGAGCAAATCCAGTTAATTCGGCAAAAGATGAGAGCAGCTCAAGATCGTCAGAAGAGCTACGCCGACTTACACCGCAAGGATATTGAGTTTACGGTAGGTGACAAGGTTCTTTTAAAAGTGTCACCTATGCGAGGTGTTATGAGGTTTGGGAAAAAGGGTAAGCTAAGCCAAAAGTTTATAGGTCCTTATGAGATTTTGGACCGTGTTGGCGAGGTGGCCTACAGGTTAGCGTTACCACCAACTTTGGATAGGGTGCACAATGTTTTTCATGTATCTCAACTTCGGAAGTATGTGAGCGATCCGTCGCATATCCTTGAAATGGAGAACATCGAACTTGATGAGTCCTTGTCCTACGCCGAGATTCCTAAGGAGATTCTTGATCGGAAGGTTCGTAAGACCTGGAATGGTGAGACGGTCTTACTCAAGGTTCTTTGGTCTAATCATAATGTGGAGGAAGCCACATGGGAACCCGAGGAAGCTATGCGAGAACGTTTTCCTAACCTTTTTTATCAGGTATGTTTGGTTATGGGGACGTAACAGTTGTCTTTTTAGGGGGGTAGGAGATGGTCGCGGTCGTGTTTTGTTCTGTTTGTTGTTTTGCTTTGAGTCGGGGTAATGATTTTTGTGGTGACTTGTATAGTTCCTTGGTGTTGATATATGTGGTTAGTATAGTCTTGTGGCGTAGTGTAGTGCTTTGTTTTATAGTAGAGTGTGAACTTCGGGACGAAGTTCTTTTTAAGGGGGGAAGATTGTAACACTACGGATTTTCTTTGGTGACTACTCGATCGAGTAGAGCCTACTCGGCCGAGTAGTCTTTGTTGTTGTGAGTTGTTTTGGTTCTGGCGATGAATACTCGGCCGAGTATAGTGAATACTCGACCGAGTAGAGGATACTCGGCGAGTATAACTTTACTCGACCGAGTATTCGATCCAGCGAGTATTATTTTGACGGTTTGATTAGGGAGTGTTTAAGATTATTTTATATCACGCGTCAGTTTTCAAAACATCATTTCAACTTCATCATTTTCTACGTTAACCCTGATCTCTCCCTAATCACTCCCTAATCATCCCATAGCCTTGTTGTTTGTGAAAGCTTGAGTCCTTGCGTATAATTCCTCATCCTACTGTTGGTAAGTTCTAATTATATGTTATTCGTATTCGTTTGGGGTTCTTTGTACATTTACGGAATTGGGAATATGGGGTTGTGCAATGTGTAATTGTGTGATATGATTATGGTATAGGAGAAGACTTCGTAAAGGAGCCTTTCTGATTGTTCGAGTTCATTCCTCTGTTGATTGCTAAGGTAGGGTTTTCCTACTCAGTTTACTGTTCTTTGTAAGACATGTTTGTTGTGATTATTGTTATCTGTTGATCATCGAAGTATGGAGATTGTTGTGATGATGTTGGTGTGAGGGGATTGAGATGGCTGTGATGTCATGTGATTGTGATTGTGGTGGAGTCACTTGCGGGAGTGGCTTCACACCCTAGTTCGCCCTCCGTGGAACCCGCCACGGGAGGGGATGTGCACATTAAGGGTCAGGGATTGTTGTCGCTCGTTGAGGAGCTGGATTAGGTGGGATCGGCTGCGGTCACCCATGCTTGGCGGCGGGATTACATTGCGATGGGTAATGGCGGGCTACACACTTCAGTGTGTAGTCGGTTACTGTGTGAGATTGGATGATTGGGAATTGGTGATGATCAATTGATTTCTCCGTTTGGTTATCTTAATATTTAAGTAATACTGACCCCGTTGTTGTTTGTGGAATCTGCTGTGATCCATTCGGGGATGGTGAACAGGCTTGACAGGTATTGCTAGTGTGAGCTTGGGGACTGTCTTGGGAGAATTGCCATCACGAGTCATAGCATCACCGTCCGAGTCTTAGTTGGATTTCTTTTATTGTCAGACTTTGAAGTTGTATTTTGTTAAAACAGTATTTAAGTTTGGATGTTGTAAACTTTATACTTTACAGTACTTTAATAAATGTGCTCAGTTCAGACGCTTTTGATATGTACTCACCTCGGGCAACCGAGATGGTAACACACTTTCATGGTAGGGTGGTCCTGGTAAGGCACCTTGGTAGGAGGGGGTGTTACATGCATGGTCTAACTAGACTCGAGTTGGTTTATATCTTACAAGTCAAGTTAAATAGATAAGATATGGTTGTAAATGCAAGGATTCATAGGCTTAGCATTTCATCAAACATAACATGTGCATAGGTTGACATCACAACAAGCAAGCAAATTAATTATGGAAACATATTGGATTAAGCATGATTATTCCCCATGTTCACTTCCCTAATTACCCATTAATCCTAACTAAGAGACTACTCACTTATTATCAAGTTTAACATCCTAACAAGGTTGTCAATCATATTAACAAGGCAAAACATGATGAACAAGTAAGAAAGATTAACAATAATTAAAACAAGGATTAAGAGAATTATACCTATGGAGATTCCAAAATAATAATGCAAAGAATAATAGAAGTACTTGATGATTGATGGAAGGTTGTCAATCTCCCAATAAACCCAAATGATCTTTTAATTACCCAATAATAAACTTGAATTACTCAATAATAAACTTGAACAATAATTAAGGAAAGAATAATGTGTAATTTTGTGGAAAGATTAAAGGATAATCTATTCTAATCTACTCCTAATCTAATCTAAGGAAAGTTGATTTAATCTAAGAAAGCTTGGTGTTTTGATTATTACAAATGGGGTATATATAGTAGTACATCATTAGGTTAAGCAAGGGTAAATTAGTAAATAACAATGCTAATTGTTGTGTAGGGAAATGCTCCTCTCAAAGAAAGATGCGAGTCTCCTTTTTTCTAGTCTTCAAGAAATATGCGCGGATCGTGGATCACGTAGCAAGGAAAAGCTTTCTGTCCAACAATACGCTCGTCCCGTGCTGAAAATTAGCATCCTGAGCCTCAACCCGAGCGGGTTGAAATTGGCTCGAGCGGGTTAAGCAGTGTCCCGCTCCAGATAAGCTTGACCCGCGCGGGTTGAGCTGCTGTTCCCTTTATTTTTGCTTTTAAGCCTAAGATGCCTCTAAATACTCTTTATTTCTACTTCCTTGGTCATCATTCTTGCCTTCTCTTCATACTTTGTCCATCAAATATCGTCAACAAGCTTCCAAATATGCATGAAAGAGGGGAATTTCCGCCTTATTATCTTCTTTCCTATAAAACATATAAAATGCACTAGGAGAGCAAAATAGAAAGCATTTGACGAATAAAATGGTCATGAAATGTTATAAAAGTATGCAAAATAGGTTCAATTAGGGGACTAAATGTGCGCAAATAATGTTCACATCAATCATATTTTGTTGAAGGTTTCTTCACATAAGTCGAGTCATTATCAAGACCGAAAACTTTGCCAAACTCATTAAAGGACATCTTCCTATCCATATTCTCAAGGCGGAATTCAATATTCGTTCGAGTCTCCACCTTTGTAACTTTCAATGAACTTAGAAATTCCAAGGTGAGGGAGGGGTGGGTCAATTCTTGCATATCAAACAATGTAAGCAACCCCATAGACTCAAAGAAGTTCTTGGTCCTTTCAAGGATACCCAATTTAGTCAAGGCATCTTGGCAAATAAACTTGGTTGGTAAAATAGATTTCTTAGCAAGAGACACAAAATTTTTCCTATGAGAATCGGATGTGAAAGTTACCTCCGGATAATTTTCTAGTTGCTCAATAACCGGGATAGAAGGAGTAGCTTCCACCATAAGAATAGGAGTTTCTTGAATTTCCATTCCTGCTTGTTGAACCAACAAAGCCTTTGAAGCTTGAAGTGCTTGTTGCCTTTTGGAAAGGTTTAGTTTTGTAGGTGTCTTGCTTTTACCTTTGGTCCTAGCCATTGCTCTTCTCCTTGTATGTATCAAGAACCAAAGATTTGCTTGAATTCTTCTAGTATCCTCAAGCTTCAATGAATCCCAAGTCGATTTAGGATTTTTGAAATTTGTCTTTAACCCTAGAAAATCGATTCAATTTTCTAGGATTTGGATGTTTGAATGGCTTTTTGTTGATAGAGGAGGGATTTGTTTGAGTTTTGAGGAAGTTTGGAATTGATTTGGGTGAATTTGGATGAGGAAATTGATTTTTGTGGATGGAGGGATTGAGGGTTTTGAGGGTTTTGGAGGTGTGTTTGTGTTTTGAATGAAGGAAATGAAATGGGGAAAGGGGTTTTTAATCTCGGAATTTTGAATTTTAGCAGGGGAGACGAGCGTCTGTAGCACGGGACGCTCGGATTCTTTGTCAGCCAGTTTCAGAAAATGCAACCCGTGCTGAGACGAGCGTCTTCAGTAGGAGACGAGCGTCTTTTTGTAAGGAGACGAGCGGATTCTGTTGAGGACGCTCGGATTCTTGGTCAGGGAGAAATCCCAGATTTTAATAGAAGCAGGACGAGCGGATTCTCGCTGAGACGAGCATCTTGGTTGACACGAGCGGATTCCTTTAGGAGACGCTCAGATCTTCAGTCAGAGAAAAATTTTCCTTTCCAGCTCTCTCAGGACGAGCGTTTTTCTCACAGGACGCTCGGATTGCAGCCAAGACGAGTGGATTCTTCCTTAGACGCTCGGGTTGCTCCTGTACCTCACGAATTTAGTTCCACCCGTTGGTATTTCATAACCCAAGTAATTTCCTCTTCGTTTCTTTGATCTTCATTGTGGGGGCACTACGAAGACTTGGATAGCCTAGGCAATTGTTATCCCCACACTATGTCAAAACACTACACATCAATAAACATATAAGTCCCTCCCTCACTTACTCTCAAATTGATAATCTTGATCAAAGCATAAAAATATAAATCCAAAGACAAAAATGCAATACAATAAGTAAAATGCAAGTTAAGGGGTTAGAATATTTATAAATGGTGGTTTAGGGAGGACTCCACGAAACTCTCATTTATGTATGAGATGTCAAGGGGGCATAGCCAAGGTGTTGTTGATGTTGCTCAACTCCTTGAAGAAGTAATCGAAGGCTTGTTCATTGTCATTATAAAGATCTTCAATAGACTTTTGCATATGTTGTTCTTCATTGTGGTGACTTGACTTAACATGGTCACCAAAGCCTTGGTCTTGGGTCATAGCATTACCAATATAAGGATTGAATAATCCTTCAAACTCATCATCCTATAAACCTCATACTTCATTAGCTTGCTTCCCAATAGTATCATGAGTTGATAAAAACAACTACTCTTATTTCTTGTCATTATGGCCAATGAGGCCTTCTTCTTCTCTTATCATGAGTGGTGGTGAGCTATTCAAGCTCTCATTATTGTTGAAACATTCTTGCTCTTTGGATGGAGCATCTTGGAGATTACTCACTTTCTTCTCCCATATAGGTGGTGATTCTTTGCCCATAGCTTGTTCTTTGAATTGACATGCCAACTTCTTCCTAT
Organism: Silene latifolia; assembly: GCF_048544455.1. Taxonomy (NCBI): domain Eukaryota; kingdom Viridiplantae; phylum Streptophyta; class Magnoliopsida; order Caryophyllales; family Caryophyllaceae; genus Silene; species Silene latifolia. Next base: position 898,789 of record NW_027413640.1, read on the forward strand.
CACTTTCTCGGCTATAATGATCAACCATGAAACATGGCTCATGTAAGCGGGGAGATCTCATTGTCTTGTCAAGGTTAAAAATGATTGTTTCATCTCCCACTTCAAGTGTGAGCTCTCCATGTTTCACGCCAATCACCGCTCCCGCGGTGTGTAAGAAAGGTCTCCCTAAAATGATAGGAATGTTGGAGTCTTCCTCCATGTCAACAATAACAAAGTCCACCAGGATGAAGAACTTGCCAATTCTTACCGACACATCCTCCCATACCCCTAAAGGTGTCTTCGTTGATCGATCCGCCATTTGAAGTGTGATATTATTGCACTTAAGCTCTCCCATTCCTAGCCTTTTACACACCAAGTATGGCATGACATTCACACTTGCCCCAAGGTCACATAGAGCTTTGTTGATTGTAGTGTCGCCAATGGTGCATGGAATAGAGAAACTTCCCGGATCCTTTAGTTTTGAAGGTGAACTTCCTTGTAGGATGGCGCTACTCACCTTGGTGAATGCAATAGTCTCTAGCTTTTGGATGGATTTCTTCTTTGTAAGAATATCTTTCATGTATTTCGCATAGGCCGGAACATGATTGATTAATTCCGTAAATGGAATTGAGACTTCCAAGTTCTTCACAATCTCCATAAACATTCCAAGTTGTTCATCAAACTTAGGCTTAACTTGACGACTTGGAAATGGAAGTCTAATCACAATAGGCTCTTTCTCCTTAGCCTTCTCTTCATTCTTCTTTGAAACTTCTTGAATGGTGGGTTCTTCTTCCCTAGAGTTTTCCACAACTCTTTCCTTGTCACTAGCATTCACAATATCTTCATCAATGGGCATCGGCCCTTCAGACCTTGTACCACTCCTTAAATAGATGGCACTTATCGACTCATGTCTTGGGGGATTACCTTGAGGTGGCAATTGCCCATTTTGTCTTTGAGAACTAGAAGATGCTAATTGAGACATTTGGTCGCCAACATCTTCGTGTGAGCTAGTATGTTGTTAATGGTGATGTCTTTTGCTTGGATATCCTTTTGCATTTGAGTGAAAAACTCTTGTTGGTTATTTTGCATTTGGAGGACTGCTTTTTGAACATCAAAACCTTGGTCATTTGTTTGATTGTATGGAGGTTGATTTTGATAACTTGGGTTTTGATTGTAAAAGGGTCTTTGAGATTGGTTTCTCATTGGAGGTGGGGTGTATGTTTGAGGGTTTTGAACATTTTGACTTCTGTATGAAAGATTGGGGTGGAATTTGGTGTTTTCATTGTCATAGTTGGAATAAGGGGTGCCACTTTTGTATGATTGGAAAGCATTCACTTGTTCCCCTACATTCACTTTGGTCATGTCCCAAAGTTCCACAACTCTCACATACTCCACTTGGAATTGATGATGATGCTACCATATCATTAACATGTTGCTTGGGTGATTTGGAGGCCTCTTCAAGATTACCCATGGCCTTCTCAAACTTCAAATTAATGGTATCAATATGATCACTAAGTTGAGCACCCAATTGAGTAATGGAGTCCACCTCATGTTTTCCTCCTCTAGTAGCCTTCCGAGGTCTACTATATTGCGAGTTATGGACCGCCATTTCCTCAATTTTATTCCATGTTTGATTGTCATCGACTTCGGTGAACATACCATTTGATCCCATATTGAGAATGTTTTGGGAGTCTTCATATAGACCATTCCAAAATTGTTGTATAAGGAACCACTCGCTAAGTCCATGGTGTGGACAAGATTGACAAGTGTCCTTGAATCTCTCCCATGCTTCATACAAAGATTCCTCATCCCTTTGTTTGAACCCGGTGATTTGGGCTCTCAACATTTTAGTCTTCTCCTTAGGATAGAATTTCATGTAGAAAGCAAGTACCAATTTCTTCCAAGAATCAATACCAAGTGTAGCCTTATCTAGGCTCTTAAACCATTATTTCGCGGTACCAATCAAAGAAAAAGGAAATAAGACCCATCAGATTTGGTCTTGAGTAACTCCGGTTTGAGAAATCGCATCACAATAGTCACAAAAAGTCTCCATATGAGAATGAGGGACTTCACTAGGCATCCCTCCAAATTGACTTCTCTCAACCAATTGTTTGGCAATGAAATTATCGGTTAAATGTTGCGGTGTAGGATTACCATTTGGTAGGTTCTCCTCGGTTGGTACGGAATGTGATGAAAATTTAGGCATTGTGCGTTGATTTTGTGGTGGGTTTTGTATTGGGTTATCCTCTCCTTCTCTTGCAAAAGGTTGATGAACTCAATGTTATTTGGTTGAATGTCCAAAATCTCACCAATACCTCTCAAAGTATTTCTAGCAAGTCTTCTATTGTTGGTCAAAGTTCTTTCGATTTCAAGATCAATGGGTAACAAGTTACTTTGTGATCTCCTAGACATGCAAAATATCAAACAACTTGAAAACAATTAGAACAACCTTGAGGAGATTAACTTCCCCAAGGTAAAGAAAGACACAACGAAAAACAATTAAAATAAAATCAAATCAAGTTAACACCGTCCCCAGAAACGGCTCCATTTTTGGTGTTGTTGTAAAACTCGTCGTCAAAAGTTACTCAACCAAAACAATATTTATAACTTCACCAACTACTCTTAGTAAAGAGGCAAGTAAAGGTCGGATCCCAAGGGACGGGTATTGATGTAGGATTTTCAATTGCAAATGGTCGTGTCCTAGGGTGTCATAATTTGGGGTTGAGATAGGAGATCAATTAAAACTAATCAACAATAAAAACAAAGCAAGGTAGATAAAATGAAGGTGTAAACAATTGATTAATAGCACTAGGGTATCATGGGTTCATAGGGGAATACATGGGAGTTGATCATACAAACATGTTCTCAAATTATAAACAAGCAATTATTGTTGTGATGGGATCGAGTTAGTGTATATCTTACAATCCCTAAGAAGGTTTGGGTCCCGGAGCCGAATCAATTAGATTGTACAACGCCTACAAGTCGACTTAATCCTCCCTATTCAACATTATGCATGGTCTAATGAGGCTCGAGTTGGTTTATGTCTTACAAGCCTCATTGAAAAGATAAGTGATGGGTAAAAATGCAAGGATTCATAGGCTCGGATTTCATCAAATATAGCATGTGCATAAGTTGAAATCACAACAAGCAAGCAAAAAAATTGTGTGAACATATTAGATTAAGCATGAATCATTCCCCATCTTTGTTTCCCCTAATTACCCATTAACCCTAGCTAAGGAAACTACTCACTCATGTTCAAGTTTAACATGCTAACAAGGTTGTCAATCACATTAACAAGGCAAAACATGATTAATTAATGAAAATGATTAACAATAATTAAAGCAAGGATTAAGAGAATTATACCCATGGAGATTCCAAAATAATAATGCAAAGAATAATAGAAGTACTTGATGATTGATGGAAGGTTGTCAATCCTCCAAATAAACCCAAATAATCTTCTAATTACCCAAAATAAATGATGAACAATAGAGAAATTAAGGAAAGATTAAGTATTGAGATTTGTATTAAGACTAAATTAAGAGTTGATTACAAGATTAAGGATTGATTACTAATTGATTAGAACTTTATTAAGAGAGCATTAAGATTGCTTCCTAATCTAGGTAGTACAAAGGGGTATTTATACTAAAGATTAGGTACAAAGATTAGGGTTACTAAGGGCTTAAATGACTATTAAGCACCTTAAGAAAAGTTGAGGAAGTGCTCCTCTCCAAGGAGATGAGCATCTCCGTTTTGCTAGTCCCGCATAGATATGCTCGTCCGAGCGGCTTGGAAGCCAGCACGGTGGTTTCTGTCAGGAGATCCGAGCGGATCATTAGGGGAGACGCTCGGATCTTAGGGCTTCAAGACAAGCGTATTAAGCTCGGGACGCTCGGATTGTTGTGCAGGGAGACGTCCGGATTGCTTGCAATCCGCTCGGATCCTGGGTCAGACACTTCTCTTTTCTTCAATCCTCAACAATCCGCAGGGATCTTGTTGGGGATGCAAGGATCCTTTCATCATTGCCCAATCTACTTTATTATCTATATAGGCCTTCTAGTATCGTCTTCCCTTTGATGCTTGGTCATTAGATGCGATCAATTTAGCTCCATTTCGCCATGTAAATGCAAGGTTTGCACTCCTCTCCTACCAAGGAAACAAAACCTCAAAGAATATGCAAGATGGGAAACTAAAGATAGTAAATGACCCAATCGTGCACTATAAAGCATAGGAACGAGGTTAATTCGAGGACTAAATGTGCTCAAATATGAGTCACATCAGTACTTTTTGAGAGGTGGGCACAATTCCGGAATGGAGATGATGGTGCTATGATCCACATTGTCAATGGAGGTTTAGTAACAAGACTTGCCAAGTTTTTCAACCCCAACTTTAACAACAAAAATGCATATGTACCTCTTCCGGGTACTACCAAGATTGATGAGATGTTAATCTTTCGACACCACCATTGGATTACCTTTGAAGGGTTTGAGCGAAGAATCAAGTGGCTTACCAAGGGAAGCACCCCTCTTTTTCTTCCTATGGAAGGATTATCGAGAGTATCACCTAGAAAGGGTCCCCTTTCACAAGTACCATCCTACCTTGTACCAACTCGTTTAAGCCAAGCAAATCAAACCCCACCTCCTACTCAACCCCAACAAAATGAGCCTCAAGCAAATGAACAAGAAAGAAATGTCATCCCACCTTACCCCTTTCCATATCAACCCTACAATCACCCAAATCCCTTCATCCTTCCTAGAGGACTATGCAACGGGTCTACTCTAAGATTTACACCGAAAGTAATATGAAGATAGAGTAGATAATTACTATTCTCTTTATCCTCTATTCCACTGGATGGCTCATCAAGGGCACATCAATGAAGAGGGAATGCTTCCCTCTTGGGCTCAAGTGGAAATTCTCTTTCCAAAATCGGAGCATGCCAACAGCGGAGCACATGGACATGGAGAAGGAGAAGGAGTGGGTTCGAGTGGCGGTGACACGGTGGAGGTTAATAGCGATGGGGATGAATTTATGGATTTCTATGTGGGCAATGAATCACTAGCGCAATGGGATAGCGATCTTGGAGGGGATGATGGTAACTAATGAAGATGTTCATAGGCTTGGTGGAGCGGACATGAGGCACCCACCATGGCTTAGGTGAAACTCTTCTATTCCCTTTCATTTTTCATGTCAAAAGTTTCATGTTTTTCTAACTTGGTTTATGATTAATTGTTTCAAACTCTAGAGGTGTCCTTGTAAAAATTAAGGACTATTTTTCCACCTTAGCAACATCAAGGTGATGATAAATTTATTGTTCCCGCTTTGAAAATCCAAAATGACAAATAGGATTCATGCATTGCATCCTTTCCTTGTGCATGAACTTCCCTATTTTTACACTATAAATAGTGTCTTACTTAGTTTGGGGAAGTTAAAACACAAGGGATGCGAGTTAATTCAAATTAGCTCTCCGAACAATAGAAAGCATGCATCATATAGGGTAGAGTAGAATGCATCACTTATGTATATATGTCATATAGTTTGCATATTAGTGTAGAAATCATGCATATTCATTTAGCTTGCATTACATAATTTCCTATCGTATTGGCCATTGAGGACAATGTCCATACTAGTGTAGGGATTGGAAATTCTAACTTCACTTTTAAAATCAAAAATGATAAAAATTGAAAAATTTCGAAAAACACAAAAACATGTTCTTTTATTTCACAAAAACAAAAACCATAAAAATTTGAAAAATTTTAAAATCCAAAAACATGTTCATTCCTTTGTAGTATAGAATTGTATATTGTGTATATACTTGTGTTTGTTTGTCCTCTTATCACATTGGATCGACTACGCCACATCCGAGGCATGAGGAATATGAAGACCGCATGATATAATCTTTCCAATTTCCTTTTTCCTCTCTATGTTAATGAATATGTGGCTTTATTTTGGTTGATATGGTACAAACCAACGTTATCTTAGGAGTTGCATGTATTTTGTATGGCATACTAGTTAATAGAAGCATATGCATTAGGTTGTATAAATGTTAGTTGCATCATGGCATGTAGTTGCATTTTAGAAAAAAAATTGTGAAAACATCTAGTTGGGAAATTTGACAAGTGTATATAAGGTCCTTGTAGATACTTTTTTTCTTGAGACTTTGCTCATTAGAATACCTCTAAAACACCCTAGGATGTGTCATGCTAGTATCATTTGACCCATGGACTAAGGCCTAGTCAAGAGTACCTTGTGATGTGATGACTCATTGGCTACCGTTTATTCCAAGGTGACCCTTGAAACCATGCAACCATCTTCCACTTCTATCATCATTTTTGTCAACAAAAAGGGAATGGGCACAAAAATTATCAATTTGATTTCAAGTACCAAAATGAAAAACAAGATGTTTGCACAAATTTGCATCAAAGAAAAGAGGAGTACAAAAATAAGAACTCCTATGCTTCAAATAAAAGCGCCCTCGTTACAAATTGGGGTGACTTTGAAAATGTTCAAAAAAAATGAAAAAGTTGAAAATTGTCAAGCATCAAATTGCCAAATATCAAAGAAATGGCAAAGAAAATTGTTCTTAAAAATGTCAAATGCCACAAGAAATTTGGGGGAATAACAAAACCAAAAGCAAACTTCCACTATGAAACTCAAAAGCATATTGATCCATTTTTCCATTGAACCCACTTTTGTGCATGGTAGAGAGGGGACAACCCTTCTTCTTGTCTAGGCAAGATGGGGAATTCCAAGATCCTACAGTGTTTCTAACATCATAGGGAGTCTACTCTTGACAAAAGCATTTAGCAATTGAGGACGAAGGTACCCTAGCTTGACACAACTTGGAGGTGATTTGTTGGTATCCTCCTAGGCTTAGTAACTTAAAGAAACCATATCTATAATGGAGTGTGTACCCTTATATTGCTTCCCCTCTAGATAATTTCCGCCACTTAGAAGTGGAAAGTGGCTATTCTTTTGTAGATGCATCCATTACCTTCTTTTGTGTGCTTAATGATTGGATGTATCGCCATTTTGGCAAGCCCCACCTTGCCTTGCAAGAAGGCATCTTACCTCATGGATGTCTTGTTGTGAGTTGAAAGGGCGGAGTGAGACCCGCTAATTATCTCATATCGGCTATATTAGTAGGTTAGTTTAAATAAATGTCATAGTTTTAGTCACCTCTTTACTCGGGACGAGCATGATGGAGTAGTGTCCTCCACAATAAGTGCGTTTACATATTAAATCTCGTAAAAGGAATATCAGGGATTTAACTTTTTATTTGTTAGCTGGTCATCGTTAATCGGTAATGATTGGCTGACTAGAGTTTGACATTACTGTCGTGTAACAGCGGTGATCAGCTGATCCCTTTAGGTCACACCTATAGGATGATGCTCAAATGGAAAAATTAATTAAATCCTTGTATTAATTGACTATTAATAAGTCAAGTGAATGTATTATTTGATGACGAGTTACGAACCCGGGCCAAGGGGATTTATTATTTAATTATTTGATGATTAATTAATAAATGTCAATTGAAATTTAATAATTAATAGTTAATTAATTAAATTTATACGATATGTGTATAAGTTTTGAGGTAAAGATAATTAGCTATTTTAATTTACAAAAGGTTGTAAAATTAGCTAAATGGGGTAGTATTAACACAATGTATGTTGATAAAATGGTCTCATGATTGCTTAATAGTTAAGTAGTCAATAGTGGTTAATTTGTATTATTTAACTGTTAAATAATTAAATTAATATTTAATTATGTAAGATAATTAAATATAAGACTTATAAGCATTTGTGGGGCAAATATCGAAAACCGAAATTGACCAAATACAGTCCAAATGTTCCGGTTTTTTATAGGACACCAAGTGTTTTTTTAAGTGGAAATTCCACTTCCTTTTATTCCCCATATTTGGCTATAAATACCCCACTATTCACTTCATTTTCTTAGTTGGAAAAATTAGAAGTAAAATTGGTCTTTTTAAGGGCTCCAAAACCGGTTGCCTTTCCTCCATTAAAGGCCATTTTTCCTTCTTATTTTGTTCATCTATTTATCCAAAAACACATATAAATATCAACTAATAATATTATCAAAGTAATAATATTAATTGGTACATCAAATATACAAATAAACAAGGTTACTACTACATTTACCTAGTTAGTATTTTAGTAGTATTTTGGGTTTATCTTGGGTGCCACCTTAGGAGATTACCTACTTTGGTAATTAAGTTGTTGTAGGATCATCCTTATTCCATTAGCACAAGAACAACATCAAAGAAGGAGTCTTTGAGTTGTGCCCATTTTGCCTTATAACAATGTTAGGAATTTTTGTCTTAATATGGTTTAATACCATCTCTTTTATATTTTGCTTTACATGCATGTAGATTTAGGCCACCTAAAATTAATTTGTAATTTTGATATCATAAGATGAGTATTAATTTGGTCTAAATAACTAACAAGTGGTATCAGAGCATTGTTACATACATGCATGTTGTCTTAAGACGATTTTAGTAATTTATGAGATAAATTAATAAAATTGATATTATATTACTAAAATTAGTTTTATCACATAATATGGTCTTGCATATAAATAATCTGGTCTTAGGATGATATGGGACGAAAATTTTATTTTTGTTATATTTTTCCACTTTTTATAACTTAAAATGGCATAAAAATGAATAAAAATGCATTAAAATTAATTAAGAGTTAATTAAATTGGGTTGCTTGTTAATTTTATGCATATTTATTTAGAAATAACCACATGTATGTTCTATTTATGAGATAAGTAGATACTTTAAGTTAATGTGATTAATTTAGATAGTTTATTGATTTTTATTTGATAAAAATTGGTAAATAATGGTTATTTTGCAAATAAATATTGATTTAATTTTAGGGCTCGAAATTTTTGAATTGTTAGCTCCTGAAAATTGTTCCAAAATTTACAAAATTTAATTTTTAGTTATTTCAATATTTATGGTTTGGTTTAGAATTAAATCGTAAAAATTGCCGTTTTATCGATTAAATTGTAAAATCATTTTAAATAAATTTTAAACCCAAAAAATTTCACTTGCATGTCATTTTTGGTATAAGACCAGAATGTTCATGGCCTTGAAATTTATTTTTTCCATAAATTTTATAATTAAATGAAATTTTTCATAATAATTGTGAATTATTATGTCTTTTTGTCATAATTTGTGTTTTAATCCCATATTAATTCAAGATAATTAGTGAGAATAATTGTTTTGAAATTAGACCATATTAGTATCATTAGCATATCTTAAAATTGTTTTAAGAATTGATTATGAATTTTTATTGGTAAAAAATCCGTCAAAGAAAGCTCAAATGATCGTTGTTGGTAAGTTAGACGATTTGGCATGACATTTTCCATAATGCATTTTATTATTCATTTGGATGAATGTTTTTTTTAGCATTATAATTATGTAATTTTTCCTAATATGGCCATAGGTAGAAGTTGGTATTTCCCGTAATGTAAGGGAATATCGACTTGTTTTGTAATTAATTACGATTTCGTATCACCTAATTTGTAATTAATTAATAGTTTTATTTTAATTTTATTACAAATTGTATAATAGGATATTGTTATGTAATTTAATTATTAGTAATTAAATGAAGCATCTAAAGACGGAGTTTTCATGAAGACGGTGTTTTCGGAAAGGCGTTCCGGAATCCTAAAGAAGGAGGACATTTTTATGAAGATTCTAGGGACCAAGGAGTTGGTTTCCAAAGTGTAATAATTTTAGTTAATTAGATTAACTAGGTGGCCATATTAGGACTTTTTTGTTTAATTATGCATTCATGCCAAATCGTCACTACATGTTTTTTTTTTTGTTATCAATTTAATTGTCTAGCATTCACCAATTTTGTTCATTTAATAGTGATAGAAAATTAAATTGAAAAGATCTCTCACATTTAGTTTAAAAATTGAGATTAGCCTCACCAAATAATAGCACCTATGAATCCCTTCTTCATTAGAGGTAGGTTCGGATCACCGAGGTACACTTTTTTTACGTTGAGTAAGTAGGGTAATAAAAGTTATTACGCGTGAAAATTGGTTGGACTCAACGGAATAAATATGGGTTGAATCGGTCCACCGTGCCCATATTTATTTCTGGGGCTAAAAGATAGATTTTAAGAAAATCCGTCAACCAAGAGTTCTAGTAGTAGAATCAGTCAAATTGTTGACTCACCAAATTTATATAAATATGGGTTGAATCGGTCAAACGTGCCCGTGTTTATATAAAATTGGATCTTGGAATCATTTATATAATTCAGTGGGAGATCATTATATAAATGGGAACTTGTTAAAATAGTTTCACAAGTTAAAAAATTTTTTAGACGATAAATGTTAATCTTTCCTTTCATTTCCTTTGTAGTAATCACGATGACTTCTACTAGTGAAACCGCCACCATAGCTAGAGATTCATGGCTACATTCTTTTATGGATAAATATGTTTTAAAAGCCGACGGTAGTAATTTTAAAGATTGGGAGAAACAACTTCGATTAGCTGCCGCAGGTGATGGCAAATTATGCTACCTTGTCGATCCCTCTCCCCCTTCGCCTAGTACTAGGGCCACTGCCGATGTAAGGGAGGCTTTTTAAAATTATCAAAAGGAATCCGCTGCAATTAAAAATGTTTTGATTTTTTCAATGGATCCTGCTTTACAAAGGCAATGTGTCAAGTTTCATGATGCACATGAAGTATTCTCGAGGCTTTCAACTATGTTTTCTCAAGCCCCGAGAATAATTCAATATGACACCGCAGTTCATTTCTTTGAGGCTAACCTCAAAGATGGTCAACCTGTAAGTTCACACGTACTTAAAATGATTGAGTGCGTGGAAACTTTAGAGGGGTTAGGATGCAAGATCCCCGACGGACTTGTGGTGGACCGAGTGCTCCACTCTCTCTCGCACGTCAAAGGATTTACCCAATTTAGGGTAAATTATAATATGACGAACATGAGAAAGAGTTTACACGAGCTCCATTCTCTGCTTGTGCAAGCAGAGAAGGACATAGGATTGAGTGGGAGTACAAGGAAAGATGTGCTTGCGATAAACGTGAAGGGGAAGAAGCAGTTTAAGAGGAACACCGGTAAGAAGCCCGTCCAGGTGGAGGGCAAAGGTAAAGCAATTGCGAATTGCTCTACCAAGTCTAAACCTATAAAGAGTAATCCTCTTAAAGATACTTGTAATTACTGTAATAACAAGGGACATTGGAGGCGTAATTGCACGAAATACTTGGATGATATCAAAGCTGGCATTGTGAAGCCAACATGTAATTTCTCAACCGAATCTTTTATGATAGACATAAATTATGCTTCAAATACAACTTGGGTATTAGATACTGGTTGTGGTTCTCACTTGTGCAATCATTTGCAGGGCCTAAAAAGAATAAGAAAGCTAAACAAGGGTGATGTTGATCTCCGAATGGGTAACGGGTCGAAAGTAGCCGCCGTCTCAGTAAGAACTTATGTACTTAATTTAGCTTCGGGGTTGCAGTTGTTTCTTAATAATTGTTATTTTGTACCAACATTGTCTAGAAATATAATATCAGTATCTGTGTTAGACACAGAAGGTTTTTCTTTTATAATTAAAGACAAACGTTGTACTTTTTCCCTTAATGGGATTGTATATAGCGAAGCTATTTCAATCAATGGTATTTATATTCTAGATACTTGCAACGATGTTTATCATTTAGATAATAAAAGACTCAAAACAGGTGATCCCGATCAATCTTATTTATGGCATTGTCGATTAGGACACATTAACGAGAAACGCATTAAAAGACTAATGTCGACTGGTATAATTAAACCTTTTGATTTCGAATCATTTGGTACATGCGAATCTTGTCTTCTTGGCAAGATGACTCGTTCACCTTTTCTAGGAAAAGGATCTCGAGCTAGTGAGTTGTTGGGTTTAATACACACCGATGTATATGGTCCAATGACAGTCACTGCTAGAGGTAATTATGACTATTTCATTACTTTTACCGATGACATGAGTAGATATGGGTATATCTACTTAATGAGGTATAAAAGTGAAGCTTTTGATAAGTTCAAAGAGTTTCAGAATGAAGTATAAAACCAATTAAATAAGAAGATTAAAGCATTGCGATCAGATCATGGTGGGGAGTATTTAAGAAATGACTTTAGAGATCACCTTACAAACTGTGGTATTGTATCCCAGTTAACTCCTCCTGGCACACCACAATTAAATGGTGTGGCTGAAAGGAGGAATCAAACTTTATTAGATATGGTCCGATCAATGATGAGTCAAACTGAGTTACCTAAGTCATTTTGGGGTTTTGCCATTTCATCTGTTATCCGCTCACTTAATCAAAGTCCCACTAAAGCAACTGACAAAACGCCATATGAGATATGGAAAGGGAATGTCCCGAATCTGCGATACATGAAAGTATGGGGTTGTGATGCTTATGTCAAGAGCAAGTCTGACGATAAGCTTGCACCTCATTCTGAAAAATGTATTTTTGTAGGCTACCCTAAAGAAACTTGTGGATATTACTTCTACAATAGTAGCGAGAACAAAGTGTTTGTGGCTCGTGAAGCTGTCTTTCTTGAAAAAGGGTTTATTTCTAGAAGACAGAGTGGGAGGAAATTTGAACTTGATGAAGTTCAAGAGCCACAAACTGATATGACAATACAGGAAGATGTTCCTTCTACGTCTAAATAGGTTATTGTTCCTTCTGAACCTAGGAGGTCAGAGAGGGTTAGTCGCCAGCCTGATAGATACCTTGGTGTCATCAGGGAAGATGGTGACTATGAGGTTTTACTTTTGAAAAGTGATGAACCCAAGACCTACAAAGCAGCTATTATGAGTTCTGACTCTAACCTATGGCTCGAGGCCATGCAATCCGAAATGGATTCCATGTACAATAATCAGGTATGGGACCTGGTTGACTTACCTAAAGATGTTCGACCTCTTCAGTGTAAGTGGATATTCAAGATTAAAATCGGCATGGACATAAAGATGCCTACAAAGCGAGATTGGTGGCAAAAGGTTTCACCCCAGGTTCATGGTTTTCACTATGATGAAACTTTTGCACCAGTTGCCATGCTTAGATCTGTTCAGATAATATTAGCGCTTGCTGCATTTCATGATTATGAGATATGGCAAATGGATGTCAAAACCGCTTTCCTGAATGGGTTTTTGGAAGAGGAAGTGTTCATGACACAACCTGAGGGTTTTGTGGATCCTAAAAATCCTAACAAAGTATGCAAACTTAAGAGATCCATTTATGGTCTTAAGCAAGCGTCAAGGAGTTGGAATCATCGTTTTGATCATGTTATCAAACAAAATGGCTTTTCTCGAAGTGTTGAGGAACCATGTTTATACATGACGTTTAGTGGGAGTAAAGTTGTTTTCTTACTTCTTTATGTGGACGACATATTACTCATTGGAAATGACGTAGATATGCTTGCTTATGTTAAGAAGTGGTTAGGAAATCACTTCCAAATGAAAGATTTGGTAGAAGCTCAGCGCATCTTGAGTATCCGGATCTATAGGGATAGATCTAAAAGGATATTAGCATTGAGTCAAGAAGCCTATATCTAAGATTCTTGACCGATTCAATATGAAAAACTCCAAGAGAGGTTTTCTACCTATGGGCAGTGGGATCACTTTGAGTAAGTCACAGTGTCCTACTAAGCCTAAGGATATTAAACGCATGAAATTGATTCCCTATGCTTCTGTTGTTGGATCGATCATGTATACTATGATGTGTTCTCGTCTTGACGTCTCGTAAGCTTTAAGTATGACGAGTCGTTTTTAGAAAACTCCAGGTGAGAGTCACTGGATAGCCGTCAAGAATATTCTGAAGTACTTAAGAAGGACTAAAGATTCATTCTTAGTGTTTGGAGGAGAATCTGATTTACGTATAAGAGGTTATACGGATGCCAGTTTCCAAACCAATAGGGATGATTTGAAATCCCAAGCTGGTTTTGTCTTTTTGTTGAACGGAGAGGCGATTTGATGGAGAAGTTTCAAGGAGTCTGTGACTGTTGATTCTACAACGGAAGCTGAGTACATTGCAGCCTCTGAAGCTGCAAAGGAAGTTGTTTGGATTAGGCAATTTTTAGAGGGACTGAAGGTAGTTCCAACCGCCGAGGATCCTATCACTTTGTATTGTGATAATAGTGGGGCAATTTTTCAAGCAAAAGAGCCCAAGTCTAGTAACAAGTCTAGACACGTACTTAAAAAATTTCATGTAATTATAGATTTAATCGATAGAAAGGAAATTATAGTTTGTAAGGTTGGGACAGTTGACAACATTGTTGATCCTTTAACCAAGCCTTTGTCTTAAGCTAAACATGATAGTCATGTAGTTTTGATAGGATTGAGACGAATGCCAGAACTGTTGTAAATTATATGATATGTAATAATTAAGATATTGTATTTATGATTTCATATATGATAATTAGATTTATAGTTGTATTCAGTTTTACATCTGAATTTTATATACTTTGTTTTTTTATCCAAATAGGTTGTATTGACAATGTCGAACCCTATTAAAGTGAACTGGATTAACATTGTATTTTGTCCCTAGTTACTTAATGAGGTGACATCTCGGAGTGACTAGATTGTAAGGCGATAGATGACATGTTCACCTGTCATATGGTCATAGTGATGGTTGGTCGATTACATAGGCAGATTGTGATACAATTTGTCGGACAGTGACCGTTTGTAGAGTTCTTTTGTTGCTGGGTCGTGGCGAGGATTTCTATATATTCCTACGAGTCAATTATTTATACTGATGACTATTTGTCTGAGTTGGTGCGGTTTTCCGGTGGCTTTGGTTTTTGTTCTAGGTCGCGCCGTAAAAGGAGGCTGATGAGCATTTACTAGGTCATTGTGATCTGTATCGAATGAAGAAAATAGGTCAACGGAATTGTCCATTTAAGTCATATTTTATCTCAAGGCCACTCGAGGAGAGGTGACTGGAAATGCGTGGCCATGCTCGGATAAGTTCTATAGTAGATTGTCCGGTCAGACAGTCATTCTCCTGATCGAGGAAACTACTTTATGATATGATCACGTGCAAGAACGACCTGAAAGACATCTTGCATTGAGTGGGAGATATTATTAGACAAGAGAATTGGTAACGCACACTTGTGTCCGACAAGTGGGAGATTGTTGGAGTAGTGTCCTCCACAATAAGTGCGTTTACATATTAAATCTCGTAAAAGGAATATCAGGGATTTAACTTTTTATTTGTCAGCTGGTCATCGTTAATCGGTAATGGTTGGCTGACTAGGGTTTGACATTACTGTCGTGTGACGGCGGTGATCAGCTTATCCCTCTAAGTCACACCTATAGGATGATGCCCAAATGCAAAAATTAATTAAATCCTTGTATTAATTGACTATTAATAAGTCAAGTGAATGTATTATTTGATGACAAGTTACGAACTCGGGCCAAGGGGATTTATTATTTAATTATTTGATGATTAATTAATAAATGTCAATTGAAATTTAATAATTAATAGTTAATTAATTAAATTTATACGATATGTGTATAAGTTTTGAGGTAAAGATAATTAGCTATTTTAATTTACAAGAGGTTGTAAAATTAGCTAAATGGGGTAGTATTGACACAATGTATGTTGATAAAATGGTCTCATGATTGCTTAATAGTTAAGTAGTCATTAGTGGTTAATTTGTATTATTTAACTGTTAAATAATTAAATTAATATTTAATTATGTAAGATAATTAAATATAAGACTTATAAGCATTTGTGGGGAAAATATCGAAAACCAATATGGACCAAATACAGTCCAAATGTTCCGGTTTTTTATAGGACACCAAGTGTCTTTTTAAGTGGAAATTCCACTTCCTTTTGTTCCCTATATTTGGCTATAAATACCCCACTATTTACTACATTTTCTTAGTTGGAAAAATTAGAAGTAAAATTGGTCCTTTTGAGGGCTCCAAAACCAGTTGCCTTTCCTCCATTAAAGACCATTTTTCCTTCTTATTTTGTTTATCTTTTTATCCAAAAACACATATAAATATCAACTAATAATATTATCAAAGTAATAATATTAATTGGTACATCAAATATACAAATAAACAAGGTTACTACTACATTTACCTAGTTAGTATTTTAGTAGTATTTTTGGTTTATCTTGGGTGCCACCTTAGGAGATTACCTACTTTGGTAATTAAGGTGTTGGAGGATCATCCTTATTGCATTAGCACAAGAACAACATCAAAGAAGGAGTCTTTGAGTTGTGCCCATTTTGCCTTATAACAACGTAAGGAATTTTTGTCTTAAGATGGTTTAATACCATCTCTTTTATATTTTGCTTTGCATGCATGTAGATTTAGACCACCTGAAATTAATTTGTAATTTTGATATCATAAGATGAGTATTAATTTGGTCTAAATAACTAACAGAACAAAGGTTCGGTTTGGGGATGTTTGATGTGACTCATATTTGAGCACATTTAGTCCCCGAATTAACCTCGTTCTCATGCTTTCTAGCACCTATTAGGGTAATTTCTTATCTTTAGTTTCCCATTTAGCATATTCTTTGAGGTTTTGTGTCCTTGGTAGGAGAGGATTGCTAACCTTGCATTTATGGAGCGAAATGGAGGTAAATGGATTGCATCTAATGACCAAGCATCGAAGAGGAGACCGACACTAGAGGCCTAAGCAAATAAATAAAGTGAAATGGGCAATGATGAAAAGATCCTTGTATCCCCAACACAATCCCCGCAGATTGTTAAGGAGCCAAACAAGAGAAGAATCCTATGCCACAATCCGAGAGGCCCGAGCTCAGGACGAGCAGATCAGAGCAACAATCCGAGCGTGCCTGAGCATGATCCGAGCGTACCAGAGCACGATCTGGGCATCCCGGCTGCCAGCCCGAGCGGATCTCCTTACAGGACCAGCCGTGCATCAGGTGAGGACGAGCGGATCCTGGTGGGAGTTGCAAACATGATTCGCGCATTTCCCTCGGGAGTTGCAATTCCTCAAGCTTCTCTTAGGGTCTTAATAGTCATTTAAGCCCTTAGTAACCCTAATCCTTGTACTTAATTTTAGTATAAATACCCCATTGTACTACCTAGATTATCATCAATCTTTAATCAAGCTTTAATCAATCCTTAATCATCTCTTAATTTAGTTGTAATACACATTTCAATATTAATCATATCTTAATCTTTCATTAATCTCTCAATTGTTCTTAGTTCTATTTGGGTAATTGTAGATACCCAGTATCTGCTGAGATTCCAACAAACACCCGATGATTATCGGACTACAACATGTTTTGGAATCGCGGCGTTTGATCGACAGTTTGTGTACAACTTTACGTCGGAAAACTTAAAATGATTTCAAAAATAAAATATTTCAAAACTTTTCAAAAGTACCTGGAGTGTTTAATGCACGACGACGGGGTCGCAATGACACTAACTAGAGTCAAAATCGACACCGGACCAAAAACCGACTCAAAAATTCAAATCCCGACTCCAACAACGAGTCAAACCGAGTCAACCACAAAAAACAAACCATTTCAAACCTTCTATAATAAGTTTTCCTGGATTCATGAATGGTCAAGTACCAAACATGTGACTACAAATCCTAGGATAGAACAAATCATGATTGCACTTGTGTGAAAGTGACAGGACAACTCGAAGACCCGCGACGTGGCTCGCGCCTCTTTGAGCAGCCCAGGTGGCCACGTCGCTCAAAACTCACACAAACACTCATTTTCCTATAAATACCCCTCAAATGCCCCCATTTGAGAACTTACCCGAGTGTCCGCCCCCTCTTTTCTCCCTTAAAATTCTCCACTCGACTTCTTAAGTCACAATCCGACGCGTATTTATGACCTACCGATCGTAAATACAAGCCTTACACATTTTTTGGTACCGTCATCGTGTATTAAATCACTTGACCGACTATTTCGACCACTACACCATCACTAATCTTAATAAAACACTCTTTTTACTTACCAAAACGGTTTTAAACCGAGTCTTTTCTGACCAAACGAGTTGTTACACTTACGTCGGTTTCTCGCCATAACCAAACATGTAAGTATGAGGGTGTAAAAATCCTTCTTTTATCATGTCTTTGCTTGTTTTATGACCATAACATGCTAAAACATGCATAACACGATCCAAAACATAGGATAGACGAGCCAAAGCTGAGTTTTGGCCTGAGGCAGAAGCCCCTTGTTCTGCACAGAGGCCCGCGCCTCAATGGGGTGCCCAGGTCAGAACTCAACCGTGTTTGTTCTCGTCCTTCCTCATTAATCTATTTTCATATTTGTAATCGGTTTTTACCATTTCGAATGTTTTCAAACCCTTTTATTTATTTTTACAAATTTTAACCATAAAACATTTTTCACCCTTGGTTCTTAATACCATGACGGTTTAATCCGTGTTCCGGTGATAATATTTGGTTAATAACATTTAAAAGGTATTTTAAAGCCTTTTATTTCATTTCTTTACATTTTGAGAGGTATTTTAAAGCCTTTCATCATTTCTTTACATTTCCAAAATAAACATATTAGTCACCAACACAAAGTCATCCTTGGTTCCACATACCATGCCGGATTTTAACCCAGGTACGATGATGAGTATCGACTAATTATATTCAAATGAACTTAAAACAATTAGTTCATGATCATTCTCAAAACTATCCATGTCAAGTCGAACCCGACACCGAATATCATCAAAATAATGATGATTATTCGAGTCTCGTTCCTCAAATCAACAAATATGGTCAAAACGACCCTTTCAAACCAAAACGGGTTTAAATACCCACTTTTCAACACGTTTCATAAACGTTTTTCAAATGGTCAGAGCACGGCATATAACCATTGACTGACCCGCGCCTAAGCAAGCGTTTTCTTTCTTATTTTCAAAACCTGGGGAGACCCCCTTGCACCGCCAACAGGCTCGTGCCTCATGTGGCTGCCTGGTGCAGGGTCTGTTCCCTTTCCAGCATTAGTCTAGGACGATCCCGACTCCGGCCAACCCGGATATAGGACGGATCAGATGACTATTTTCTCATTCAAAAATCATATTTGAAAAATGCCTTACTAAGATAAATGGATCGCGTTATGCACCATAAACCTAATATGGTAAATGGATGTTTAATTTCCGTCTTGCATGCAAATCAACCATAAATCCAACTTGACATCTTATACTTGAGACTTGGATTAAATCAACCGACTTAGAAAGCTCTCACATGTTAGGTTTAAATTATTGGATGCACATTCATGCATTTAAACCGTTTTATCAACTTTTGTATTCAACCAACCAAGATCGATCAGTAGAGGCCTCTACCGCGGGCGGGATTGGGTGTCCGATTAAAGGGCTTCCCAACACGTACCTTCACCTCTTACAAAGAAACTTTGGATAGTGGACGACCTTATCCAGGGCGTACGAGAGTCATTTTAGAGATAGGATGCTAAAGAGGGACGATTCCTTATCTTTAGTACCTATGTCAAACCCTGCTTTGTGCTTCGTTTGACCGAGGTATAAAGTGGATTCGAAGGGGTTCCAAGCATCCCATAAATGCTTGGTGGCGACTCCGAACATCTCTAATCGTTTCGAGACCCTTACCGAGACGAAACCGACCGATCTAAAACGATCTGGTCGAAAGCATTTTTACGCCGCCGAGTGTGGCTTTCAAAAGACCGCTGCACGTCCGCATATCGACCGGGCTTGCAGGTAGGCCGATGTCCACAGATTGGCGACTCCGCTGGGGATAACTAGGACACTTAAGTCTTTGTGATCCCTAGATGGTGAGACTCGAATGAGGTCTTGGATGGAATGCATAAATTGATATTACGACCACGGTCGGGTTCCTTGTCCGGACCCACAACCTAACCCTCTTCGACCAATTGGCTCGTCTCGTCGGCGTGAGTTTTCTCAACCCCGCGTTTCGAATCCCAATTGAGTCAAGCATACCATTGACGTTACATTTCTGTTTCGTCAAAGAGCTTTCATCACTTTCGAGCACGAGGCTAGGGCACCCTCCTTACACATTTTGTTTGGATTGGTATCCCTCTCGCAAATCGGGGTTTGATTGCTTGGTGTGTAACCCACCCTTCTAAGCCAAAACCCGTGTCAGCATTATGCATAATATAATGAAACTGTGAGTGCTTATGTGTTACTTGATCATAAGTCCTTCCGTGTCATTTTCAAACTTTCAAAAATACCCTTTTGCGCCGTTATAATGGCCATTTCAAAGCTCGGTCTTTCGCCGACCGTTGCACGCCTTTCTAGGCTGTCGTAATGACGATTTTTCAAACCCGGTTTTTATAACCATTTCAACACGCCTTTCTAGGCCATCGTAATGACGATTTTCAAACCCGATTTTTATAACCACTTCAACACACCAATTCCGCCTCGTGTCTCTCGAGTCGAAGCAAACATACTTATGGGTCTTTACTTATGAGTCGTCTCACCATGAGACTCGTCCAATGGCGCCATGCCACTACATTGGACGCGTGTCAAAAGTTCGGTCAACACCGTCACATCATAAATCGAGTCAGCACCGAGGTACCACACACGGTCATCCTCGTCTTGTTGAGTCTGATCCTTGTCTCGCCCTTTGTGTTGTCTACGTTCAGTCTGTGAACCGTATCGGATTGAGTTGTAATGTGAGCCGTTTTCTGCCCCAAAGTCATGGCCCCGTCTTCAACTTCGTCTGTCAATAACAACAACAATGATAACAACAGAGATGTCACGACTGATCAACTAGCCAGCCTGCTCACCGCTCTTAAGGTCACCCTGGATCGCGTCGAGATCCGTATCGATGCCCTGGAAAACAAGGAAGCTGGAGAACATAATACTCCACCTTTGACGGAAACCGAGAAGAGGCTAAAGCTCTTGGAAGAACAGCTCCTAGCCCGGGGTAACAATATCCATCTTGAGAACAACCGAAGGTTCGAACCTGTTGGGGATCAATTACCTGACAACTTTACTCTGACTGATGTGCCCAAGTTCAAAGGAATGGAGGACCCACTCAATCATATCCGTGCCTTTAAAGACTACATGGCCATAAAAGGGGTCAAACAGGAACTTTTCACCCGGATCTTTCCGTTCTCTCTCGAACCGATCCCTCGCCAATGGTACTACGCCCTTGATCCAAGCCAATACCCGTACTCTTGAGGTCCTAACCCAGAACGACAAGGAGGGATTCATCGATTTCTTAACTCGTTGGAGGAGGGTAAGTACTCAGCTGGTCAGCAAACCGAGTGAATCAACCTTGGTGGAAAAGTTTATCAACAATCTCCGCCCAGTGTATGCCAACTTACTGAGGTACCAAAATATTAAAACCTTCCAGGATATGCAAATCCTCGGGACACGCATTGAAGATGACCTTCGGAAGGGCGTCTTAGCCAAAACCACTGGTAGAGGCTACCAAGGATCCACATCAATCGGATCTCGCCCTTATGGTCAAACGAACAAGATTGATGAGGTCAACCTCCTTGAACCAACCGCCAAGAGAGCTGAGCGCTCCCAGAGAGTGTTCACAAATATAGGGTCAACTTATGCAAGCGTCCTGAAGAGGCTCATGGACTAGGGGAAGTTACAACCAATAGGACCCACCCCGGATCCGACCGATGCTAAGAAATTCCGCTTCTGTAACCCCAATGCCTACTGTCAGTACCATCAAGGGAAAGGGCATGATACGGAAACCTGCTTCAAACTCAAACACATCATCCAAGAAATGATTGAAAAAGGGGATTTGCCTTTACCCCCGCTGACTAAGCCAAACAACAAAACAAACCCTCTGGGAATCCACGCTATCTCCAACGATGAGCCAACTTTGGACTGCCCCTACCATAATCCGAACAATCCAACGGTCGTTCCAACAACGAATGACCAAGTCGTCCCGGACATGGGTACTCAACGAAGGGCTCCCGAGCATTCGATCCTCAAGCAGCTCCAGAAGGCAAAAGCCGAAATCTCAATTTGGCAACTGATTGCGACATCCTTTGAGCATCGACAGGCTTTGCTACAGGCCTTGGGAAAATTAACTGTGCCCTCCACCTCCTCCCTTGAAGAAATAATGGCACACATGACACAAGGGACGCCCCTGACTTGAACAACCCGGTCGTCTTATTTGACGAGGATATCCCTCCCTTCGTAGCCAATCATAATCTTGCCTTGTACATTACCGTACAATGTCTCAAGAAGAATGTGCCCATGGTCCTTGTGGATGACGGGTCCGCAGTGAATGTCATTCCCCTCAAGACGGCTCACAAACTGGGTATTAAGGAAGCTGACTTGGTCCTGACAAATCAAGGAGTACGCGCCTACGACGGCACTCGTCTCAAGGTCGCAGGGCTTATCACTCTAACTGTCCCCACCGGACCACTGGAAAGCCAAACCAGTTTTCAGGTGATCGACATCGACGCCTCCTTCAATATGCTCTTGGGATGTCCCTGGATTCACGCCTTCAAGGCAGTTACCTCAACTCTCCACCAGAAAATCAGGGTCCCCTTCAACGGGAAAACGATCACGATTCCGGCTTCCCCGATCAAAGCCGTCATGAGAAAGGGAATAGCCTCCCAAGCCATTGAGGAGGATGATAATGAAATGTGGGGATTCCAACCGTGAACGCCATAACTGAAGAATCAACACCCTTTGATTGTGACCCGTTTGCCAACCTCACAGTCAACCGCATCATGTTGCGCCAGGGTTACTTCCCGGGTCTGCCCCTCAATACACTGAAGAGCACCTTACCTCCTTTGAAACAGGCTAAGGTCCCCAACATCCCCTTCGGACTGGACTATGAACCTACCGATGAAGATATCCAGGAGATGAACCTCCTAGTTCGAAAACGCAAGAAGCACGGGGTTATCCTCCGTCCCTATCATATGACTCTCAATGGATACTTTGTCCCCGAGGGAGAGTCTAAGCTCTACAATAGCTTTCCGGAGCCGATCTACGACTCTGTGGCCAAGACCAGGTACCCGGGTGTGGAAGTCTTCCAAGACTGCTACTTCATCCCCGACAACACCGAAGCTGCATCAACCGAGTCTAAGCTGTCGTCATGCCTCGATGGACAAGCTGTCACCCTCCTCTTTGGAGAGGATAACATCAAGCACCTCGACTATGAGGACATCATCAACATCGCCCTGAAGGACAACCAATTTGACCCAACCGCCTTGATCTCCGACACTGACACGGAGAAAGCTGCACAAGGCTGGAGGAAGACCGTCAAGTGGACCGATCGCCAAGGCCGTATTCTCAAGATCACAACTGGAGAAGGCCCTATGTTCAAAGAGGGAAGTGAAGAAGAATTTGAATTTGAGTCTGAGTCGGATTCAGAGTCTGTCATAGCTCCTAACACTCTTGGTGTCCCAGTCAAGGTCCCCTTCCCGCTGTTTTATCACAAAGTCGTGGCTGATTCAGAGGCTGAGTCTACTAGGGTCACCCCCACTCCCATGAAAGGTGACAACTTGGAGCCTGTTCCAGGGGCCAACTCCTCTGCTGTGTCGCCTCTGACCGACCATGAGATGTCTGTCCTCTCTGAGCTTTTCGCTTGTGTCAACTTAATGAACGCTAAGTTTGCTTACGACTCGTCTCAATTTAACTGCAATGCGATTCTGAATGACTTTGACGAATTTGACTTGAGTGACTACCCACCTCAACTAGCCATAGAACTTGACAAACGGGAAACCAGAACCCCTGTCATTGAGGAGACCGAACCTTTTAACATAGGAACCGACAACACACCTCAAGAACTTAGGATAGGGACAACACTGGACCCCTCGGAAAGAAAACAATTCATCGACCTCCTCCACGAATACAAGGACGTATTTGCCTGGTCCTACAGAGATATGACTGGGATTGACAGGGAAATTGCGGAGCACAGGATACCCATTAAGCCCGGAGCTAAACCCGTGAAGCAAAAGCTGCGCCGGATGCGTCCTGAATGGGCCCTGAAAATCAAGGAAGAAGTGGATAAACAGTTGAAGGCTGTTTCATCAAAGTGTCTGAATACTCTGAATGGGTGGCCAACATTGTGCCTGTACCGAAGAAAGACGGAAGAATTTGGGTTTGCGTCGACTTCAGGGATCTGAACAAGGCGAGTTCAAAGGACGACTTCCCTTTACCACATGTTGACATTCTGGTGGACAATACTGCCGAGCACGCCCTCCTATCATTCATGGACGGGTATGCTGGGTACAACCAGATTAAAATGGCTGAGGAAGACATGCACAAGATTGCATTCACTATGCAGTGGGGTACATATTGCTACACGGTCATGCCTTTCGGTCTCATCAAAGCCGGAGCAACCTATCAAAGAACCGCTACCACTCTCCTACATGATATGATGCACAAGGAGGTAGAGGTATATGTCGATGACATGATCGTCAAGTTAAGAGAACGGGACGGCCACATCAGTCCCCTTCGGAAATCCTTCGCTCGTCTGCGGAAATATAACATGAGACTAAATCCTCAGAAGTGTGCATTCGGGGTCACCTCCAGAAAACTCTTGGGACATGTCGTCATCAAAAGAGGCATTGAGATTGATCCAACCAAAATCAAAGCCCTCCAACAAATGCCACGGCCTAAGAACGAGAAGAAGATTCGGGGATTTCTCGGTCAGGTCCAATACATCAGCCGCTTCATTGCCAAGCTCACCATGATTTGTGAACCAATATTCAAGAAGCTTCGCGCCTCCGATCACACCGATTGGGACGACGACTGTCAAAAAGCCTCCGACAGGATAAAGGAAATCCTATCTAAGCCTCTTATCCTCATGCCCCCTCAACCGGGGATTCCTTTATCCCTATACCTGACTGTTACCGACACAACCATGGGAGCAATGCTAGCACAAACAGTCGACGGCGAAGAACGAGCCATCTACTACATCAGCAAAAATTTCATTGAGTACGAGACAAGGTACACCCAACTGGAAAAGACATGCCTTGCCCTAGTATGGTCAGCAAAGAAGTTGCGGCATTACATGCTCAGCTACACGGTCCACATCTACTCCAAGATGGACCCAATCAAATACATCTTCGAGAAACCCGTACTAAACGGAAGGCTGTCTAGGTGGACACTCATGCTGTCCGAGTTTGATCTCAAGTTTGTACCCCTCAAGGTTATCAAGGGAAGGGCAGTCGCTGATTTCGTGGCAGAAAATCCCGTCAACGAGGATCTAACGACCGACACATGGTCACTTCCTGACGAAGACATCCTTTGTGCCGACTCCGACGCATGGGACCTATACTTCAATGGTGCATCAAATCTGAGAGGCTTCGGGGTAGGAATCCTTCTAATATCACCAGAGGGAGAACATGTTCCGATCTCAGTCAAGCTAGACTTCGCCGTCACCAACAATGTCGCTGAATATGAAGCATACATCATCAGCCTACAAGCAGCCATAACACTTGGCATCAAGAGACTGAGGGTCCACGGCCATTCCTCGCTCTTCATCAATCAGGTGTCCGGATCATGGAAAATCTGAAGTGACAGCTTAGCTCCCTACCGAGCAAAGATCAATCAAGAGGCAGAGTTTTTCGACCAAGTCGACTACTTTCATTTGCCGCGAGAGGAAAATCAATTTGCTGATGCCCTGGCAAAACTTGTCGCGCTCGTCACCATACCTGACGACATGACATCGATGCCCCTATGTGTCAAGAGAAGGAGCGAGACAGTTCACATTTGTGCCATCAACAACGACGAGGAAAGCCATGTCGAACCTTGGTACCAAGCCATCCTCAACTACAAAACCAAAAACGAATTCCCTCCTAACTCTGGCCCAAGAGGACAAAGAGCCATCCGTTTACTTGCATCACAATTCGTGATGAACCAAAATCAACTATACAAAAGAACACCCCAAGGGATTCTCTTCCTTTGCCTTGACCATCACAAAGCCAAAAAAGTCATGGGAGAGATTTACGACGGAGAATGTGGCCCTCACATGAGTGCAATGATGCTCACCCGGAAGATCATGCGGTTAGGTTACTACTGGACCACCATGGAAGCCGATTGTCGTAACTACGTCAAACATTGCCACAATTTCCAAATCTTCGCCAACATATAGCACATACCACCATCCCTTTTTACACCATGACATCACCCTAGCCTTTCTCGACCTGGGGCATCGACATCATCGGGAAAGTTAACCCGATAGGCACCAAGGGGCATTGTTTTGTCCTCGTCGCCATCAACTATTTCACCAAATGGGTAGAAGCGCAGTCATATACAGCCTTAACCGCAAAACAAGTGGCCAAGTTCATCCAAAACAACATCATCTTCAGATATGGGGTACCCTATGAAATCATCAGCGATCAAGGCTCTCACTTCCAGGCGGAAACTAAGGCCTTGCTGGACAAATACAAGATCAAACGACATCGATCATCCCCCTAACGTCCCCAAACTAACGGAGCGGTGGAGGCAGCTAACAAAACTCTTGTCACCATTATCAAGAAAATGCAAGACAACTACCGCGACTGGCCGAGCAAACTCCCATTCGCACTCTGGGGATACCGAACCTCCATTCGAACACTGACAGGCGCCACACCCTTCTACCTAGCATACGGCATGGAGGCGGTTCAACTGGTAGAGTTACAGGTCCCTTCTCTACGTATCCTGTTAGAGAGTCAAGTCCCTGAGGCGGAATGGACCCGTCAAAAGTACGAGCAACTCACTCTTCTAAACGAGCGGCTACTTAACGCCTTGCACAACGTCCAGCTATACCAACGACGTATACAATGGGCATTAAACAAGAAGGTCAAACCCAGGAACATTAAGGAGGGCGACTTGGTCCTCAAGTTTGTCCGATCACCGCTACCCGTCGATCCGAGGGGAAAATTCAAACCCAGCTGGGCCGGGCCATACCTGGTCAAGAAAATACTTTCGGGGGGCGCAGTGAGACTGAGTGACCTAGACGGGGAGGATTTTATAAACCCGACCAACCTAGACCAACTCAAGAAATACTACCCTTGAACCATAACAACCAACGACCTCAGCCTAGTTTTACAACTAGCGTTCACCTTAACCCTTTTTCAAGTCAAGTTACTCAACGCGTTCTAATTTGAAATTGCATGTTTTATCGAGTCTAAGTTGCGGCACCTTGCCCGTTTCGAATGTCCTTTGATCTGTCAAAGGCAACATCCATTTGCACTAAAACAAATTCACAAAAACACCCTGAACTACGAGCATGGTTTGATTTCACCTCTTCAGGTGGATACTTAGGCAGTCCCTTTTATGCATTAGGGATACAACCACAAAACCCAATCAGATTTACAGAACATTTCGAACTACGATCATGGTTTGATTTCACCTCTTCAGGTGGATACGTAGGCAGTCCTTTCCTACACAGGAAGGATACAACCATCCCCATAACCAAAAAAAAACCCACATACAAAAAAACATCCCCATCAAAAAAAAAAAAGAAAAGGGAACAACATTCCCTTTTCCCCACAAAAAAAATACCAAAAATAAGCCTTTCTCCCTTCCTCCCAAAAATCCCACTTTCCCAAGTGCAAACGTTTAGGACAATTCAAATTGAATTGCCTTTACAAAATGGATGGAAGAAACAAGCGTGACGAATATGTCGAGGAATTTGACTGTTGGAGTATGTGTCCTCAACAATAGTGCGATCACATGATTTAAAATCATAATTAAATCTCATAATAAGAATACGTAAGGGATGATTCATTTATATAGTCAACTGATCAACATTATCGGTAACGATTGACTTGCTAGAGTTTGACGTTACTGTTGTAGGACGGTGGTGGTTAGATGATCCCTTAAGGTCACACCTATAGGATGATGCAATAATCAGTAAAGTTAATTAATTGTATATTGATACAAGTTAATTAATTCCTTAAATAAGAACAATTTATATTTATGAGAGGACATATGTATCTTATTGTAATTTCATTAAATAAGATTCGATTTAGTGGATTAATATATTAATTTACTAAATTATATTGAGGTTTTATATATATTTCAAGGTAGAAGTAATTAGTTATTTCATTTACAAGAGGTTGTAAATTTAACTAACTAGCTATTAATTATGGGACCCATTATATGTTGATATAATGGTAAAATGTTACTCAATAAGTTGAGTGAATATATGTTTATTAATTTATCACATAATTGTTGTATGATCAAATTAATATTTAATTATGTAAGATAATTAAACATAAAACTATTAAGCATTTGTGGGACAAATATTATAAGACAAAAATAGACCCATATGCACTAAAGCGCACCGTCCAAAGGGTGAGCATGCCTGATGTTTTAATTTTGTCATTTTGTTGTTGGAAAGATGCTCCAACATATTATGACACACTTTATAAGCTAGCCTACTACCTACATATAAATGATTATTGCATGTGATATTTGGTGAAGACCAAAATTCTCTATAATAGAGCATTTGGACGGTACATACACCAAGGATGAGAAAAATTTATTCTTCTCATTTTTCTCCATCATCTCTCAATATAATACACCTGCAAAATCCCTCTCTCATATGCTTATTTTCTTTTCTCTAAAACTTGAGAAATTTTGATCTAAATTATTCAAAAATACTACTAATATTATTAATGTAATATATGAGTATTAGTAGTTATTTTTAAGATAGACTACTAAATAAATATCTAGCAAATATTATTTAGTAGTGATAAGGGCTAATCTTGGGTGCATCTCTTGAGGAGGGTTTCTACTATTGAGACCAAGGTTGGAGGATCTTCCATTTAGATTCAAGTTCAAGAACAAGTGAAGGTAGGAGACCTTCCTTGTGCCCAAAAATCCGAAAACAACAATAGTAAGAACCATTGTTTTTCTCATTTTATTTCTCATTAAGTTATGCATGCATTAGATCCTTAGAACTCACATTAAAATTTTAATTATTTTATCATTAGAAAAAGTCTAATAAGAGGTATATGAACCTAACAATTGGTATCAGAGCGTAGGATGTTGCATGCATAATCGATTTATAGTTTTTTCGAGTTATTAGTAACTTAATTAAAACTAAAAATTTGTGATTTATTAGATAAAGTCCCGAAATATTGATGCATGTTGTATATTCTGGTCCTAAAATGTTTTTAGGTCATTTTTATGATTTATGGTATTTTATTGCTCATTTTAATGATTTTTAGTTATTTTATTACATTTTTATGACTAAAATGGAAATTAAAATGCTAAAAATAGTTAAACTAAGTCTCTGACCTTGAAATTTTTATATGACCTCACATGCATATTTTACTTATTGTATGTAAAATTTCGTATAAATTTGATTTATTTTGCATGATTTATGATTTTTATGAGATAAAAATGAATTAAATGGAGGTAAAATGGTTAAATTTAGTTAAACTTCGAAACAGGCCGTGAAATTTTAATATGTTGT
This sequence comes from Silene latifolia, assembly GCF_048544455.1. Taxonomy (NCBI): domain Eukaryota; kingdom Viridiplantae; phylum Streptophyta; class Magnoliopsida; order Caryophyllales; family Caryophyllaceae; genus Silene; species Silene latifolia. Next base: position 928,141 of record NW_027413640.1, read on the forward strand.
CACATGCACATTTTACTCATTGTGTGTAAAAGTTAGGATGAACTTGATTCATTTTTCATGATTTATGAATTTTTAGAGTAAAAATGACATAAATAGTGACTATTTTAGCATAAATAGTTAAAACGAATTACATGGCATGAGAAAATTATTTTAGGTTTAATTTATATCCCACTTATCAGATATAAAGTTGTAAAATTTATTAGATTAATTTTTGTATACTTTAGATGTTTTATTTGATAAAACCGATAAATCGCAACTACATTTTTCTCGGAATAAATTCAAAAATTTTAACCATGATTTTTGACATTATGAGTGTCATGGATATATTCCAGAATGTTCAAAAATTTAAAATTCAAATTTTGAAATTATTGTAATTTAATTTGGATTTATTTCATAAATGTTACTCCCTCTTATTCACCATTTTCTTCCCTATTTCCTTATTCGGGTTTTCTTCCCTATTTCCTTTTTTGGATTGATTTTTGTGGTCCAAATTAAATTACATATGGGGTAGTGTATTTTATGTGGTCCAAAATTGGTTTCTTATTCCTTGTGCAAAAAGGAAAGGGGAAGAATATTGTGAATAGGAGGGAGTGATTTTAGGGTAAAAAATGAGCATAAAATTAAATCAAGTTGAATTATTATCAAAAATTGAGTGATGACTAATTTTTTAGACCTAACAGTGTTAGGATAATTAACTTGGACTAAAATTAGATTTTAGTATAATTTAGCGAGTTTTAATAAGTTAAAATCGTGTATTTCCATAAAACCGGGTTATATGATCGATATAAGTTAAATAGGGCGATTTGGCACATAATTTGGCATGATAGACACATATTATAATGCTGAATATTTCATTGTTGAATGTCAAATTTTATTTATGTAATTTTATCTTAGTATGGCCTTAGATTTTAATCGATATTACCCGTAATGTAAGGGAATATTGATTCGGTTGTAATTTAACGTGATCTCGTATCACTTTTATTTTACTAGTTTTTCATATTACAAATGTATAATAGGAGTAGCTTTGTATTTTATTATTATTTGTAATTCCGGAGTTTCTTCAAGACGGTGCCATTCGGAAAGGCGTTCCGACGAAGACGGTGTTCTAGGGAGGCGTGCTACTTGAAGATTCAAGGGACCAAGGGAGTTGGTTTCCGATTATGTAATAGATTATTTGATTTTCTATTTTAGGAAGGCCATACTAGGAATTTATTATTTTCTTTGCATTTCTTTTAATATGTTGCATGCTTTGCCAAATCGCCATAACCACACATGCATATCATATCGAGTCATCGACCGTGTCAATTATAATTATCGAGAATTCATCTTTTAGTTCACTTAAAATTGATAGATAATAAATTTACAAGACCTTTACTTTTAAAAGATTGAGGCTTAGCCTTACCAAATAGTAGGAGCCCATGAATCTAAATTTCATAAGGATTACAATACAATTTTTCGAGGTGCTTCTATTGACGTTGGGTAAGTGGGGTAATAAGTAGTTATTACACTTCGAAAATTTGGTTGATCTCAACGAAGGTATTTTGCGACCGTAGCCGCAAAAGGTTCGGGCTAAAGATGAATTTAATGTAAAATCATCGACCGAGAGTTCTAATTGTAGAATCGGTTAAGAGGGTTAACCCACCAAGTTATATTAGTAAAGATGTAGAGGGCCCGTAGGCTCACATCCAAGTTAATATGAATTTTGGATCTCGGAATCATTTATTATAGTTGGGTAAAGGTCACTATATAAATGTTATACTTGTATTAATATTTACAAGTATTATAACGATAAATGTTAATTGTTTCCTTTGTCTCCATTTTTGTATTATTTTTCCGCAATGGATTCATCTAATACTCTTATACCGATCACCATTAATTCGTGGCTCCAATCATTCAATGAAAAATTCTCCTTGTATGACAATGATACGACTAGAGAATTACGCTTTAGCATTGGTCAGGATGGAAATCTTTCCTACCTTACCACTTCCACACCTACCACTCCCGTATTCATGCCCACCTCTTTAGTAAGAGAATCTTGTGAAGAAAATCTCACTAACTCCAAGGCATCCTTGTTTGTAGAAGCAAGGAGAAATATTATATTGAGTGGGAGTTCTAGCAAGAATGTCCTTGCAAATGAAAGGAGTAATGGTATTATTAAAGAAAAGGCAAAGAAGGGTAAGAAACCCAAACCCGATAGTGGATTGGAAGTAGATAGTGAGACTACAACAACCAAAACCAAGAAGGGTGCCCAATCCTGCGATTCATGTCATTATTGTAATGTCATGGGCCATTGGAAGCGAAATTGCCCCAAATATTTGGAAGATATCAATGTTGGACTCGTCACTCCACTTGGTAATATTTCTTCCGAAATCTTTGTTATTGATATAAATTATACTTCCACCTCAACGTGGGTATTGGATACCGGTTGTGGTTCTCACCTTTGTAATCATTTACAGGGGCTTGGAAATATGGAAAAACTAAACAAGGATGATGTAAATCTCCAACTAGGAAATGGAGCTAGGGTAGCCGCCACTTCAAGAGGGACTTATGTACTTGTTTTAGCTAATGGCTTTGAGTTGTACTTACATAATTGTTATTTTGTACCTTCTTTATCAAAGAACATCATTTCCGTTGCCATGTTAGACATGGAAGGATTTTCTTTTGCTATTAAGAATAATTGTTGTGAAATTTCTGAGAATAACTTGGCCATAGGCCAAGGCACTTCAATTAATGATATTTATGTTCTTGAAACTTTAAACTCAAGCAAAGATATCTATAACATACAATCCAAAAGACTCAAACAAGTGATCCAAATGATTTATACATTTGGTATTGTCGATTAGGTTGCATAAATGAGAAACGCATTAAAAAACTAGTGTCGACTGGAATTATTGAGCCATTTGATTTCTAATTATATGGAAAATGCGAATCTTGTCTCCTTGAAAAATGATTCGTGCCCCCTTTATACATTTGGTATTGTCGATTAGGTTGCATAAATGAGAAACGCATTAAAAAACTAGTGTCGACTGGAATTATTGAGCCATTTGATTTCTAATTATATTGAAAATGCGAATCTTGTCTCCTTGAAAAATGATTCGTGCCCCCTTTAGTGGTAAAGGGACACGAGCATGTGATTTGTTGCGACCAATGCATATCGATGTATGTGGTCCAATGAGCATCACCGCAAGGGGAAATTATGACTACTTCATCACTTTTACCGATGATTTAAGTAGATATGGGTATGTTTACTTAATCAAATATAAAAGTGAAGCATTTGAGAAATTTGAAGAATTTCTAAATGAAGTAAAGAACCAATTGATCAAAAGAATTAAAGAATTACGATCCGATCGTAGTGGCAAATATCTAAGTAATGAATTTGATTCTCACTTATGGATTATGACCTTATGTCACTACCTATAAGATCAAACTAATATAAGTCGGGTTGAGTTGTCGAACTCACTTTTGGGGATTTGCGATCCAAAACGGACACATTATTCTAAACGAAAGGTCTGCCTGGAGATACCTAAAATAGCTAGTTTATTTAACATATGACATGGATCAGACACGCATATTACATGAATCAAGCTGCCATAATAGAGCTGGTCTTTTATGAGCTAACACGTCAATCTAGACAAACTTCTATTACTTCACCATATATGTTTGTAACTCACAAAGTTATCTCTTAAGAAGATAGGTATTTCTAAGAGATAGAGTAGGAGTAGATCGTCACAAACATGTCTTATAGTTAATGTGTTACTTTTTTAAAGTAAATGGAACTATAATCTATTGAGATAGAGTGGAAGTAAAGTTAACATGTCTTATTGTTAATATGTTACTTTTCGAAAGTAATGGAATTATGACCTATTGAATGATCAATTGCGAGTAGTCCATAGCCAAAGCATTACAATCTCAAGAGTATATTTACTTTGAGACGATGGTCTCCTTAAAGTAAATAGTGCTTTAGAGTATCTAAAAAGCATAGATAAACATGAAGATGTTAATCAAGATAAATCATGTTAGGAATTGCCACATTTCATTTTGATGAAGAATGGCAAATGATATTAAAAATTCGCTTTTCTAAAATGGGAATTTAGAAAAGGATGTGTACAGAACACAAAATCTTAGATAAAGGTCTAATAATCCTAACATATTATGCAAAGCTTACTTAAGCGATCCTAGAATGATCTTAAGCAAGCATCAAAGGATTGTAATAATCATACTTTTCGTTCATGTGATAATTGAGAATGGTACCATTCACATTGTTGAAGAATCATGTTTATACATGAAGTTAAGTGGGAGCCAGAATTAATTTTCCATGTCTTATATGTTAATAACATATTACTCACTGAGAATAATGTACCAATGCTCTCCTATGTGAAAGAGTGATTGGGAGACTAGGAAAAGGTGCAATATATTCTAGATTTCTGAATCCATGTGTTAAAATTGAGAGAATATTGGCATAGAGTTGAGAGCCTTATGATGATAAGTTCTTTCATATCTGTTTAACATCAACAAGGTTGAGTAGGTTATTCATATTGATGAAAGTGGAATTACTATGATAGAGTCATAGTCGTTCACTGAACCTAATAAATTGTTGATCACATGAAATCGATTGCTAATGTTTCCGCCATTAGAACGATCATGGATGCCATTATATGCACATGCCGTGGTGAATCATATGGTTGGAGCATAATAAGTCAATAACAAGTTAATTCGAATAAAGGTCTTTTGAAAGCCTTAAAGAACATCCGTTAAGATTCTTGAGAAGAATTGATGATTTATTCTTGTGTTTGGATGATATACTAAGTTGTGTGTTGAAGGGTTACATAAACTTTAGTTTCCAAACCTATAGGGATTTATCGAAATCCTAGGCTGATTTTATTGACTTAGGAGTAAGAGATTAGAGAAATATTTTAGTTTCAACCATTGCAAGTTCTACAAACAGAATCTAAGTACATTGTGATAAGATGGTCAATGTAGGGAATGAAAAAAGAGCCCTCTACCATAGACTTTATCACAAGTTATATGATAACAGTGGGAGCATCCTCCAAGTAGAAGAACCCAAGTCTAGTAATAAGACTAGACATTTACTTAGATAAATTCATGTCATTAAAAATAACATTGAATAGAAGAAAATAGCAATTAATAAAGTTGGAATGCATGGATACATGGTATATCCATTTACCAAGCTTCTATTGCAATTTAATTAGTATAAAATGTACACTTCAGATTATAAGATATGAAGTAGTGATAAGGTATTGACTATTCATATGTGATAATCGCATTTATCGTTTTAGTTTCTTTAAACTCATTCATTACTTTGTTAAATCCAAATGGGTTGTTGAGACAATCATGAACCCTATTGAAATGAACTGAATTTACATGGTATGTGCCCCTGGTTACTTATAGGAGGTGACGTCTTGAAGTGACTAGAGTGTGATGCGATTGATGGCAAGTTCAAGTGCCATAGGGTCATATGGGATGACTAGTCGATCACATAGACAGACTGTATGAGACACTCTGTCGGGCAGTAACCGCTTATAGAGTTCTGGAAATTCATAAAGCCTAGTCGTGGCAAGAGCTACTATAGTATTCTTATGAGTCGATTCTTTTGACTAGAGACTATTCTCCCAAGTCGGCACAAGTTTCTGATTGGCTTTGATTTATACTCTACGACTGTCGTAACTGAGGTCAAATGAGTGTATTATGGGTCATGATGATCTGTGGCTAAACGAAGGGAATAGTGCGATAGGAATTGTCCACCCCCTTGCCAGGTTGCTTGAAATCTCAGGGCCACTCGAGGAGTAGTGAACTGAAAATGCGTGGCCACGCTCGGAAGATATCTACAGTAGATAATTCCAGTCAGACAGTTACTCTCCAGATCGAGGAAACCACTCAAGATATGATCAAATGCAAGTACGACCTGCAAGACACCTTGCATTGAGTGGGAGATAGTAATAGGACAAGAGAATTGGTGACGTACACTTGTCTCGGACAAATGGGAGATTGTTTGAGTATGTGTCCTCAACAATAGTGCGATCACGTGATTTAAAATCATAATTAAATCTCATAATAAGAATACGTAAGGGATGATTCATTTATATAGTCAACTGATCAACATTAATCGGTAACGATTGGCTTGCTAGAGTTTGACGTTACTGTCGTAGGACGGTGGTGGTCAGTTGATCCCTTAAGGTCACACCTATAGGATGATGCCCTAATCAGTAAAGTTAATTAATTGTATATTGATACAAGTTAATTAATTCCTTAAATAAAAACAATTTATATTTATGAGAGAAAATATGTATCTTATTGTAATTTGATTAAATAAGATTCGATTTAGTGGATTAATATATTAATTTACTAAATTATATTGAGGTTTTATATATATTTCAAGGTAGAGGTAATTAGTTATTTATATTTACAAGAGGTTGTAAATTTAACTAACTAGCTATTATGGGACCCATTATATGTTGATATAATGGTAAAATATTACTCAATAAGTTGAGTGAATATATGTTTATTAACTTGTCACATAATTGTTGCATGATCAAATTAATATTTAATTATGTAAGATAATTAAACATAATACTATTAATCATTTGTGGGACAAATATTATAAGACAAAAATAAACCCATATGCACTCAAGTGCACCGTCCAAAGGGTGAGCGTGCTTGATGTTTTAGTTTTTTCATTTTGTTGTTGGAAAGATGCTCCAACATCTTATGACACACTTTATAAGCTAGCCTACTACCTACATAAAAATGATTATTGCATGTGATATTTGGTGAAGACCAAAATGCTCTATAATTGAGCATTTGGACGGTACATACACCAAGGATGATAAAAATTTGTTCTTCTCATTTTTCTCTATCATCTCTCAATATAATACACATGCAAAATCCCTCTCTCATATGTTTATTTTCTTTTCTCTAAAACTTGAGAAGTTTTGATCAAATTGTTCAAAAATACTACTAATATTATTAATGTAATATATGAGTATTAGTAGTCATTTTTAAGGTAGACTACTAAATAAATATCTAGCAAATATTATTTAGTAGTGATAAGGGCTAATATTGGGTGCATCTCTTGAGGAGGGTTTCTACTATTGAGACCAAGGTTGGAGGATCTTCCATTGACATTCAAGCTCGAGAACAAGTGAAGGTAGGAGACCTTCCTTGTGCCCAAAAATCCGAAAACAACAATAGTAAGAACCTATTGTTTTTCTCATTTTATTTCTCATTAAGTTATGCATGTACTAGATCCTTAGAACTCACATTAAAATGTTAATTAGTTCATCATTCGAAAAAGTCTAATAAGAGGTATATGAACCTAACATTGACTACATTGGGTATGAGGAGTTCGAACAACAAGTCGAATGTGCCATGAGGATGGAATGTGTAATGGCGGTGGAAGATGTCCCTAATGAACCTTCAATGGTAGAAAGTGAGGTACAAACTCTAACTCTAAAACCCCTTCCCCCAAATTTGAAGTATGCTTACTTTGATGAGTCTAAAACCAAACCCGTGATTGTTAATGAAAATCTTGTTGAGAACCAATTGGAAAGTTTGCTTGATGTGTTAAAAGAACATGAAAAAGCTATAGGCTATAGTCTAGATGATCTTAAGGGAATAAGCCCCAATTTCTGCATGTATAGAATTCATCTACAAGAAGACCATAGGCCTACCATCCAAGGACAAGGGAGACTAAACACTCACATGCAAGAAGTTGTAAAAACGGAGGTTATGAAATTATTTGATGCGGGAATCATTTATCCTATATCGGATTCTTTGTGGGTTAGCCCCGTTCAAGTGGTGCCTAAGAAAGGAGGTACCACGGTGGTAACAAATGATAAGAACGATCTAATAACCACAAGGAAGATCACCGATTGGCGTATGTGTATCGACTATCGTAAATTGAATTCCGCAACAAGAAATGATCATTTACATTCATCTTGTTGATTAGTTTTGATTACATCTCATCTCAACCCAATTTGTGACACCCTAAGACATAGCTACTTGCAATTGAAAATCCTACATAAATACCCGTCCCTTGGGATCCGACCTTTACTTACCTCTTTACTAAGACTTGTTTGTGAAGTTATAAATATTGTTTTGGTTAGTAGCTTTTGACGACGAGTTTTAAACCACACCACACCCACTGCGGAATACACCGTCTGTAAAGACCGTCAGCACACTCCTTAAATAAATAAGGATTATCCCAGAAATAGCGCTTCACATCACGAAAGAATTGCTTCTTCTGCTAATATGACAGATTAGGTGGCAGCGCACCACCTACAACATAGTTAGCATAATCTGCATACCACGGATCAACACCTGTGTTAGTAGAAACAGCAAATAGAGAATCATCAGGAAAAGAATCATCAATAGGTAAAGGATCCTCTCCCTCCTACGGCAATAACCGCGACAGGTTATCAGCTACTACATTCTCTGCGCCCGTCTTGTCTTTGATTTGCAGATCAAATTCCTGGAGGAGGAGGAGTATCCACCTAAACAATCGTGGCTTAGCTTCCTTCTTAGCAAGAAGGTTTCTTAGCGCTGCATGGTCCGTAAAAACAGTAACTTGCGGACCTATCAAATAAGAACGAAATTTCTACAGCGCATAAACAACCGCTAATAACTCCTTCTCAGTAGTGGTATACTTCACTTAAGCCTCATCCAGAGTTTGGCTCGCATAGTAAATAGCGCTCAACGCTTTATCTTTCCGCTGCCCCAACACCGCTCCTAGTGCATAATCACTGGCATCACACATTATCTCAAATGGAAGCTCCCAGTCGGGAGGCTGGATAATCGGTGCTGAAATCAAGGCCTGATTCAACCTGTTAAAAGCAGAAAGACACTCATCAGTAAATACAATTTGGGCATTCTTTAATAACAACTATGTAAGTGGTTTAACAATTTTTGAAAAGTCCTTGATGAACCGGCGATAAAAACCAGCATGTCTAAGGAAACTCCTCACTCCTTTAACATTAACAGAAGGAGGTAATTGCTTAATCACTTGCACTTTTGCTTTATCCACCTCGATGCCCCAATCAGAAACTAAGTGTCCCAAGACAACTCCCTCGTTGACCATAAAGTGACACTTCTCCCAGTTAAGCACAAGATTAACCTTAATGCAGCACTGCAACACCTTATCAAGGTTAGACAGACATTTGTCAAAATCATTCCCATAGACACTGAAATCGTCCATAAAGACCTCCATAATAGACTCTATATACTCAGAAATATCCCCATCATGCACCTTTGAAAGGTAGTTGGGGCATTGCATAAACCAAAAGGCATTCAACGATAAGCAAAAACACCTTGAGGACAAGTAAAAGTAGTCTTTTCCTGATCATCCGGATGAATAGGGATCTAAAAGAACCCTGAGTATCCATATAAATAACAGAAAAACTTATGAGAGGCTAACCTTTCTACCGTCTGATCAATAAAAAAAAGGGGAAAATGATCCTTCTTCGTGGCGGCATTCAGCTGTCTATAGTCTATGCACATCCGCCAACCAGTCATTACTCTAGTAGGTATCAACTCATTTTTATCATTCTTAACCACAGTAGTCCCTCCTTCTTAGGAACCACCTGAAGTGGACTCACCCATTTAGAATGACCAACAGAATAGATAATACCTGCAACAAGTAGCTTCATTACCTCTGCCATCACAACATCCTACATCTTCTGATTCAGCCTGCGCTGACCTTGTCTACAAGGCTTGTGATCTTTTTCCAACTCAATCCTGTGCATACAAATATCAGGACTGATGCCCTGAATATCATCCATCAAATAACCCATCGCTTTCCTGTTTTTATTAAGAACAGCTAACAAAGCGGTCAACTGCTTATCATCAAGCTTAGCACTAACAATGACTGGATACTATTCAGTATCATCTAAGAATGCATATTTAAGATGAGAAGGAAGAGGCTTACGCTCAGGTACTTTTACCTCAATAGCGCCAGAAGTATTAACCTGTTGTTTTACCTTATCTCCTTCAGCGTTGGTGAGTTCACGCTCATCTATTGCAGCTTCAAGCAGATCCAACATAGCGTCATTGTTCTCCGAGTTATCTGCACACTCATCTAACAACATCAAAGCTTCCAGTGGATCCCTTATCAAGGAATCTGACCAGACCTCATAAACAAACTCATCAATGATATCAGCTGAATAGCAAGTATCCTCTATCATTGGTCTAGCAGGTGTACCAGGCAAACTGAAGGTGATAGCGTCATCCCTCATCGCAAGAGTCAAACGCCCTTGTTTGACATCTATAATGGCCCCAGATGTACACAAGAATGGTCTTCCCAATATAATCTGGGTCCGGGCATCCTCAGCTATGTCTAAGATAATAAAATCTACTGGGATAAAGAACTTGCCTACCTTGACAGGCACGTCTTCTAGGATGCCTAAGGGTCGTCTAACCGATCTATCAGCTATCTGGAGGGTGATATTAGTCATTTTAAGATGACCCATATTAAGTTTCTTGCCAACAGAATAAGGCATTACACTGACACTGGCTCCTAAATCACAAAGAGCCATTTCTATCACTTCATTTCCTATTACACAGGTAATGGAAAAACTACCCGGGTCTTTCAATTTAGGTGGAGCTTTATTAAGAATTAAATTACTAGACTCTTCCATAAAGGCAACAGTCTCAAATTCACTAAGCTCTCTCTTACGCGTCAAAATATCTTTCATAAATTTTGCATAAGAAGGTACCTGGGTTATTAATTCGGTAAAAGAAACAGTTACCTGAAGGTTCTTTACCACCCCCACAAACTTACCGAACTGTCGCTCGACCTTAGAATCTTTCTGACGTCCCGGATAAGGAATTCTGGTAACAGTGAGTGGGTCCGCGACTTTCCCTTTACCTTTGTCTAAACTTGGCATCTCCGCAGTAGGGGAAGATGATCCATAAGCGTGTTTAGACTTCGAAACAGCGTCTCCGCTATTGCATGTACTTCAGTAAATGGATGTGCTCGATCGAGTACTTTTGTCACTCGATCGAGGGCTTTTCTCCTAGGATACGGTCGATCGAGAGGATTGCCCTGCTCGATCGAGAGCACCAAATTCGGTAGTGCTCGATCGAGTACTTTTATCACTCGATCGAGAGCTTTCAATGGGGTAACTGCTCGATCGAGTACCCAGTTCACTCGATCGAGGACATTGATGAGGATCAGCAGCGTCTTCGTCAATTTTCTCTTCCAAAATATTTTCCGGATTTCCATCAACAGATAAATCAACATTTTCCAGCATTATTGGTCCATCATAGGTAAGACCACTACGGAGATTAATTGCATTAATCAGGTCACAAGGAGGTGATCTTTCAACTTCTCTATGGAATTCTCATTTTCTTCCACATTGTTATGGAGTTGAAATGCTAAAGATAGCACCAAAGACTTCAACTCTGCAATATCTGCACTTGTAGAAGAAGAATTATCTTGCTGCGAAATTGAACTGATAGGAAAAGGTCGGGGACGAACTTTTCCTTAAGGATGGTGGATTGTAATAATAGTCCAATTTTTAACTTGTCTTATTTTCTAACTCGAACTTGGGAACGAAGTTCTTTTTAAGAGGGGAAGATTAGAATAAACCAAATATTTCTAATTTTATATTAATATTCTTTACTTATAATCTGAAAATATATTTTAAATTATTGTTCTCCTAGAAAATTTCTGAGTGAGTTTATTTATGTCCATTATTTTGTATTCTTATTTTCCGCCTCCTAATTGTCATCTATCTTAAATCTTAACCCTAATCAAATAAATTATTTTGCCGGAATTACAGCCTCCATTATATTAAAACCACTTAAAACCTTGTTTATGCCTTGTTGTTCTTTTTGCCAGATTGCATGCTTCTTCACGTTTCTCACCCATTAATATATCATCTTAGCCTTAGGGTCATGATCATTGATCAACGCCATCTCACATATTCCCATCTGACCGTATCATGTTCCTTCATTGGGTTTTATTGTGTCTTTCTATCAAACATTGAATCTTGTGTTGGTCTCGTGATTCCTTCTGATCAAATTAAGACAACATTTGCAAGTATAAGGTAACACGATTCTACCGATCCTATTATTAATATTATTGTTCTAGGTTATATGAATATGTGTGATTTGGTGACGATGTGTTGTACTTTACGTGTTAAATTCTTGTTAAGTGGAAATATTGAAATTCTTGTAATTATTAATAATACTATTAGTTACATATTTTGTGCTTTAATACGATTGATTAGTGGTGAGGTGGGTTATCTGGAGTTTAGTGGGACGGATAAAAACGAAAGGATGGAGCTTGTATCATGATTGATTAGGGGTACGTGATTAAGTTTCGATTAATGAGTTTGAACAGGCTTATATTCAAGTCATTGATTAGTTGGAAGAGATAAGAAAGAATATTGTTGTGTGAGTGTATGATATTCATTAAGGGATGATTGTTAGTTCGCCTTGAGCTAGGAGGTTACGCTATCGAAATTTATAAGATGATTTGGTTGAGAGCTTTGATTATTAGACGTTGTTCCTATTATTGTACTTAATTTGTCTATTCTTTGACCTTGGTTCTTGGGTGTGTAGCTTAGAGTTTGTACTTTAGTGTTGAGCATGGTTCTTTGAACCTTTTGACAATATCGATATTGAAATTGGTTTTGAGTTATGAGTTATGGGGCCTTTGAGCCGAGTTATTTTACGGTCCAGTGCGACCATGGTTATTGAGTTATTTGAGTTTGAAATCGATATTGAGATTGAAATATTGTGTAGCGGTTTTGCCGCCAGTTCACTCACCCCTTGTCCTTGTCTTAGGGTAGATGATGAGAATGCGAAACTTGGTTAATTTTCGAGTATTATATTATGAGACAGAGTAATGAGTGAGACGGAGTAGAGAGTTGAGACTTATTAATTATGGTGGTGAGAAAGTGTATTGTACTATGGAAATAAGATGGAGTAGGTTCGAGTTTGAGAAGTTGAGATTAGTTAACGAGGAGTGTTTTTATTATTCTCTGTGTTTATTTCTATTTTTACGTGTATGTGTTTCCACGCCATGACCAAAATTAAGCTGCTTATATTGAGATATTATCTTTTACTCGGCTTTCCGGCTGGCATTGTTTCTCCCTTCTGGGCTACTCGTCATGAGGGCAGTTCCTTTCTGTCTTCTGGTTTTATTTTCAGGTTACTTCCGCTACAGTTAAAGGATTTAATTTTCAAGTGAAGATTTTATTTAAAACTTTGTAAAAGTTGAAATTCATTTTGTATTTTCTTTTAAGAGACGTTTGTAAGAAAAACTTTTATATTAATTATAATATCCCTTTATTTTGGCATGTTTTATATGTAAAGTTAGTTTTAATTTAGCAGAAAATAAGGGGTGTTACAATTGGTATCAGAGCTGCTGGTTCTTTCTTGGTTAGGTGTTGAGATCGGCATTTCTTGGCACCGTCAGTTTTGACATTTTATCATTTTCAAAAAAAAAATTGAGCTATTCTTTGCTTTGAAAATTTAAAGTCGAGGACGAACTTTTCCTTAAGGACGGTGGATTGTAATAATAGTCCAATTTTTAACTTGTCTTATTTTCTAACTCGAACTTCGGGGACGAAGTTCTTTTTAGGAGGGGAAGATTAGAATAAACCAAATATTTCTAATTTTATATTAATATTCTTTACTTATAATTTGAAAATATATTTTAAATTATTGTTCTCCTAGAAAATTTCTGAGTGAGTTTATTTATGTCCCTTATTTTGTATTCTTATTTTCCGCCTCCTAATTGTCATCTATCTCAAATCTTAACCCTAATCAAATAAATTATTTTTCCGGAATTACAGCCTCCATTATATTAAAACCACTTAAAACCTTGTTTATGCCTTGTTGTTCTTTTTGCCAGATTGCATGCTTCTTCACGTTTCTCACCCATTAATATATCATCTTAGCCTTAGGGTCATGATCATTGATCAACGCCATCTCACATATTCCCATCTGACCGTATCATGTTCCTTCATTGGGTTTTATTGTGTCTTTCTATCAAACATTGAATCTTGTGTTGGTCTCGTGATTCCTTCTGATCAAATTAAGACAACATTTGCAAGTATAAGGTAACACGATTCTACCGATCCTATTATTAATATTATTGTTCGAGGTTATATGAATATGTGTGATTTGGTGACGATGTGTTGTACTTTACGTGTTAAATTCTTGTTAAGTGGAAATATTGAAATTCTTGTAATTATTAATAATACTATTAGTTACATATTTTGTGCTTTAATACGATTGATTAGTGGTGAGGTGGGTTATCTGGAGTTTAGTGGGACGGATAAAAACGAAAGGATGGAGCTTGTATCATGATTGATTAGGGGTACGTGATTAAGTTTCGATTAATGAGTTTGAATAGGCTTATATTCAAGTCATTGATTAATTGGAGGAGATAAGAAAGAATATTGTTGTGTGAGTGTATGATATTCATTAAGGGATGATTGTTAGTTCGCCTTGAGCCAGGAGGTTACGCTATCGAAATTTATAAGATGATTTGGTTGAGAGCTTTGATTATTAGACATTGTTCTTATTATTGTACTTAATTTGTCTATTCTTTGACCTTGGTTCTTGGGTGTGTAGCTTAGAGTTTGTACTTTAGTGTTGAGCATGGTTCTTTGAACCTTTTGACAATATCGATATTGAAATTGGTATTGAGTTATGAGTTATGGGGCCTTTGAGCCGAGTTATTTTACGGTCCAGTGCGACCATTGTTATTGAGTTATTTGAGTTTGAAATCGATATTGAGATTGAAATATTGTGTAGCGGTTTTGCCGCCAGTTCACTCACCCCTTGTCCTTGTCTTAGGGTAGATGATGAGAATGCGAAACTTGGTTAATTTTCGAGTATTATATTATGAGACAGAGTAATGAGTGAGACGGAGTAGAGAGTTGAGACTTATTAATTATGGTGGTGAGAAAGTGTATTGTACTATGGAAATAAGATGGAGTAGGTTCGAGTTTGAGAAGTTGAGATTAGTTAACGAGGAGTGTTTTTATTATTATCTGTGTTTATTTCTATTTTTACGTGTATGTGTTTCCACGCGATGACCAAAATTAAGCTGCTTATATTGAGGTATTATCTGTTACTCGGCTTTCTGGCTGACATGTTTTCTCCCTTCTGGGCTACTCGTCATGGGGGTAGTTCCTTTCTGTCTTCTGGTTTTATTTTCAGGTTACTTCCGCTGCAGTTAAAGGATTTAATTTTCAAGTGAAGATTTTATTTAAAACTTTGTAAAAGTTGAAATTCATTTTGTATTTTCTTTTAAGAGACGTTTGTAAGAAAAACTTTTATATTAATTATAATATCCCTTTATTTTGGCATGTTTTATATGTAAAGTTAGTTTTTAATTTAGCAGAAAATCAGGGGTCTTACAATTGGTATCAGAGCTGCTGGTTCTTTCTTGGTTAGGTGTTGAGATCGGCATTTCTTGGCACCGTCAGTTTTGACATTTTATCATTTTCAAAAAAAAAAAATTGAGCTATTCTTTGCTTTGAAAATTTAAAGTCGAGGACGAACTTTTCATTAAGGACGGTGGATTGTAATAATAGTCCAATTTTTAACTTGTCTTATTTTCTAACTCGAACTTCGGGGACGAAGTTCTTTTTAGGAGGGGAAGATTAGAATAAACCAAATATTTCTAATTTTATATTAATATTCTTTACTTATAATTTGAAAATATATTTTAAATTATTGTTCTCCTAGAAAATTTCTGAGTGAGTTTATTTATGTCCCTTATTTTGTATTCTTATTTTCCGCCTCCTAATTGTCATCTATCTCAAATCTTAACCCTAATCAAATAAATTATTTTGCCGGAATTACAGCCTCCATTATATATAACCACGTAAAACCATGTTTATACCATGTTGTTCTTTTTGCCAGATTGCATGCTTCTTCACGTTTTTCACCCATTACTATATCATCTTAGCCTTAGGGTCATGATCATTGATCAACGCCATCTCACATATTCCCATCTAACCGTATCATGTTCCTTCATTGGGTTTTATTGTGTCTTTCTATCAAACATTGAATCTTGTGTTGGTCTCGTGATTCCTTCTGATCAAATTAAGACAACATTTGCAAGTATAAGGTAACACGATTCTACCGATCCTATTATTAATATTATTGTTCGAGGTTATATGAATATGTGTGATTTGGTGACGATGTGTTGTACTTTACGTGTTAAATTCTTGTTAAGTGGAAATATTGAAATTCTTGTAATTATTAATAATACTATTAGTTACATATTTTGTGCTTTAATACGATTGATTAGTGGTGAGGTGGGTTATCTGGAGTTTAGTGGGACGGATAAAAACGAAAGGATGGAGCTTGTATCATGATTGATTAGGGGTACGTGATTAAGTTTCGATTAATGAGTTTGAACAGGCTTATATTCAAGTCATTGATTAATTGGAGGAGATAAGAAAGAATATTGTTGTGTGAGTGTATGATATTCATTAAGGGATGATTGTTAGTTCGCCTTGAGGTAGGAGGTTACGCTATCGAAATTTATAAGATGATTTGGTTGAGAGCTTTGATTATTAGACGTTGTTCCTATTATTGTACTTAATTTGTCTATTCTTTGACCTTGGTTCTTGGGTGTGTAGCTTAGAGTTTGTACTTTAGCGTTGAGCATGGTTCTTTGAACCTTTTGACAATATCGATATTGAAATTGGTATTGAGTTATGAGTTATGGGGCCTTTGAGCCGAGTTATTTTACGGTCCAGTGCGACCATGGTTATTGAGTTATTTGAGTTTGAAATCGATATTGAGATTGAAATATTGTGTAGCGGTTTTGCCGCTTACCACTCACCCCTTGTCCTTGTCTTAGGGTAGATGATGAGAATGCGAAACTTGGTTAATTTTCGAGTATTATATTATGAGACAGAGTAATGAGTGAGACGGAGTAGAGAGTTGAGACTTATTAATTATGGTGGTGAGAAAGTGTATTGTACTATGGAAATAAGATGGAGTAGGTTCGAGTTTGAGAAGTTGAGATTAGTTAACGAGGAATGTTTTTATTATTCTCTGTGTTTATTTCTATTTTTACGTGTATGTGTTTCCACGCCATGACCAAAATTAAGCTGCTTATATTGAGGTATTATCTGTTACTCGGCTTTCCGGCTGACATGTTTTCTCCCTTCTGGGCTACTCGTCATGGGGGTAGTTCCTTTCTGTCTTCTGGTTTTATTTTGAGGTTACTTCCGCTGCAGTTAAAGGATTTAATTTTCAAGTGAAGATTTTATTTAAAACTTTGTAAAAGTTGAAATTCATTTTGTATTTTCTTTTAAGAGACGTTTGTAAGAAAAACTTTTATATTAATTATAATATCCTTTTATTTTGGCATGTTTTATATGTAAAGTTAGTTTTTAATTTAGCAGAAAATCAGGGGTGTTATAATTGGTATCAGAGCTGCTGGTTCTTTCTTGGTTAGGTGTTGAGATCGGCATTTCTTGGCACCGTCAGTTTTGACATTTTATCATTTTCAAAAAAAAAAATTGAGCTATTCTTTGCTTTGAAAATTTAAAGTTGAGGACGAACTTTTCCTTAAGGACGGTGGATTGTAATAATAGTCCAATTTTTAACTTGTCTTATTTTCTAACTCGAACTTCGGGGACGAAGTTCTTTTTAGGAGGGGAAGATTAGAATAAACCAAATATTTCTAATTTTATATTAATATTCTTTACTTATAATTTGAAAATATATTTTAAATTATTGTTCTCCTAGAAAATTTCTGAGTGAGTTTATTTATGTCCCTTATTTTGTATTCTTATTTTCCGCCTCCTAATTGTCATCTATCTCAAATCTTAACCCTAATCAAATAAATTATTTTGCCGGAATTACAGCCTCCATTATATTAAAAACCACTTAAAACCATGTTTATACCTTGTTGTTCTTTTTGTCAGATTGCATGCTTCTTCACGTTTTTCACCCATTAATATATCATCTTAGCCTTAGGGTCATGATCATTGATCAACGCCATCTCACATATTCCCATCTGACCGTATCATATTGCTTCATTGGGTTTTATTGTGTCTTTCTATCAAACATTGAATCTTGTGTTGGTCTCGTGATTCCTTCTGATCAAATTAAGACAACTTTTGCAAGTATAAGGTAACACGATTCTACTGATCCTATTATTAATATTATTGTTCGAGGTTATATGAATATGTGTGATTTGGTGACGATGTGTTGTACTTTACGTGTTAAATTCTTATTAAGTGGAAATATTGAAATTCTTGTAATTATTAATAATAATATTAGTTACATATTTTGTGCTTTAATAAGATTGATTAGTGGTGAGTTGGGCTATCTGGAGGTTAGTGGGACGGATAAAAACGAAAGAATGGAGCTAGTATCATGATTGATTAGGGGTACATGATTATGTTTCGATTAATGAGTTTGAACAGGCTTATATTCAAGTCATGATTAATTGGAGGAGATAAGAAAGAATATTGTTGTGTGAGTGTATGATATTCATTAAGGGATTATTGTTAGTTCGCCTTGAGCCAGGAGGTTACGCTATCGAAAATTATAAGATGATTTGGTTGAGAGCTTTGATTATTAGACGTTGTTCCTATTATATTATTTAATTTGTCTATCCTTTGACCTTGGTTCCTGGGTGAGTAGCTTAGAGCCTTGTACTCTAAGTGTAGCATGGTTCTTTGAACCTTTTGACAATATCGATATTGAAATTTAAATGGATATTGGTTACTGGTATTGAGTTATGAGTTATGGGTCCTTTGAGCCGAGTTATTTTACGGTCCAGAGCGACCATGGTTATTGAGTTATTTGAGTTTGAAATCTATATTGAGATGGAAATATTGTTTAGCGGTTTTGCCGCCAGTTCACTCACCCCTTGTCCTGGTCTTAGGGTGGATGATGAGAATGCGATACTTTGTTACTTTTCGAGTATTATATTATGAGACAGAGTAATGAGTGAGATGGAATAGAGAGTTGAGACTTATTAATTATGGTGGTGAGAAAGTGTATTGTACTATGGAAATAAGACGGAGTAAGTTCGAGTTTGAGAAGTTGAGATTAGTTAACGAGGAGTGTTTTTATTATTTTCTGTGTTTATTTTTATTTTTACGTGTATGTGTTTCCATGCCATGACCAAAATTAAGCTGCTTATATTGAGGTATTATCTGTTACTCGGCTTTCCGGCTGACGTGTTTTCTCCCTTCTGGGCTACTCGTCATGGGGGTAGTTCCTTTCTGTCTTCTGGTTTTATTTCCAGGTTACTTCCACTGCAGTTCAGAAGGATTTAATTTTCAAGTAAAGATTTTATTTAAAACTTTGTAAAAGTTCAAATTCATTTTGTATATATTTTTTTTTAAAAGACGTTTGTAAGAAAAACTTTTATATTAATTATAATATCCCTGTATTTTGGCATGTTTAATATGTAAAGTTAGTTTTTAATTTAGCCGAAAATCAGGGGTGTTACAATTGGTATCAGAGTTGTTGGTTCTTTATTGGTTAGGTGTTGGGTTCGACATATCTTGGCACAGTCAGTTTTGAGAGTTTATCCTTTTCAAAAAAAAAAATTGAGCTATTCTTTGCTTTGAAAATTTAAAGTCGAGGACGAACTTTTCCTTAAGGACGGTGGATTGTAATAATAGTCCAATTTTTAACTTGTCTTATTTTCTAACTCGAACTTCGGGGACGAAGTTCTTTTTAGGAAGGGAAGATTAGAATAAACCAAATATTTCTAATTTTATATTAATATTCTTTACTTATAATTTGAAAATATATTTTAAATTATTGTTCTCCTAGAAAATTTCTGAGTGAGTTTATTTATGTCCCTTATTTTGTATTCTTATTTTCCGCCTCCTAATTGTCATCTATCTCAAATCTTAACCCTAATCAAATAAATTACTTTGCCGGAATTACAGCCTCCATTATATTAAAACCACGTAAAACCATGTTTATACCTTGTTGTTCTTTTTGCCAGATTGCATGCTTCTTCACGTTTTTCACCCATTAATATATCATCTTAGCCTTAGGGTCATGATCATTGATCAACGCCATCTCACATATTCCCATCTGACCGTATCATGTTCCTTCATTGGGTTTTATTGTGTCTTTCTATCAAACATTGAATCTTGTGTTGGTCTCGTGATTCCTTCTGATCAAATTAAGACAACATTTGCAAGTATAAGGTAACACGATTCTTCCGATCCTATTATTAATATTATTGTTCGAGGTTATATGAATATGTGTGATTTGGTGACGATGTGTTGTACTTTACGTGTTAAATTCTTGTTAAGTGGAAATATTTAAATTCTTGTAATTATTAATAATACTATTAGTTACATATTTTGTGCTTTAATACGATTGATTAGTGGTGAGGTGGGTTATCTGGGGTTTAGTGGGACGGATAAAAACGAAAGGATGGAGCTTGTATCATGATTGATTAGGGGTACGTGATTAAGTTTCGATTAATGAGTTTGAACAGGCTTATATTCAAGTCATTGATTAATTGGAGGAGATAAGAAAGAATATTGTTGTGTGAGTGTATTATATTGATTAAGGGATTATTGTTAGTTCGCCTTGAGCCAGGAGGTTACGCTATCGAAATTTATAAGATGATTTGGTTGAGAGCTTTGATTATTAGACGTTGTTCCTATTATTGTACTTAATTTGTCTATTCTTTGACCTTGGTTCTTGGGTGTGTAGCTTAGAGTTTGTACTTTAGTGTTGAGCATGGTTCTTTGAACCTTTTGACAATATCGATATTGAAATTGGTATTGAGTTATGAGTTATGGGGCCTTTGAGCCGAGTTATTTTACGGTCCAAAGTCGACCATTGTTATTGAGTTATTTGAGTTTGAAATCGATATTGAGATTGAAATATTGTGTAGCGGTTTTGCCGCTTGATTCACTCACCCCTTGTCCTTGTCTTAGGGTAGATGATGAGAATGCGAAACTTGGTTAATTTTCGAGTATTATATTATGAGACAGAGTAATGAGTGAGACGGAGTAGAGAGTTGAGACTTATTAATTATGGTGGTGAGAAAGTGTATTGTACTATGGAAATAAGATGGAGTAGGTTCGAGTTTGAGAAGTTGAGATTAGTTAACGAGGAGTGTTTTTATTATTCTCTGTGTTTATTTTTGTTTTTACGTGTATGTGTTTCAACGCCATGACCAAAATTAAGTTGCTTATATTGAGGTATTATCTGTTACTCGGCTTTTCGGCTGACGTGTTTTCTCCCTTCTGGGCTACTCGTCATGGGGGTAGTTCCTTTCTGTCTTCTCGTTTTATTTTCAGGTTACTACTTCCGCTGCAGTTCAAAAGGATTTAATTTTCAAGTGAAGATTTTATTTAAAACTTTGTAAAAGTTCAAATTCATTTTGTATATTTTTTTTAAGAGACGTTTGTAAGAAAAACTTTTATATTAATTATAATATCCCAGTATTTTGGCATGTTTTATATGTAAAGTTAGTTTTTAATTGAGCCGAAAATCAGGGGTGTTACAATTGGTATCAGAGCTGCTGGTTCTTTCTTGGTTAGGTGTTGAGATCGGCATATCTTGGCACCGTCAATTTTGACATTTTGTCCTTTTCAAAAAAAAAAAAATGAGCTATTCTTTGCTTTGAAAATTTAAGTTCGAGGACGAACTTTTCCTTAAGGACGGTGGATTGTAATAATAGTCCAATTTTTAACTTGTCTTATTTTCTAACTCGAACTTCGAGGACGAAGTTCTTTTTAAGAGGGGAAGATTAGAATAAACCAAATATTTCTAATTTTATATTAATATTCTTTACTTATAATTTGAAAATATATTTTAAATTATTGTTCTCCTAGAAAATTTCTGAGTGAGTTTATTTATGTCCCTTATTTTATATTCTTATTTTCCGCCTCCTAATTGTCATCTATCTCAAATCTTAACCCTAATCAAATAAATTATTTTGCCGGAATTACAGCCTCCATTATATTAAAACCACTTAAAACCTTGTTTATGCCTTGTTGTTCTTTTTGCCAGATTGCATGCTTCTTCACGTTTTTCACCCATTAATATATCATCTTAGCCTTAGGGGCATGATCATTGATCAACGCCATCTCACATATTCCCATCTGACCGTATCATGTTGCTTCATTGGGTTTTATTGTGTCTTTCTATAAAATATTGAATCTTGTGTTGGTCTCGTCATTCCATATGATCAAATTAAGACAACTTTTGCAAGTATAAGGTAACACGATTCTACTGATCCTATTATTAATATCATTGTTCGAGGTTATATGAATATGTGTGATTTGGTGACGATGTATTGTACTTTACGTGTTAAATTATTGTTAAGTGGAAATATTGAAATTCTTGTAATTATTAATAATACTATTAGTTACATATTTTGTGCTTTAATACGATTGATTAGTGGTGAGGTGAGTTATCTGGAGTTCAGTAGGACGGATAAAAACGAAAGGATGGAGCTTGTATCATGATTGATTAGGGGTACGTGATTATGTTTCGATTAA
Organism: Silene latifolia; assembly: GCF_048544455.1. Lineage (NCBI taxonomy): Eukaryota > Viridiplantae > Streptophyta > Magnoliopsida > Caryophyllales > Caryophyllaceae > Silene > Silene latifolia. Next base: position 950,637 of record NW_027413640.1, read on the forward strand.
TGAGTTTGAACAGGCTTATATTCAAGTCATTGACTAATTGGAGGAGATAAGAAAGAATATTGTTGTGTGAGTGTATGATATTCATTAAGTGATTATTGTTAGTTCGCCTTGAGCCAGGAGGTTATGCTATCGAAATTTATAAGATGATTTGGTTGAGAGCTTTGATTATTAGACGTTATTCCTATTATTGTATTTAATTTGTCTATTCTTTGACCTTGGTTCGTGGGTGAGTAGCTTAGAGCTTGTACTTTAGTGTTGAGCATGGTTCTTTGAACCTTTTGACAATATCGATATTGAAATTGGTATTGAGTTATGAGTTATGGGGCCTTTGAGCCGAGTTATTTTACGGTCCAGTGCGACCATGGTTATTGAGTTATTTGAGTTTGAATTCGATATTGAGATGGAAATATTGTTTAGCGGTTTTGCCGCCAGTTCACTCAGCCCTTGTCCTGGTCTTAGGGTAGATGATGAGAATGCGATACGTGGTTACTTTTCGAGTATTATATTATGAGACAGAGTAATGAGTGAGACGGAGTAGAGAGTTGAGACTTATTAATTATGGTGGTGAGAAAGTGTATTGTACTATGGAAATAAGACGAAGTAGGTTCGAGTTTGAGAAGTTGAGATTTGTTAACGAGGAGTGTTTTTATTTATCTTTGTGTTTATTTTTATTTTTACGTGTATGTGTTTCAACGCCATGACCAAAATTAAGTTGCTTATATTGAGGTATTATCTGTAGCTCGGCTTTCCGGCTGACGTGTTTTCTCCCTTCTGGGCTACTCGTCATGGGGGTAGTTCCTTTCTGTCTTCTGGTTTTATTTTCAGGTTACTTCCGCTGCAGTTCAAAAGGATTTAATTTTCAAGTGAAGATTTTATTTAAAACTTTGTAAAAGTTCAAATTCATTTTTGTATATTTTTTTTAAGAGACGTATGTAAGAAAAACTTTTATATTAATTATAATATCCCTGTATTTTGGCATGTTTTATATGTAAAGTTAGTTTTTAATTTAGCCAAAAATCGGGGGTGTTACAATTGGTATCAGAGCTGCTGGTTCTTTCTTGGTTAGGTGTTGAGATCGGCATATCTTGGCACCGTCAATTTTGACATTTTATCCTTTTCAAAAAAAAAAATTGAGCTATTCTTTGCTTTGAAAATTTAAGTTCGAGGACGAAGTTTTCCTTAAGGACGGTGGATTGTAATAACAGTCCAATTTTTAACTTGTCTTATTTGCTAACTCGAACTTTGGGGACGAAGTTCTTTTTAAGAGGGAAGATTAGAATAAACCAAATATTTCTAACTTTATATTAATATTCTTTACTTAGAATTTGAAAATATATTTTAAATTATTGTTCTCCTAGAAAATTTCTGAGTGAGTTTATTTATATCCCTTATTTTGTATTCTTATTTTTCGCCTCCTAATTGTCGTCTATCTCAAATCTTAACCCTAATCAAATAAATTATTTTGCCAGAATTACAGCCTCCATTATATTAAAACCACTTAAAACCTTGTTTCCGCCTTGTTGTTCTTTTTGCCAGATTGTATACTTCTTCACGTTTTTCACCAATTAATATATCATCTTAGCCTTAGGGTCATGATCATTGATCAACGCCATCTCACATATTCCCATCTGACCGTATCATGTTGCTTCATTGGGTTTTATTGTGTCTTTCTATCACACATTGAATCTTATGTTTGTCTCGTGATTCCTTCTGATCAAATTAAGACAACTTTTGCAAGTATAAGGTAACACGATTCTACAGATCCTATTATTAATATTATTCTTCGAGGTTATATGAATATGTGTGATTTGGTGACGATGTGTTGTACTTTACGTGTTAAATTCTTGTTAAGTGAAAATATTGAAATTCTTGTAATTATTAATAATACTATTAGTTACATATTTTGTGCTTTAATACGAATGATTAGTGGTGAGGTGGGTTATCTGGAGTTTAGTGGGACGGATAAAAACGAAAGGATGGAGCTTGTATCATGATTGATTAGGGGTACGTGATTATGTTTCGATTAATGAGTTTGAACAGGCTTATATTCAAGTCATTTACGAATTGGAGGAGATAAGAAAGAATATTGTTGTGTGAGTGTATGATATTCATTAAGGTATTATTGTTAGTTCGCCTTGAGCCAGGAGGTTACGCTATCGAAATTTATAAGATGATTTGGTTGAGAGGTTTGATTATTATACGTTGTTCCTATTATTATATTTAATTTGTCTATTCTTTGACATTGGTTCGTGGGTGAGTAGCTTAGAGCTTGTACTATAGTGTTGAGCATGGTTCTTTGAACCTTTTGACAATATTGATATTGAAATTGGTATTGAGTTATGAGTTATGGGGCTTTTGAGCCGAGTTATTTTACGGTCCAGTGCGACCATGGTTATTGAGTTATTTGAGTTTGAAATCGATATTGAGATTGAAGTATTGTGTAGCGGTTTTGCCGCCAGTTCACTCACCCCTTGTCCTTGTCTTAGGGTAGATGATGAGAATGCGATACTTAGTTACTTTTCGAGTATTATATTATGAGATAGAGTAATGAGTGAGACGGAGTAGAGTGTTGAGACTTATTAATTATGGTGGTGAGAAAGTATATTGTACTATGGAAATAAGACGGAGTAGGTTCGAGTTTGAAAGTTGAGATTAGTTAACGATGAGTGTTTTTATTATTCTTTGTGTTTATTTTTATTTTTACGTGTATGTGTTTCCACGCCATGAACAAAATTAAGCTGCTTATATTGAGGTATCATCTGTTACTCGGCTTTCCGGCTGACGTGTTTTTTCCCTTCTGGGCTACTCGTCATGGGGATAGTTCCTTTCTTTCCTCTGGTTTTATTTTCAGGTTACTTCCGCTGCAGTTCAAAAGGATTTAATTTTCAAGTGAAGATTTTATTTAAAGCTTTGTAAAAGTTCAAATTCATTTTATATATTTTATTTTAAGAGACGTTTATAAGAAAAACGTTGTATACTAATTATAATATCCTTGTATTTTTGGCATGTTTTATATGTAAAGTTATTTTTTAATTTAGCCGAAAATCAGGGGTGTTACAGAGCGACTATTTGGAATCTAGAGATAAGGACAAAGGAAAATTCATACCCGAGTTCCAATTTCGTCAGGTTTAGTTTATTTGGCAGAAGCAATCGATCAACGACACTGAGTCTGGCCTTTTCACAATGATGCACATGTTAATGTACGAGGGTGATACTTTTCGTCATGTGGACCTTGAGAGGAAGGTCAACCGTCGGTATTTGGTAATCCAGTTGGCAGCGACCCTTATCCTATCATAAAATTAAGAGGATCTTGGCCAAAAAAAACCCTGTCATAAAATAGAACGCGTCTTTGTTGTTCATTTTGTAGTAAACATGTGTCACTTTTTTATAACTCTAATCTGTTGTCAAGCAACTCTTCTTAATATCCTCGGCAACTTTTGTTTATATGGTGTTAATATTTCTTTTTGCTCTGGAACTTATACAAAAACGCGTAAAACTTATACATAATTTTAGTTGAAGTTATACAGAATGGCCAACGAGCAACATTGTATTAGATATTTCACAAATAATGACTGAAGTTACACACACTGTTAGTTGAAGTTATACTTAGTGGTCAAGAATTATGCTAAAAGGTGTAACAGTTATACAAACAGACATACGAGTTATACAAAAGATCCTAATAGTTAATCAGAAGTTTCACATAAGTTACACATACAAATGGTCATTGAATTTAAACACAATAATGTACTCCAAAAAAACTGGGAAATCAACCCAAGGCATTCTAACATTAACTTGAAGTTGCACATAATATGACTGAAGTCATACAATCTGTAAGTTGTAGTTACCAAATGAATACACGTCAAACAACTAATTTCAGTGCATTTTACATCATTTCAGTGCAACTTCCATCAAAAATGGACAACAGCTAACTAATTAATATCCCCTCCGTCTCACCAGATTCTTTACCTTTTAAGAAAAAAAAGTGTAAATAATTTCTTGAGAATGAGGTATTTGTATATTGCCAACTCCTACACTCCGTCCTCTTCCCCCCCCCCTCCTCCTCCTCCTCCTCCTCCTCCTTCTTCTCCTTCTCCTTCTTCTTCTTCTTCTTCTTCTTCTTCTTCTTCTTCTTCTTCTTCTTCTTCTTCTTCTTCTTCTTCTTCTTCTTCTTCTTCTTCTTCTTATTCCTCTTCTTCTTCTGCTTCTTCAGATCCTGGTGATGATGGTGGATGCTCCGAAAATGGGTTAGGGCAGTTCCGTTTGTCGTGGTGTGCCATTTGTTTGCAGTTATTACACATGCGCTTTGGCTTATTAGCTAAGGCAATGACTTTCTCATACCTAACACCATCCTTTTACCGCTGCCCTTGTTTTTGGATTGTTTTGGTGGAAGTATTTTTATCCCCTCACTGGCGGGGCAACCAAGAATTTGCTCCAATTCATGTTGTTTATTCATAGCTTTATTACACGGTAGAAGTTTCTCCTTAAATTTTCTAATTAAGGAGCTTGATAAGATTATTTTCAGTCGTTTGCCTTAATCAAAATAAATCATATAATACTACTAACAATAGGTAGCGGTAAGTAGGGTATCGTATCCACGGGTAGGCGGTAATAATCTATTTGCTAATGTCTAAGTCTGTCTTAAAGTAACAATTTATGGGGGTTTTGATTGTTTGTTTTCTAGCAACTACTAACAATGTAAAATAAGGATGAATAACAGTAATATTAAAGAGTCTAGGGATTCAGGTTCACTAGGTTGTCTTACGGGGTGTGATTTAATTTATTGATAGAGCTAATTTGTTGTTTAAGGTTATATGATCGGTCGATTCCATATTCCTTTAGATCTAATTTAACATGCAATCGCTATCATTCAATTATCTCTATTCAGTTATCGTAGCCTATATTGATTTTAACCCGGTCGGTGAAAGTTTCAATTCGCTATACTAGTCAATTAACCCTGGCCAGTTATTAATTTACTAGATGAAGAACAATAACATGAACAACAACAAATAAGCAATTTTAACTATCAATTCATTAGTTTAATCCCCTTCTAACAACCTAGATTCCCCTTTCTCCCTAGATTAAAAGGTTTAGCTACTCATATTAAAGGGAAGAACAACAATAATAATAATGAGAAACATGATGAACAATAATAAAGATGAATAACGATTTAAACAATAATTGAGGAAAGATTAATAGCAATACCGTAATGAAGAACAATAGATCTGAACAATAATAATGAAACTAAACTAAACTAGGAGTATTTGAGAGAGTTTTAGAGTAGCTATACGAAAACTAGGTAAAGCGTCAATAAACTAGGGTACGATATTAGGTATTTAAAATAAAACTTAACCGACTTAAGGAAAATTGCAGAAATTATAGAGAATAATGGTTCCTCGAACGAGCCTTGAGCTACTCAATCGAGTCACCTCTTCCTTGATCGAGCCCGGATCAATTTGATCGAGGCATCTCGTTTCTTCTCTTTTCTTCATGTTTTCTTCTTAACTTCTCTTCCTTCATTCTTATAGATTTCCGTGCCATGCTTCGTGTATTCCTCCATGCCTACTCCGTGATGCCCATTTTATTCCTTTGCTCCTCAAATGCATCATTCCTGCATTAAACATCAAAAAAGCGGAAGTATCAACGTTCTAACATAAAAGGCATGTAAATAATATAATTTAGCACGAAAACCGTATCAAAAGCAACTAAGGGGAGGCATGAATATGCATATAATTATGACTCATCAGATTTTAAGCTCACCACTTCAATCACACTCATACCACGAAGTAAACTAATGGTCACATGAACTTCTGACCACAACTTAACCATCTCAACTTCTTTTCCATCAATGTTATTATTTGCATCCGTTGGTTCACCATCACAGTCTAACAATTTGAATTGAAGTGCATCCTTTGTCCATCTTGCAGCAACATAATCCTTTGGTATTGTCTTCTTCCTGTTAGCTGAATAAATCCATACTATATGTCGGCATAGAATTTCCTTCCTTTCAAACATTGTACAGTTGCACCGTGCCGCAAGTGTCCCTGAAATAAAATAAAATTTACAAGTTTCAGACAACTGTATAACTTCTTTTTTCACATAGTATAACTCTAGAACTATATATAGTAACTTCAGTCATCTACTACATAGATAAAGATTAAGTCAAATGTATAACTTCTTTGTTCAAACAGTGTAACTCTAGAACTATTTCTTGCAACTTCAGTCATCGACTACATATTTTAGATTCAAACAAATGTATAACTTCTTTGTTCAGACAGTGTAACTCTAGAACTATATCTAGTAACTTTAGTCATCTACTACATAGATAAAGATTAAGTCAAATGTATAACTTCTTAGTTCAAACAGTGTAACTCTAGAACTATATCTTGCAACTTCAGTCATCTACTACATTTATTAAGTTTCAGTCAAATGTATAACTTCTTTGTTCAGACAGTGTAACTCTAGAACTATATCGTCTAACTTCAGTAATCTACTACATACTTCATAACTTCATTCAAAAGCATTATTATTACCTGGGTTGTACTCAACGTCGAAACTCCTCTTTCTACATGAATCTTTAGCGACAGTCGGCTTCAGTCCATCTACTTCAGCATAACCCTCGGTCCTACATGTATCGACCGAGTAAATGACCTCTTATTGAAATTCGTTGAAAACCTCACGGGTATACACTTTTGCCCTGTAATCCTCAATAACTATATGCGTTGCAGTTTTTTATGTTGAGTGTCGGTTATCATTGTCAAGCCTCTTCTGCGTATTTTGTTGATGGTCCATAGCGCTATCAAAACGCATCCAAAACTCAACCAACGTACCTGATTTCTGCTCAAATTTCTTAAAAAAACTATTAATGCTCTTTGATCTCTGCGTTGTCCTCTTAACACCGCCCATGTTCAAGTCCCTGTAATGCGCCATTACCCACTGGCTCCTTTTATCGTATGTTTCTGTAAACCTCTCATCGTTCACAAGACCATGCGCTTCCATTATTTTCGCCCAACCAACGTCAAAGTCGACTGCGTCTAGGTTGTCGTCCCATATAATGTCGTTCAGTTTCTGAAGAAACACCATATAATCCACTCTGGTCACCCCGAACTTAGCTGGCACCTTGTTCATTATATGCCACATGCAAAACCGGTGGCGATCAGACTTGAAGGCAAGAGGTACGGCCTTAATAATGCTCGGATCCTGATCTTTTATAATGTACTGGGCTCCTTCTGTAGGGAAATATCCGTAAAATTCCCTTAAATTTTAGGACTATAACGTATCTTTAACATGTGATTATCGTAATAAAACATAAATACAAGAGAAACGATAAGGAATAAAGAATCAACCTCGGGTCCTTGAGAATTTGGCCTAAGAACAGAAATCAAAGTAGATTTCCTCCTAATCGTTGCACCCAAGACCGTCTGAGACTATGCCCCTTGTGCTAGAAAGTACTCTCTAATTGCCTTGCAATATTGAGAGAGTTTATGTGAGGTTTTTCGATGTGAGATCTAGGTTTCAGAGAGAATGCCTCCAAAACCTAATTTTCTGTAAAATGAAAAATGCTTAGGTCAAAAGGAGAGAGAGCCTCCCCTTTTGTTTGTCTCGGTCCGCGGGTCTCAAGAGGAGGGAGTGGGCTTTCCACTTTCTCCTCATTTAACTCGTGATCCGACTCGTAATTGCTAAAATGTATATGACGGGATTTTATCATAAATCGTCATCGGTTATCGGTTATTAAAATATCGTCTAGTAACATGAATTAGTCGATATAATAATACATGTCCGATAATGACAATATTGTATAATTAATTTATTCAATATACATTAATCAAATATAATCGTTTATATTTAATTTACGAATTAACTGTTTAATTCGCCTTAGCCATTATTATTTAATCCGTATTAAATAAAATATCTCAACATCGCGTTTGACTAATTATTAGTCAATAACTCCGACTAACTGCTTAGTCATATTAGGCATCAACATGACTGTATTTTCATACCGTCACATCTCTCAAACGTATCCTATAGGTGTGACTTTTAGGGACCAGTTGATCACCGCCATCTGTATGACAATAACGTCAAACTTATCTAGCAAGCCAACCGTTATTGATAAACGTGGACCAACTGACAATAATACAAAAGTATACCCTTTGATCCTTTTAGAGATTTAAATGTTATTGCACTAACTGTAGAGGACACCAGCCCCAACAAGCTCCCACTTGTCCGTACAAGTGTATGTGTAATAACGTTATCCGCACTAACCGGAGGACACACTCTCAACAAACTCCCACTTGTCCGTACAAGTGTATGTGCGATAACCGATTCTCATATCCATTTAAAATTTCTCCCACTCAATGTAAAACAATTTGCAGATCCGGATCCGCAAAGGTCGTATTTTACAATCGATCCGTATCAAGAGTGGTTTCCCAGACTAGAGAGTAACTCAACCGATAAAACGACCGTATTCGAGCATGGCCATGCATTTCGATTCTGACTCCTCCGAGTGGCCCCCGGGAAATATCGAGTGCACTGATAAAGGCTGAATATTTCCTTCAACTCGACTCCTTCCGATCTAAGCACGACATGAAATGACCCGAAAAAAATATACTTGGCCCCTGTTACGGATGACCGTGAGAAAGAAACCAAAGTCACCCAAAAATCGCCTTTAGTCTCAAGAGACGGTCGATAGTCAAAAGAATCGACTCTTAGGATCACCATGGAGGTCCTATCCACGACCTGGCACCGAATGTTATAAAATATTTAGGACTCCACGTCGATGTCACAATTGTGTCCTACGAGATATCTGTATAAATCGCCTCTGTGATTGGTCAGACAACCTTTTGACTTATGGCTCGTTGAACCCACCATCAACCAACGTCACAAAATAATTGCCAGAGTTATCAGCTCATGTGGGCAATTAAGGACCAAAATATAATGTTTGTTCAGTTCACTTTGTGGTGTTCAAAAATTGTCGTACAATTCCACATGAAAAACAAAATATATAAATATCAAAACGATGATGTCGTATAGAGTACAAAAGAGAATGAATCTAATCCATAAAAGAGTACTACAACTCAGGAACACGTTTAATTCCCATGGAATTAACATGCCCTTCATGCTTATCTTGTCGTAATGGTTTAGTGAGAGGATATGCTATGTTATCATCTGTAGCAATCTTTTCTATCACTACTTCCTTTTGCTCCACGTAATCTCGGATTAGATGAGCTTTCCGTTGTACATGTCTAGACTTGTTGCTAGACTTAGGCTCCTTAGCTTGGAAGATGGCACCTCTATTGTCGCAATAGATGGTGATCGGGTCATTCGAACTAGGCACTACAGATAGTCCTTGTAAGAATTGATGCATCCATATCGCTTCCTTTGCAGCTTCAGACGCGGCATAGTACTCGGACTCAGTCGTAGAATCTGCTGTAACACTTTGTTTGGAACTCTTCCAAATGATGCAGCGCCATTAAGAGTAAAACGAATCCAGACTGAGATTTCGAGTCATCTCGATCCGTTTGGAAGCTAGCATTTGCGTAACCGGTTGCGCATAGCTTTTGATCGCCTCCATAAGTCAATGCCCAATCTTTAGTCCTCCGTAGGTACTTAAGAATGTTCTTGACAGCCATCCAATGTGATTCACCTGGATGCTGTTGGAATCGACTTGTCATACTCAATGCATATGCCACGTCCGGACGTGTGCATATCATGGCATACATGATTGATCCTATAGCCGAGGCATAAGGAATCCGTGTCATGCGCTCTTTCCTTTCCTTGTCTCCGGTGCCTGAGACTTGCTCAAATGCACCCACGGAGCCATGGGAAGAAACCCCTTTTTGGAGTTAGTCATGCTGAATCTCTCTAGTATCTTGTCTATATAAGACTCTGACGAGAGATAACATCCGACGTGATCTATCTCGATAGATACGGATGCCCAAAATTCTTTGTGCCTCACCCAGATCTTTCATCTGGAAATGGTTCTTCAACCATACTTTTACCGAAGTTAAGAGAGGTATGTCATTCCCAATCAGGAGTATGTCATCGACATACAATATTAAGAAGACAATCTTGCTCCCACTCGACTTGATATATAGACATGGTTCCTCGACCGATCGAGTAAATCCATTTTCTTTTATCACTTGGTTGAAGCGATGATTCCAACTCCGAGATGCTTGCTTAAGTCCGTAAATGGAACGCTTAAGCTTGTACACTTTCTTTGGATGTTCTGGATCGATGAAACCTTCGGGTTGTACCATGTACAACTCTTCCTCCAAATAACCGTTTAAGAAGGCGGTTTTCACATCCATCTGCCAAATTTCATAGTCATGAAAAGCGGCAATCGCTAAGATAATCCGAATGGAACGCAAAGATGACTACGGGTGCAAAAATTTCATCGTAGTGCAAACCTGGCACTTGGGTGAAACCTTTAGCAACTAGTCGTGCTTTATAGATATCTTGTTGACCTTCCACAGAATGCTTTATCTTGTAAAGCCATTTGCATTGAAGGGGACGAACCTTAGCAGGTAAGTCAATAAGATCCCATACGTTGTTCTCATACATGGAGTCCATCTCGGATTGCATGGCCTCAAGCCATAGCTTTGAGTCAGAACTAGTCATGGCACCTTTATAGGTTGCGGGTTCACTACTCGTTAAGAGTAGAATGTCATCTATGTCATGTTCCTCGACCATACCAATGTATCTGTCCGGAGGAATAGAGACTCTTCCCGACCTCCTAGGTTCCTCAGGAATATTCACCGCAGCCGGGATTGAAGGAATTGGTTCCTCCAATGGTTGCTCAGTATTTGGTTCTGGAACCTCCGACAGCTCGAAGGTTCTATCACTCTTTGCATTCTAGAGAAATTCCTTCTCTAAGAATGTCGCACTAGCCGCAACAAATACACGTTGTTCGGTTGGCGAATAAAAGTAAAGACCAAGTGTTCTTTTAGGATAACCTATAAAGTATGTCTTGACCGATCGCGGGCCGAGCTTATCCTCGTGTCTCCACTTGACATAAGCCTCGCAGCCCCAAACCCGTATAAAGGACAAGTTAGGGACCGTTCCCTTCCATAGTTCATATGGAGTCTTGTCAACAGCTTTAGACGGACTTCGGTTGAGTATTAGAGCAGCTGACAGAAGAGCATAACCCCATAACGAATCAGGTAATATCGTGTGACTCATCATGGATCGAACCATATTAAGTAGTGTTCGATTTCTCCGTTCGGACGCACCATTCAATTGAGGTGTTCCAGGTGGAGTTAACTGTAGGGCAATCCCACAGTCTTTGAGGTGTTGATCAAACTCATGAGAAAGATACTCGCCACCACGGTCTGATCGCAGTGTTTTAATCTTTCTACCCAGTAGGTTCTGTACCCGATTATGGTATTCCTTGAATTTCTCAAAGGATTCACTTTTATGCTTCATTAAGTAGACATAGCCATATCTACTTAAATCGTCCGTGAAAGTGATGAAATACCTATAGCCTTCTTGTGCGGTGATTGACATAGGTCCACACACATCCGTATGTATGAGTCCTAATAGGTCAGCAGCGCGCATTCCAACACCTTTGAAGGAAATTCGAGTCATCTTACCAATGAGACATGATTCACACGTGCCAAATGATTGAAAATCAAAGGCCGAGATAGCTCCATTCTTTATGAGCTGTTTCACGCGTTTCTCATTCATGTGTCCCATACGGCAGTGCCATAGGTATGTTTGATCTTTGTCACCAACCTTTAACTTCTTATTCATTACGTGTAATATTTCGGTGGTCTGATCTAAAACATAAATTCCGTTCATGGAGATTGCCTTGCCATAAATCATATCGTGTAATGAGAAAATGCAAGAATTATTCTCTATTACAAATGAAAAACCAAGTTTGTCAAGTGCAGAAACTGAAATAATGTTTTTAGAAAGACTGGGTACATAATAGCAGTTATATAAAAATAAATCAAATCCGCTAGGAAGCTGGATCACGTATGTTCCCCTCGAGACGGCAGCCACTCGTGCTCCATTCCCGACACGCAGGTCCACCTCACCCTTTACGAGGGGTTCGATGTTTCGGAGCCACTGCACATGATTACACAGATGAGAACCACAACCAGTATCTAGTACCCAAGTTCCGTAACTTGCGTGGTTAATCTCAATCATATGAATAAAAGTAGAAGAGGAAGAAGACATACCAACAGGTTTAACGCGACCTGCTTTTATGTCCTCATGGTAAACAGGACATGTACGCCTCCAATGCCCAGTCTTGTGGCAGTGATGGCATTCCATGTTTTCGGTCTTGCTCTTTGTCGTGCCTGATGAGTTGCTCGACTCACCAGGCCCGCTCTTACCTGACCCTGACTTCTTGAACTTCGGTTTACCTACTGCTAGGTCTGCCTGAGCTTTGCCCTTACCCTTGCCCTTGTTTGACACAACGAGAACATCCTATTTCAGGCTCCCACTGAACTTCATATCCTTCTCGGTCTGTACGAGTTGGGAGTGTAGTTCATGAGGACTTTTCTTCAAATCATTCATATAGTAATTCGCTCTAAAGAGCGCAAAACCATCGTGGAGTGAATGAAAAATGTGGTCAATCACGATGTTCTCGCTGATTTTACAATCAAGCGCCTCCAGTCTCTCGACATTCTCAATCATGCTGAGAATGTGTGGGCTAACCGGTTGGCCCTTCTGGAGTCTCGCATCAAAGAAGCGAGTGGTATGCTCATAGGTCACCATTCTCGGTGCTTTCGAGAATTCCTTAGTGAGCGTGGTGAAAATCTTGTTCGCACCTTGGGCTATGAAGCGTTTCTGCAAATTGGATTCCATTGGAAAAATGAGTACGTTTTTAATCGCACCCGCTTCCATGACGAAATCGTTATACTTGGCGATCTCGTTAGCTCCAGCCGTGGGGCCTGGGTTAGACGGGATGGGCTCTGTCAGATATTTGAGCTTCCTGTCAGCTGCGGCAGCATTCCGTAATGCCGCCTCCCAGTCCGCGAAGTTTGATCCATCATTCTTCAGTCGAGTTGACTGATTCATCTGATTCATGAAGATCCGAAGCCAGGACTCACGGTCCAATGTGGCACTTGGCATTGGGTCGTCAGCACGGCCAGCCATTTTGTTATTAGCAGTTTAAGTGATCGTGATCTACACTGAAAAAGAAAGGAAAAACAAAACGAAATAAGCAACTCATCGAGGTGATTTAAGTCTATTTAAAATACATTTTAACGTGTAGACTCTTGCACTTGCATAATTGATCTCCCTCAAGAATAATACAAGTGATCCCAAGACTCAATTTCCGTAAATTGATAAGCCAACTGTTTAGCTAGTTCTTCCGTAAGAACTCTTGGTCGATAGATTTCCGTAAATCCTATCTATAGTCCACCATAATCACAGGATCGTACGAGTGACCATAGTATTGAGATAAAATAGGTCAATCAGTTCCAACTTACCCGACGTAGAAGGGTTCATATTATGCCTACCGACGAAGAAGGGATTCATTGGAGTTTGACCTATAAAGACTATTCTCAATTTTTGGTTATACGAGGAAGATGCCATCAACTTAGTTTTAATTCATTTTAAGTGAACGAAAAACTAGCAACTGCGTGAATGAATTAATTTAGGTGATGGCTTAAAATGATCGTGTGACATATGAATGCCATAGAAAACTAACGCGTGACCTCTATATGAGTCAGTTTTCATGCAATAATTAGGTGGTTTGGTTTTTAGGCGGAATATGATGCAATCTATCGTTACGATAAAATAAATAAAAGAATGCAAAACGTAAATAAAAATTCCTAGTGTGGCCTATCCTAGTAAAAGGAACATAATACAACTTTGGAATCCACCGTTGGACCCGAAAAGCTTGTCTTGATGTTCCATCTTGATCCATGCAGCGGGAGTGAGCATCCGATTCTCCATCTTTTGGTCTTCTCAAAATTACAATTTAAATATTACAAAATATAAACCTATTTACATTCTAAATAAAAAAACTGCAATTACAAGGAAAAACCAAAACGGAGATGCGAGATCTCAAAATACAACCAAGACCGTGTTCCATCATTACGGTAACACGTTCTACTAAGGCCACACTAAGTTACAACCGTTTGTAAAAATAAATACGTAATTAAAAGCATTCAAGGCATTCAAAATAACGATTAATAAAATGCATCAACTAAAACTAAAATTTATTCATGACATAATTCCGTAATTATGTTAAATTTATCCAAACCACCTTTTAACGATTAAAATTTTGTGACAAAACCGCTTCTATCAACTTAATTTTAATCCGTGATAATCCGTTACTTTAAATTCGCTTTAAAATAACTATATGGTACGTGAGTGAACCGTTTCACTATCAAGCGAGTGTACAATATCCGTATAATGTACATTTTATGGCCAAAAAAAAATTTAAAACAAAAGAAATAAATTTTACACGCTGCCAGAACAAAAATTCCTCGATCGAGACACTAAAGTCCTCGATCGAAGAACAAAAGGCTCGATCGACTGAAGCTGCCACTCGATCGAGAAGATTGCCAAACAGAAAGTGCTCGATCGACTGAACTTGTGGTCGATCGAGGACTTTTATTAGCAAACCTGTTCGATCGAGTACGAGGGCTTCTCGATCGAATGGATGGGGTTTTAAAGCAATTCGATCGAGTATAACATGTACTCGATCGAGCAAAAAACAAGTCAGAAAAGCTCTCGATCGATTAGAAATCCACTCGATCGAGACCAAAACAGTTCTGAAAATTAAAAACCCTCGTGAAAAGATTTGACAAAGCAAAATCAATGGTAATTTTGACCTAATTCGTATAAAATTAAATCAACAATTGACAAAACATTAACATATTGCTATAATTTCCGTATAAAATAACCATATGCATAAAACAGATCGAAAACAAACACGAAACAGCCGTGAAACACATGAGGCCGCACGGTTTTCGAGACAATAAAAATCGTTTCAAATCGTTTTTATGAAAATCACAATGGAAAATATACGTGGCCTCGCTCTGATACCACTTGTAGGGAAATATCCGTAAAATTCCCTTAAATTTTAGGACTATAACGTATCTTTAACATGTGATTATCGTCATAAAACATAAATACAAGAGAAACGATAAGGAATAAAGAATCAACCTCGGGTCCTTGAGAATTTGGCCTAAGAACAGAAATCAAAGTAGATTTCCTCCTAATCGTTGCACCCAAGACCGTCTGAGACTATGCCCCTTGTGCTAGAAAGTACTCTCTAATTGCCTTGCAATATTGAGAGAGTTTATGTGAGGTTTTTCGATGTGAGATCTAGGTTTCAAAGAGAATGCCTCCAAAACCTAATTTTCTGTAAAATGAAAAATGCTTAGGTCAAAAGGAGAGAGAGCCTCCCCTTTTGTTTGCCTCGGTCCGCGGGTCTCAAGAGGAGGGAGTGGGCTTTCCACTTTCTCCTCATTTAACTCGTGATCCGACTCGTAATTGCTAAAATGTATATGACGGGATTTTATCATAAATCGTCATCGGTTATCGGTTATTAAAATATCGTCTAGTAACATGAATTAGTCGATATAATAATACATGTCCGATAATGACAATATTGTATAATTAATTTATTCAATATACATTAATCAAATATAATCGTTTATATTTAATTTACGAATTAACTGTTTAATTCGCCTTAGCCATTATTATTTAATCCGTATTAAATAAAATATCTCAACATCGCATTTGACTAATTATTAGTCAATAACTCCTACTAACTGCTTAGTCATATTAGGCATCAACATGACTGTATTTTCATACCGTCACATCTCTCAAACGTATCCTATAGGTGTGACTTTTAGGGACCAGTTGATCACCGCCATCTGTATGACAATAACGTCAAACTTATCTAGCAAGCCAACCGTTATTGATAAACGTGGACCAACTGATAATAATACAAAAGTATACCCTTTGATCCTTTTAGAGATTTAAATGTTATTGCACTAACTGTAGAGGACACCAGCCCCAACACCTTCCCCCCCCATAGCATTCAAAAATTTGTTGAAAACCCACTGGAATGATTCCTGGTCTTCATGGTCAATCAGTGCCCCACAAAATATTACTGACCGTTTATGGTGATCTACACCGGTGAATGGTGTGAAAAACATATCATACTTATTGGTCGAGTATGTTGGGTCGTATGATACAGCATCTCCAAATAGTGATTAGTTTCTTCTAGCAGTTCTGTCAGCCCATATTGCCCTAAGAAGGCTATTATCCTCGTCAACTTCATAATCAAAATAAAACCCCTGCCCATTTTCTGCCATATTCTTGAACCGATCTATGAACAACTGCCCGTCCCGTTCATAGATGAAGCATTTCACATCTCTGTGGAAGTTCTTGAAATCAGTTAACGTAGCACCAATGTTCTCGAACCCATTTATGTGTTCCTTACACATGTTGTACGTCCTTATTGCTCTTATCCTCAACTGCAATCTAAAATATAATAAATTAATGCTGAATATTAATCAAAACTTCAATCCTCGGTCAACAAAATTAGTTCCAGTATTTACAGTATATGTAAATTAATAGTTGACTAACCCTTGAGTTGTAGATGATCAGGTACTTGTGAAAATATTCTATGTTCCGCGACATTTTTTGAAACTGTCGATCGTGAATGGACATAAGCTCGTGATTATTCCTCGTGTGGAATCGGTCAATTAACAAGACACCATTCTTCATAAATAACCGTATTCGCGTTTTGCACCCTATCCTCTTGATTGTATATTTCTTTTGATTCGCACGTGTTAATCCCCATTCTATGTCTTGTTCCCTTGTTCCGGCCTCATTAATTTTTTTTTTGCTGACTCGCCTTTTAGGACATATGTGAATCCCTCTCGGTTGCAAACCAATAACTTTGACTTTATTACACTGTCGCGCCATTTTTTCATCTTCCGAACATCAAACCCACAGGCTAGTGCATAAATTTTATAAAATGTCACTGCCTCATCGATTTCAAAAAATTCTTAACCGACGCAAGGCGTGAACTCGGTTGCTAGGTGCTTGCAATATTCAGCCTCCGCTTCCTTTTCACATCCCTTACGACGCACTGATTCTGAATAGAACCACACATTAATAAAATTGTAATTTGAAAATATATATTGCATTATATATAGTTAATTTAACACCACATGAGATGATGAACGTCAAGTACCATAATATATAACTCTAATCAGGATATATGTAACTTCAACTCAATGTATGTATAACTTCAAAGAGCCAGTGTAACTTCAACTGAGGTTTGTGTAACTTCAAGCAGTATATGAATAACTCCAACTTCAAGGTTGATTTGTATAACTTTAATTCTACAACTGTGTAACTTCCGTGAGATTGTGTGTAACTTCAATTGAAGATCGTGTAACTTCAATAAAATAACTCTATAATTACTGAATGAAGTTTCACAATGAAGTTATACAGAAAGGCCTAAGAATTACACATTACAATGAAGTTATATAGAAAGGCCCAAGTTTGAGTAACTTTAAGTAGTATATGAATAACTCCAACTCAAAGACAATGTAACTTCAATCTTGATTTGTATAACTTTAATTCTACAACTGTGTAATTTCAGTGAGATTGTGTGTAACTTCAATTGAAGATCGTGTAACTTCAATAAAATAACTCTTTAATTACTTAATGAAGTTTCACAATGAAGTTATACAGAAAGGCCTAAGAGTTACACATAATGTTAGTTGAAGTTATACAGAAAGGCCTAAAAGTTACACAAACTGTAAGCTGAAGTTATACATAAAGTTATAAGAGTTATATAAAAAAACACTAAAGTTATAAAAACGGGCAGTTTTTTACCATCTGTGTAACTTTAACTAGCATTTGTGTAACTTTAACTTTAAAGTTATGCATTTCCACTTTGAAGTAATATTGTGTCACATGACGTTAAAAGTCACCTCATTGAAGTTACATTTATCATGATTGAAGTTATACATTACATATAACTTTAATCGGGATATATGTAACTTCAAAGCAATGAAGGTATAACTTCAGATAGCCACTCTAACTTCAATTGAGGATTGTATAACTTCAAGCAGAATATGAATAACTCTATATCTGTTTAATTCTTAGCTTGAGTTCTATAACTCTGTAACTTCAAGCTTGATTTGTATAACTTTAATTCTATAACTGTGTAACTTCTAGCTTGATTTGTATAACTTTAACACACTAAGTGTGTAACTACAGTGAGGATGTATGTAACTTTAACCCTCCGCAAAAAAAAATAAAAAAATAAAAAAATAAAAAAAAAAAACAAATTTAATAAAAATACATTCTTTAATAATATTTTCAATTTACAAAAATAGTACAATCTGTATGAATATATTATTTTCAAAAACTTAATTAATAATATTAGCAACGTCAGCGTTTTATTTTTCAAACCATAATGAAATAAAAACGATGAAAAAAAAATATTTCAATAACCTAAATGATATTCATGAACAGTAAAAAGTGTTTTGATATAGAGTTGTTCATATGCAACTCCAATAAGAAGTGCTTGATAAACTAAACCATTAATATTAATGACTCAAAAACAAACTAGTCGATGTTTGAAATAAACCATACAATAAAATAAACAAGAATGCATTGATGAAGAAAACAAATAAATAATCAAGTTTTCCAACTCACCACTGACGGCAACTTCAATCTGCATATTATTCATATGGTGTTTTTTTTATGAATAAAGAGTGTAATTTTGATGGTGTTTTTTTGATGAACAATGACTGTAATTTTTTTGATGCACACCGAAATTTTCCTTTTTTTGTTTGCAGAATGATATTGATGAACAATGACGGTAGTTTCGTATTCAAAGGTGGAATAGAAATTTTCCTTTTTTTTTTTTTTTGTTTGCGGAATTATTAGGGTTTTTTTGATCAATTTGTTGGGTTTTCATTGTGGAGAGGTTTTTGAATGGTGAAAAAAAGGGAAGCATGTAAAATGAAATACTCTGGCTTAGTTTTATCCACTGGGTTATGACGCAGGTACAATCAGCTTGTCGTTTGCACACCCTCTCTCCTAATATCACCCTTTTCCCCCTTTTTTTCCACCTAAAAACGCCACCTTCTCTCTTCATCTCTCCATTGGATTCACTCATCCAAGGGCCCTTATAAAGACTTAGGGACTTATATGATATGAAGGACGTACTAGAACTCCTATATATATATATATATATATATATATATATATATATATATATATATATATATATATATATATATATATATATATATAGAATTAGGTTCAAATGAGTCCACCTTCCTTAGGTGAGTCCATGAGTCCTAATCTTAGCCATTAGATTATAACAAAATCAATGGCTAAGATTAATTCTGAAAATAAAAGTCCATATA